>NC_042972.1:45381716-45746716 GCF_901001165.1 Salmo trutta
GTGAAAATTATATTTGTGTCATTCTCAAAACTTTTGGCCACGACTGTAGGTCTACTTATACATACATCTTTTCTTCCCCACATAATATCACAATATGCCGCTTGGAC
Source organism: Salmo trutta (assembly GCF_901001165.1). Taxonomy (NCBI): domain Eukaryota; kingdom Metazoa; phylum Chordata; class Actinopteri; order Salmoniformes; family Salmonidae; genus Salmo; species Salmo trutta. The sequence goes on from NC_042972.1 coordinate 45,381,824, forward strand.
TTTATAATGCAGCAAACCTTTATTATTTAGGTATATTAGATGATGTTATCTGTGAAGTAGACACACACACACAAAAAAGGTTAGGTGTTAAACAACATTTCTCCTTCAGGCTAATCATTATTAGCCTGAGGACCTGAGCCCTAGAATCATGCTTCAGGACTACCTGGCCTGATGACTCTTGGCTGTCCCAGTCCACCTGGTTGTGCTGCTGCTCCAGTTTCAACTGTTCTGCCTGGGCTAGGGAACCCTGACCTGTTCACCGGGCGTGCTACCTTGTCCCGGACCTGCTGTTTTTTCGACTCTCTCTATACCGCACCTGCTGTCTGGACCTCAATGCTCGGCTATGAAAAGGCAACTGACATTTACTCCTAAGGTACTGACCTGTTGCACCCTCTACAACCACTGTGATTGTTATTTGATCCTGCTGGTCATCTATGAACATCTTGAAGAAGAATCTGGCCTTAAATGGCCGTGTACTCTTATCTCCACCCTGCACAGCCAGAAGAGGACTGACCACCCCTCAGAGCCTAGTTCCTCTCTAGTTTTCTTCCTAGGTTCCTGCCTTTCTAAGGAGTTTTTCCTAGCCACCGTGCTCCTACATATGCATTGCTTGCTGTTTGGGGTTTTAGTCTGGGTTTCTGTATAGCACTTAGTGACATCTGCTGATGTGAAAAGGGCTTTATAAATAAATGTGTTTGCTTGATATACACATGAAACTAACAGTTATTAAAACATTTATGATCTCATGGTTGTTCAAGAACTTCATAGGTAAAGAAATAAGCGTGTGTCTTTGAACATATGTAGGCTGTGTGTTAGAGAGAGCTGTGTGATGCGCGGGGGAGGGTAATAAATGAATTAACAAATGATCCGATTAACATAATTAAAAGTATGGTACGCTAATAAACGTCAACGGGACATAGTTTGATTAAACATCTTGCCCATGGCTTCAGTTTCAGACATGTCTTTAGTTATTATAATTAGAAAAGTGAAATGCGTCTTATGTTTCTCTGCCAAAAATTATTGTTAATTCTTTCCACGGATGCTTTGGAATCTTTTTTTATTCAAACTTTGATAGGCTTTGGTTGCCTACAATCAATACATTCTTAATTTGACATGAGCTCACTACATATACACTACATATTTTTCTGAGATGTCATTGCATCTTAATTGTGTACATTTAAAAAATCTATATAAGCATTTTTATATCATGTTATTCTGTTTTTGCCCTTGACATTTAAAGGGTAAATGTACCTTCGCAAGAGGTCAGTAAACCAAGTGTTGATACATTGATTTGATTAAAGTTATCATGTAATTAGCACAAATTACGCCTTTCCAACATTATTTGCAAGAATTCTGTCCAGAATTAGACCTTTAATTATGGTGACACACCTGTATTAACTAGCTAATGTGTTAATTACTAATGAGGTTGTGGAAGTGCCTGCAGAAGCACATTCAGTAAAAGGAGAAATTAAAGGTTGAGTAAGTTGTTTTAGAAGCTAGCAAGATGCATTACTTACCAACAACAGCAGCAGCAAATTCCCCCCAAACGACATCCCATTTAGAAATGTACTTTCCTTGCTTTGTCTAACTACACTATCTTGAATCAAGTAAATACTTTTTTGTGGTTCAGAGTAGTGATGTGCAGTTTGAGAACGATTTCATTCTTTTTGAACGACTATTTTTACTGACTTGAGAGTCATGATTCGTTTTTCCGAGTGACTCGTTCATTTTAGTAGTTCGTTTGACATACTGGCTGCAATGAATCCTACAGCAGGATTAATACCGCATTACTCCAGCTAAGCGGCTCCGGATATGTTAACTGTCTATCATATGTGCACGCCGGAAAATTGATAATTCCGCAGCCAGCCCATAGAATAAAAATACATGTTTAGAACTGTTAACTGATCGCATTGTGCAGGAATTCATGCAATTTATTAATGGTGCTTGCGAAGCATAAGTCCCCACTTTAAATCTTTGACATACTACTTCTTCTTTTTCTTCTAGTTATGCTTTAGCACCAAATTCCTCTTACACCGTTTAAGCCAAAAAAGCCATCCAAACTTTAAATTGTGTTTACGGGTCTGGATTGAGTTGCTTGTATCCAACTTTGTCCATTTTGTCCATCTTCATTCACTTTCATGGGACTTTTTTCAACATTCTAAATCTCCCAATTGTGACATCATCACTTCCATTTACTGTAAATGCAACAATACAACTTTTGAAACATATCCGTTATGTTGACCACTTTGCCAACAACTGAGACAAAAAGTTAAAGCATATGAAATCTTCCTCTTCTTCTCTGCTTATCAAATCTGAACTTGGAACAAAAATATCTTATACCGATCAAACGATACAGCTGTTTAATAACTAACCGAGTCAGACATTTCCTCTAACTTGTTTTTATAAACAACTGACATTTTGACCACTTTCCCAATAAATTAGACAAGTTTGTCTACTTATCTGCAATTCAAATCTGTTGTCTGAACAAAAATATCTCTTATCGATCAAAGTTACAGCTGTTTTTAGTAACCGCATCAATAACATTTTCTGTGAACTCTTAGAAACAACTGTCGTTTGACCACTGTTGATGATCAGTTACTTGAGAAGGAGACCAAGTCAAGACGCTGTACCGGGTGGATTCAATTATCGTAAGGCAGCTTTATTAAGAGACAAAGATATTTGGCAAAACGTGCACGGACTCGTTCTTTTAGCTCTTATGGAACTAGCGGAAGCGAGCCCCTACACATAGTGTGCATCTATTTTATACAACATGATTGTAATGTAATGACGTATGTTGAGTCTTGTAGATTCGTCCTCCTGACTGGTCGATGAGTGGAGTGACGTTCTGGTCTCGGGTCGGTATCGACTCCCCATTGGTCCATGAGTGTGTTCTTTGTTCCGCTGACCCAGCCCTCTGGGATGGGTTTGTGTGTGTACTTTGTGCTGAGTCCTTGTCTGTGTATCTCTGTAGTCACAAGATATTATTGCGAGACTGGACGTTGACCCCTGTGATCAGGTCATTTCCTGTTTTATCAGTGCTGTGTAAGGTCTAATTCGGCCAATCTGTTTCTGGGTGTGCGTGTATAGCTAGTATCAGTTCAACACAGAATGTGTCTTTTGTATCAGCAGATAAGTGTTGCGCAATAGACCAGCTTATCAAATATATTTATAACAAATCCCCCTCTTCACGTCTCCTAAGAGATGTGACATATATATATATATATATATATATATATATATGAATAGGAAAACAAGGGCAAAATTTGCAAGAGGCAAATTTTGTGAGTCCCCCTCTTCACGTCTCACAAGAATATGTAAGTAGGTTCTGCTTCCTCAACAGTAAACCAAGGATCATTGCCCATAGCTGGATTCAGTGTCCTCCGGGGTCACTTCCATCAAAGGCATCATTCCAGTTGCCCATCTGCTCCGTTATCAATCTCTCCAGAATCCTGGAAATAAGACCTCTCGCACACGGGACCAAACAACAACCACACAAACACAAACACACTCATACCGGTGAAAGCAGCCCATAATACAGTTCCTACAACACTTTTCCATTTCCCAAACATGGGCTGTGTTATCAGGAATGTACGTACAGCAATGAACCTAATCATTCTACCTACACCATCCTCCTTTGCCAATAACATATCGAGAGTCAGTCTATTTTACCAGGTCAAGAGGGGGGTGGCGGATAATTGGTCAGAGAACCTCTTTACTGCATCCCCGGTTTCATTCATGAATATATTTGATTCATAGCTTTGTATTCATCTGGAACTTCCCTGAGGATGCCAATAGCATCCATCTAGACAAAGCTACTCCCATCCTGGTCAAAACTCCTCCTGTACCTACTTTAGCCTCCTATAACTGGTCTCTTATCACTAATTTAAACTGGTTGGACCAATAACCCCAGGGCGCAAGTTCCTAACCACCCTTTGTGGTAATTTCTGTCGTATGCGTCCTTTGCTGGTACTAGCCCACCCTTCATCAGTTATAGGTGCTATGAGGTTACACATTTTCTCCTGTGCTTTCAAACCTAAGTCAGTCCCATTAACGATTACCTTTCCAGCCATTAAAATCTTCTTAATTCTCGGTGCCATTCTTGTATCTATTACACTGGTGCTCATCAGGAATCCAGGTGAACCGAGGTGTGTTGGCTGAGCACTTCAATCTGGCCAACCCCCATTCCTATACAGTTGTCTTCTTTCCCAGGAAATTGTTTAATGTTTACCTTAAATCCTACATCTTGATCTTCTTTGACTCCTTATTCTGTATGTCACTCATCAGTGTATTATATAGTTCATCCTCTACTTTTTCTCAATGACAACGGTATCGTATGATTTGTACCAGAAGGTGGTGGATCTGAATGTATCAGTCAGATTAGACTATGATGCAGCTCAGAGTCTCTACTCTTCCCAAAAACCGCCAACCCTCTCCTGCCCTTAGTCTCTCTGCTAGGTACCACCCCATACTCACACCTCTAGGAGCACACACAGTGATGAACGGTCGGGATAGGAAATCTTCGTTAAGGAGGTAACCCCCGGACCCTATTGGTATCGGTTCTTCTCCTAACTCTGTGTGTGATCAACAGTGTTCATATGTGTACATACCTCCTTGCAGTGGGTAACGTGGACCCAAGTGACTCTCTCAGCTTTTCTAATGGCAAAGGCAGTGGTTTAACAGAACCTGGTATGGGCCTTCCCAACTGTGTTGCTTCCAGTTTTTTCTCCTCAGGGACTGGATCCACACCCAGTCTCCTGGTTGGATTGAGTGAATCACCTTCTCCTGTAATTCACCTGTTGGACACAAATTCTTGGACATACAGGTTTGGTTAACAAACAGTCTTCTCATGTGCTCTGCTAGTATATCTTTAATTTCTATGTCTACCTGTTCTGGTATCTCTAACTGGCATTCTATAGGCTCTACCTGATTAGCTAAACTGTCATTCATTCTTTAAAGAGATATATCCCAGTAAACCAACTCTAGGGATAATATCTTGACCTAATATTCTAGCTACCATAATCATGTCCACCAAGTAAGTTGGGAACGCTTCTACCCATTTGCTATATTCTACAAAAAATGTTTTTGTTTAAGTAATTATCCTAACCTGTTCTATTGCCTGCCCTACCATACTCCCCCTATTTATACATGGCTCAGGCCATGTATCAATATTGCTGCATATCTAAACAGTGTCTTTGGTAAGGTTAGTAAATTATCCTTATGTCAGCCCTTCTCTTGTAGGATTGCCCCCTTTCATTTTCCACATGTCCAATTCTCCCTGGGGCATTCCTCCTTAGCTACCCTGTAACAATTCTCTATCAAGTGTCTTATCTTCTTTTAGATTTAACTACTTTCCATTAAATTATCATATATTTTCCTAGCGAATTTTACCAAACATAAACTTCAAATCAAAACTAAAATACATGCCTGCCAATGGAGCCGATAGTCTCTCCATGAATTAATATCCTAAAGCTAAGTGAACCAAATTCTCTTCCTATCTACTCCTGCTGGCCCCCTTTCTTTCTTCCTGCTACTCCCCAACCCTCAAGGTTACAGCAGTGCAGGGGAGGATCTCTCTGTCTGCCCTTCTATCTGTCTCCAGCTTTTTCTCATAACAGAAAGTATCAAATCAGGGTTGTTTCCAAATATTGACTAAATGTCTCATTGTCTCCTTGGTTGCACTCCTGAACTTTAGAAAAATCAACCCGTCTAGATATTGCATATCTACTTACATTTATCTCGATACCCTCAATAATCCTGGATCACCTAAAGATGTCATGTATCCCTGTCCTGTTGACATAAGTCTACCATTATTAAACTTATTCACAACAAAATATAGTAATACTAGTATATCAATTTCACAGCCTTGTTGTGTTAAATCTCTTACACTGAATTCAACAACAGCTGACTTCCTAAGGGAAAATAAACGTATCTAGATCATGTAAAAAATACCCCTGCTACTGGTCAAAATATTTTCAAATCACATAATCAGATCCTAATGACTCATCTGATTTACTCCACCCAAAAAATATTTTACCCTTATTGTTCTAGGAAAATAGACTTAAAGGAAGCCTACCCTTATTGTAAGGCTTTACCCTTTTAGTCCTATCATTGGTTCAAATTATCAATTGTGTCTAAGAGCTTTAACTCCATCATTATTATCAGTTCTACAAATTCCCTTAAAATCAATATCACCAATGCTCTTAAATTCACCATCCAAATGGCTTTTCAATGTGGCTGATCAGACCACACAGGAAAAGTCACCAGAGGGGTTAAAAAGTCATACCCCCCCTTTCAGAACCGTGTTTCTTACTACATTAAACAAATTAAAGCTAAGAACTTTATCTGCATTTGTATCCCAGGTTCCCAGAACATCCCTTATCAAAAGAATTTCGTGTGTTTATTAAAACTCAGAAAACAAAACTTCCAAAATGCCATGTGTGTATACCCCTTTAAGATATCCTGTCCCTAGGATTTTTTCCAAAGACAGTTAAGCGCTCCTTTTTCCATAAAATAACCACTTTGTCAGCATTTCCTCATACTACACCTATTCAAAAACCCAAACGTTAACTACAAACCAAACCTAAAAATACTTTATAATTCCATTATACTCCCCCCGGTCATTAGTTTTAAACTTACTTGAACATGCGCTACCCTTGGATACAATACTGTACTTCAAACCTATTAAACTCCCCTACTTTAACATACTACTTAACTAATTTAACCCAAGATTGCTTAAAACCTTAAACCCCTTCAGTTTGTCTGCAAACCGGCCCATTCTGTTTGCTAAGAATACCTTGCCATTATACACAACTGTGTTTAATGTGCACCGTCCCTGTAAAAATAAAATTAACTCCACCTGCAATTCACTTTACTAACTTAATATTTTTCCATGCAATGTTCAAATCACTGGTGTCAATCAACGAATCAACATTCTCCACCAGTGAGAGCTCCTAAGGATACTCCGGCAATGATTATGAAAATAACAAAACAGGGGAGCTGATATCCCCAGCCGCTCCCAGGGAGGAAGGTACCCCGACCCTGGGCGTGGCGCCTTAGGTTGTGGAAACAGGAGCTGTGGTCCCATTTTCCCCAACTAAGGTTTCAGTGGTTGGAATCGAATTTTAGGGCGCGCAAATCGGCCCTGGTTTCAGTCAAAGTTCTGGAAGGGGTTGGGGCCGGAGTGCAGTGTGTAAGGTGGTGCCAAGGCGCGCCTGATTTGCCTTTGACCTGGACAGAGTGTGAAGTAACTTCCTTCACTTCGTACGGTCCAGTCCACCTGGGTTCTAGCCACTTTCTCTTGTGGACTTTGACCCTCACCCAGTCCCCAACTTTTACCTTCAGTGGTGGCGAGTCTCCCGACAGCTCCCCCTCTTGGACCTTGCGGATCTGTGTGGAGAGAGCTGCAGACAGTTCCGTCAGTTTTCTCACATAGTCAGACATTCCAATCCTCAGCACATCAAGAGGGGGCATATGACCTCCCTCCCTTGGTGGGCCAGGCATGACTCTCCCCGTCATTATCTCATGGGGAGAGAGATGGGTCCCCGCCCCTGGCGAGGCCCTCATGGGCATCAGTGCCAGTGGTAGGGCTTCCACCCAGGTTAGCTTCGAACCTGCACATACCTTAGCAATCTTAGCCTTAAGAGTTTGATTTGCACGTTCCGCTAGGCCCTGAGATTGTGGCCTGTACACTGACCCGAATTTGTGCACAATTCCAAACCTTTCCTCCACCTGTCTCAGGTGTTTATTGCTGAAATGGGATCCGTTTTCGGAACGGATTTGTCTCGGAACCCCATACCTAGGGATGAGGTCTCTTTGCAGCCTTTTGATGACTGATTTGGCATCTTCCCGTGCCGTTGGTATTGCCTCTACCCACCTAGAGAACCTGTCTACCATTACCAGCAGGTACCTTTTTCCTCCCCCCACGTTATCTGCTCCCATGTCTGTGTAATCTATACTTATGTCTTGGAAACAGGCATTGGGTACTGGGTAAGCATATCTGGTTTTTTATATAGAAGCGCCCTTCTAGTCTCCTCTATAGCCCAAACTCGTATTCTCAATTCTGCTTCTGCCTTTTCTCTGTTCTTAGTCCCTTTTTTCTTAAACATATGCTTTCTGTTACCTTCTATCTCACCTTCTATTCCTTTCTGAACTGCCTCCTTCAAACCTTCCTCCATCACCATCAGCTGGCCTTTAGTGGGAGCTCCCCCGCTAAAATAGCCCGCATGTGTCCATCTCAACTTCACTTCCTCCCACACTTTTCTTATTACTTTATATTGTTCCTCTCCTCCAGCTCTATCCTGTATTTTTTGTTCCAAATATTCGCTGAATTTAAGTTTGGTGGGCGGAATAGCTGCCATGTTATTATTTGTATAAATGTCCCTCTATCTTTGTATACTTAGCTCGTCGTTGGTCAAGACCAGCGATGTATTCACGGTGCTGGCTCAGACTTATCTCTGGTGCCCCACCCTCGTAAACAAAGTTTTTTGAAATATTAGGACTAATATTTTGAATAGGCTAAAACATTAACCCGGTCAATACCAACTCCCCGGTGGTTACCCCAATTTGGTGTTCAATGTTATTTAGGTCCCCCGCAGTACTTGCAAATCAAATCCTCACTCAGTTCTATAGACAGACAGATCGCACACCCGGGCTGAAACCCAAACTATTGGTATAGTTTCGGACCTTCGGGGTACGTACAAACAAGCACACTCAAACAGGGCTGGAAACAAATTCCAGACGCACTGGAGGCGCACAAATCCCTCCCTAAACAAAGTCAAAACCGGAACTATTTCTAGATCTCCGGGACGAAACTAAACACGTTATTACAATGTACGGGACTTCCGACCAAAATCGGTTTATCTACCTACTTGCTACTTCAATTATTCCCTAAGCAAAGTCAAAACCGGAACCAGAATAAATTCCAGATCTCCGGGACGAAACTAAATAATTTTACAATGTACGGGGCTTCCGACCAAAATCGGTTTATCTACCTACTTGCTATTTCAATTATTCCCTAAGCAAAGTCAAAACCGGAACCAGAATAAATTCCAGATCTCCGGGACGAAACTAAATAATTTTTAACAGGATTAATATGTTTTAGTTATATTTACTTTACTGAATCCGCTTGTTCTGAGTGTTCCCTTCTGGTCAGCTATTCCAGTAGGCCTTCTCTAGTTAGCAGATGTATACTATCAATGTTTCGCCACACAGGCTTTTAATTTAGCATGGGCGACCGACACACAGTCTCTCTGTTCACTCTATTCACGATCTCTCTATTCCATTTTTATGTATCCGACTTTCTATTGATGTCCCTTATCCACACGCCACGGTGAATGGTCATAATCTCACGGTATACATTTGTACCAATCCCAGTTTCTACTGATGCTACTTGGTATCAAGCCTATTACCACAAATATCCTTGTACTCAGCCCTTACATTTTGTTATTACAATCCTATACAATATTAACAGTAATTCATAATCACGCCCGGTACTTCTGATCAAAATTTGGATATGACTATAATACAATATGCAGATTTTTGTTTTAACAGGCTCTGCTTACCTTTTATTAGTCGAGCTCGTTGATCAGTTTCCCGGGCAAGTAGAATCACCGATGGCTCCTGCGGACAGGTCACCCGTCCTCACGAGATTGTCCTGGACTTGTCCCCTCTCACATCAACCATCTATGGACCGAATTCAGAAGTATGAAACCTTCCTCTGCTACCAAGTTTTGTTGATGATCAGTTACTTGAGAAGGAGACCAAGTCAAGACGCTGTACCGGGTGGATTCAATTATCGTAAGGCAGCTTTATTAAGAGACAAAGATATTTGGCAAAACGTGCACGGACTCGTTCTTTTAGCTCTCATGGAACTAGCGGAAGCGAGCCCCTACACATAGTGTGCATCTATTTTATACAACATGATTGTAATGTAATGACGTATGTTGAGTCTTGTAGATTCGTCCTCCTGACTGGTCGATGAGTGGAGTGACGTTCTGGTCTCGGGTCGGTATCGACTCCCCATTGGTCCATGAGTGTGTTCTTTGTTCCGCTGACCCAGCCCTCTGGGATGGGTTTGTGTGTGTGTGTACTTTGTGCTGAGTCCTTGTCTGTGTATCTCTGTAGTCACAAGATATTATTGCGAGACTGGACGTTGACCCCTGTGATCAGGTCATTTCCTGTTTTATCAGTGCTGTGTAAGGTCTAATTCGGCCAATCTGTTTCTGGGTGTGCGTGTATAGCTAGTATCAGTTCAACACAGAATGTGTCTTTTGTATCAGCAGATAAGTGTTGCGCAATAGACCAGCTTATCAAATATATTTATAACACCACTCCCCCAACAAGTTAGACTAAAACAGAGTATATGAAATCTTTGTCCACTTCTCTGCTATTTAAATAAAAAAATTTGAACAAAATCCGCTTTTACCAATAAAAAGTTAAAGCTGTTTATCTGAGTTTTGTTGATGGAAAGTAGCTAGTTAACGTCAGCTAACAGCTCTCATGTCCGTTGCTATGGATACTTATTCACAGAACCATCATTTGTTTTCTCACATTTCAACAGACTGCAATTTTTGATGGACCTCAACAAGCAAAAACAAGATGTAGAAAATGAATGAAGGAAAACAGCACTGCCCTACTTTTGCATTTGACTAACATTACACTGTATAACGCTGACAACACAACTACTGACTGCAACCACACAACTACTGACCACAACTACTGACCACAACTACTGGCTACTACTAACCACAATCACACAACTATTGACCACACAACTACTGACCACAACCACACAACTACTGACCACACAACTACGGACCACAACCATACAACTACTGACCACAATCACACAACTATTGACCACACAACTACTGACCACAACCACACAACTACTGACCACAACCATACAACTACTGACCCCACAACTACTGATCACAACTACAGACTATAACTATTGAACACAACTTGAACCACAACACTACTGACTACAGCTAGTGACCACAACTACTCACAACTACAGACCACAACCACACAACTACTGACCGCAACTACTGAACCACACAACTACTGACGGCAACTACTGTCTCAATCAATGAGAGGCACTAGGCGAAAAGGGTCCATATCAGGGGATATCTTCACATTACATGTTTTTGATATTCTAGAGAATACAGACCATTTCCAATTAATGTTTTGTGGATTTATACCATATCCTGACAAATTAGTGGATTCTGCTATATCAGCTACACCCGTTGCTGACAGGTGTATAAAATTGAGCACACAGGCATGCAATCTCCATAGACAAACATAAGCAGTAGAATGGCCTTACTGAAGAGCTCAGTGACTATCAACGTGGCACCGTCATAGGATGCCACCGTTCCAACAATTCAGTTCGTCAAATTTCTGCCCTGCTAGAGCTGCCCCCGTCAACTGTAAGTGCTGTTATTGTGAATTGGAATCGTCTAGGCGCAACAACGGCTCAGCCGCAAAGTGTTAGACCACATAACCTCACAGAACGGGATCGGCAAGTGCTGAAGCACATAGTGTGTAAAAATCATCTGTCCTCGGTTGCAACACTCACTACCGAGTTCCAAACTGCCTTTGGAAGCAACGTCAGCACAATAACTGTTTGTCAGTAGCTTCATGAAGTGAGTTTCCATGGCCGAGCAGCTTCACACAAGCCTAAGATCACCATGTGCAATGGCAAGCGTCGGCTGGAGTGGTGTAAAGCTCATCGCCATTGGACACTGGGGAACTGGAAACGCGTTCTCTGGAGGGATGAATCACGCTTCACCATCTGGTAGTCCGACAGACATCTGGGTTTGGCGGATGCCAAGAGAACGCTACCTGCCCCAATGCATAGTGCTAACTGTAAACTTTGGAACAATGCTCTGGGATTGTTTTTCATGGTTCGGGCTAGGCCCCTTAGTTCCAGTGAAGGGAAATCTTAACGTTACAGCATACAATGACATTCTAGACGATTCCGTGCTTCCAACTTTGTGGCAACAGTTTGGGCAAGGCCCTTTCCTGTTTCAGCTTGACAATGCCCCCATGCACAAAGCAAGGTCATACAGAAATGGTTTGTCGAGATCGGTTTATAAGAACTTGAATGGACTGCACAGAGCCCTCACCTCAACCCCATTGGAATGAATTGGAACGCCAATTACAAGCCAGGCCTAATTGCCCGACCTCACTAATGCCCTTGTGGCTGAATGGAAGCATGTCCCTGACGCAATTTTCCAACATTAGGTGGAAAGCCTTCCCAGAAGAGTGGAGGCTTTTCTACCAGCAAAGGGGGGGACCATCTCCATATTAATGCCCATGACTTTGAAATGAAATGAGCATGCTTTTGGTCATGTAGTGTATGTGATATCCTATTTTCTCTCTTCATGTTAGCAAATACTGACTGTATACATTGCATATGTTTTCCCAACACATTCCAAGATAACAAAGTATATTGATTCCAGATATGCTTCTCTTGGCTGAGGTCCATATCTGGACCTTGATATGCTGAAAATAAAGATGATTTCTGATGTATTTCTGAGTTTAAAGCAATAATTTGTCAAATATGAAATCCCTCCGGATATCATTCATGGTGTGGCCGGCTATTGACTTATGAGTTTGTAAGCGGTACGTGGTCGAATTGACAACTGGAGAAACGAAGTGAGAAGCTGTTCAGAAAATACTTAAAAGAAGTTAGAGTAGCTAATTTGAGATGTTTTATTTATCTTAGTAAATAGAATCAAGAACGTTAGCTAATTTGGCCAGCAATCAGTAGGGCGAGCTAGCTAGGCTTGATAGGGGAGTAAAAGCTAACTGGTAGCCTAGCTACCTAACAAATAACAACATTTACTTCCCTTAAGGGATGTTTTTTTACCCCGTCAATCCTCAAGGTGACAGCTAACATTTTAAAATGTTTGAGTGTATTTTGTATTACTGGTTAAAATAAGCTAACTAACAACTTGGCTAGCTAGCCAGCTTGTTTCAGTTCGTTTTCTCATCATGAATGAAGCAGTGAAATGCCATTTTCTTGCAATAGACACAATTTTGGTTTATGCATTGACAGTTTGGAGTGGATCACAGACCAACACTACTTACACCTTGGGTCTGGACTACGAGGGACTGCCGCTGACGACCCAATCTGCAGCCACCACATCCATAACAACTGTGTGCAACTTGTATTTTCTGTTAAATAAATAAAATACATTTTTAGCAAAGATTGGCCTACGTTTGCGTCCTTACAGAAAACATGTTGTGATTGCAGCTTTGGAATTGCTGTGCTGCATTTAAAAAAAAGAAATGGCAGATATGCTGACGATTAAACATGACAATGTTTGCTTTTCCGTGCCATGTAGTCTACTACTGAATATGGTGCAAATGTATGCTCAGATATGTCACCTTCATGTGAAGAAACGCAATGATTTTTGGCGCCTGAACAGGTAAATTAATTTGGGCGCTGGACATTGATCATGAGTCAGATTTAGTCCATTTTCAATCAGACATATGAAGATGTTTATTACATATCATGTAAGGATGTTTCTTGAAATTACGACGTTTTGGAGAAATACGGATCCATACATGATCAGGTAATGACTACAGATATGATAAATATCTGAAAGTACAGTACCAGTCAGAAGTTGACACCAACTCATTCAAGGGTTTTCCTTTTATGTTTTACTATTTTCTACATTGAGGAATAATAGTGAAGACATCAAAACTATGAAATAACACATATGTAATCATGTAGTAACCAAAAAAGTGTAAAACAAATCAAAATATATTTCAGATTTGAGATTCTTCAAAGTAGCCACCCTTTGCCTTGACAGCTTTACACACTCTTGGCATTCTCTCAACCAGCTTCACCTGGAATGCTTTTCCAACAGTCTTGAAGGAGTTCCCACATATGCTGAGCACTTGTTGGCTGCTTTTCCTTCACTCTGCTGTCCAACTTATCCCAAACCATCTCAATTGGGTTGAGGTCAGGTGAAAGTGGAGGCCAGGTCATCTGATGCAGCGCTCCATCACTCTCCTTCTTGGTCAAATAGCCCTTACACAGTCTGGAGGAGTGTTGGGTCATTGTCCTGTTGAAAAACAAATGATAGTCACACTAAGTGCAAACCAGATCGGATGGCTTATCGCTGCAGAATGCTGTGGTAGCCATGCTGGTTAAGTGTGCCTTGAATTCAAAATAAATCATAACAGTGTCACCAGCAAAGCACCCCCACACCATCACACCTCCTCCTCCATGCTTCATGGTGGGAACCACACATGCAGAGATAATCCGTTCACCTACTTTGCGTCTCACAAAGACACGGTGGTTAGAACCAAAAAGTCTCAAGTTCGGACTCATCAGACCGAAGGACAGCTTTGCACTGGTCTAATGTCCATTGCTCACTTGGCCGACGCAAGTCTTTTCTTCTTATTGGTGTCCTTTTAGTAGTTGTTTCTTTGCAGCAATTTCACCATGAAGGCCTGATTCATGCAGTCTCCTCTGAACAGTTGATGTTGAGATGTGTCTGTTACTTGAACTGTGTGAAGCATTTATTTAGGCTGCAATCTGAAATGTAGTTAACTCTAATGAACTTATCCTCTGCAGCAGAGGTAACTCTGGGTTGGTCTTCTTTTCCTGTGGCGACCCTCATGAGAGCCACTTTCATCATAGTGCTTGATGGTTTTTGCGACTGCACTTGAAGAAACTTTCAAAGTTCTTGACATTTTCCGGATTGACTGACCTTCATGTCTCAAAGTAATGATGGACTGTCGTTTCTCTTTGCTTATTTGAGCTGTTCTTGCCATAATATGGACTTGGTCTTTTACCAAATAGGGCTATCTTCTGTATACCATCCCTACCTTGTCACAACACAACTGATTGGCTCAAACGCATTAGGAAGAAAATAAAATTCCACAAATTAACTTTTAACAAGGCACACCTGTTTAAATTGAAATTCATTCCAGGTGACTGCCTCATGAAGCTGGTTGAGATAATGCCAAGAGTGTGCAAATCTGTCATCAAAGGGTGGCTACTTTGAAGAATCTCCAATATAAAATATATTTGGATTTGTTTAACACTTTTTTTGGGGGGGTTACTACATGATTCCATGTGTGTTATTTCATAGTTTTGATGCCTTCACTATTATTCTACAATGTACAAATAAAGAAAAACCCTGGAATGAGTAGGTGTGTCCAAACATTTGACTGAATGTAATCAGATTATGTTACTGAGTTTGGGTAATCCAAAAGTTATGTTATTGATTACAATTGGACAGGTAACTAGTAACGGATTACATTTAGAAAGTAACCTACCCAACCCTGGACTAATCGGAATCCATGCTTCTAGATTGTTTTGATCACGCGGACTGGGATATGTTCCGGGTAGCCTCTGAGAATAACATCAACGTATACACTGACACTGTGACTGAGTTCATCAGCAAGTGTATGGCGGATGTTGTTCCCACTGTGACTATTAAAACCTACCCTAATCAAAAACCGTGGATAGATGGCAGCAGTCGCGCAAAACTGAAAGCCTGACCCGTCGCATTTAATCATGGCAAGGTGAATGGGAATATGGTTGAATACAAACAATGTAGTTATTCCCTCCGTAAGGCAATCAAACAGGCAAAACGTCAGTACAGAGACAAAGTGGAGCCGCAATTCAACGGCTCCGACACGAGACGTGTGTAGCAGAGTCTACAGACAATCACGGATTAGGAAGGAAAAACCAGCCATGTCGCGGACATCGATGTCTTGCTACCGGACCAGTAAATACCTTCTTCGCCCGCTTTGAAGATAACACAGTGCCACCAACGCGGCCCACTCCCAAGGACTGTGGGCTCTTGTTATCTGTGGCCGACACGAGTAAGACTTTTAAACATGTTAACCCTCGCAAGGCTGCCGGCCCAGACGGCATCCCTAGCTGCGTCCTCAGAGCATGCGTAGACCAGCTGGCTGGAGTGTTTACAGGCATATTCAATCTCTCCCTATCCCAGTCTGCTGTCCCCACTTGCTTCAAGATGTCCACCATTGCTCCTATACCCAAGAAAGCAAAGGCAACTAAACTAAATGACTATCGCCCCGTAGCACTCACTTCTGTCATCATAAAGTGCTTTGAGAGGATATTTAAGGATCATATCACCTCTACCTTACCTGACACCCTAGACCCACTTAAATTTGCATACCGCCCCAATAGATCCACAGACGATGCATTTGCCATCGCACTGCACACTGCCTTATCCCATCTGGTCAAGAGGAATACCAATGTAAGAATGCTGTTCATTGACTCAGCCTTCAACACCATAGTTCCCTCCAAGCTCATCATTAAGCTCGGAATCCTGGGTCTGAACCCCGCCCTGTGCATCTGGATCCTGGACTTCCTGACGGGCCGCCCCCAGGTGGTGAAGGTAGGAAACAACACCTCCACTTCGCTGATCCTCAAAACAGAGGGCTGAAGAAATTCCCCTAAGACCCTCACAAACTTTTACAGATACAAAATTGAGAGCATCCTGTCGGGCTGTATCACTGCCTGGTATGGCAACTGCACTGCCCGCAACCACAGGGCTCTCCAGAGGGTGGTGCAGTCTGCCCAACGCATCACCGGGGGCACACTGCCTGCCCTCCAAGACACCTACAGGACCCGATGTCACAGGAAAGCCAAATAGATCATCAAGGATGTCAACCACCCGAGCCACGGCCGGTTCACCCCACTACCATCAAGAAGGCGAGGTCAGTACAGGTGCTTCAAGCTGGGATGGAGAGACCGAAAAACAGCTTATATCCCAAGGCCATCAGACTGTTAAAAAGCCATCACTAGCCGGCTACCACTCGTTTACTAAAGGCTGCTAACCTATATACATAGACACGGAATCACTGGTCACATTATTAATGGAACACTAGTCACTTTAATAATGTTTACATAGTGCTTTACTAATTTCATATGTGTATATACTGTACTCTATTCTGTATTTTAGTCATTGCCACTCCGACGTTGCTCGTCCTAATATTTATATATTTCTTAGCTCCATTCTTTAACACTTTGTGTATATTGTTGTGAATTGTTAGATATTACTGCACTGCTAGGAACACAAGCATTCCGCTAAACCCGCAATAACATCTGCTAAATATGTGTATGTGACCAATAACATTTGATTTTATTTGATTTTGATTTTGTTTGACAAAGACACGGCGGTTGGAAACAAAAATCTCAAATTTGGACTCATCAGACCAAAGGACAGATTTCCACTGGTCTAATGTCCATCGCTCGTGTTTCTTGGCCCAAGCAAGTCTCTTATTATTATTGGTGTCCTTTAGTAGTGGTTTCTTTGCAGCAATTCGACCATGAAGGCCTGATTCACAGTCTCCTTTGAACAGTTGATGTTGAGATGTGTCTGTTACTTGAACTCTGTGAAGTATTTATTTGGCCTGCAATCTGAGGTGCAGTTAACTCTAATGAACCTATCCTCTGCCTCAGAGGTAACTTGATGGTTTTTGCGACAACACTTGAAGAAACTTTAAAAGTTCTTGAAATTTTCCAGATTGACTGACCTTCATGTCTTAAAGTAATGATGGACTGTCGTTTCTCTTGGCTTATTTGAGCTGTTCTTGCCATAATACGGACTTGGTATTTTACCAATTAGGGCTATCTTCTGTATACCACCCCTACCTTGTCAACCATCCCTACCTTGTCAACACAACTGATTGGCTCAAATGCATTAAAAACTAAAGAAATTCCACTATTGAACTTTTAACAAGGTCAATTGAAATGCATTCCAAGTGACTATCTCTTGAAGCTGGTTGAGAGAATGCGAAGAGTGTGCAAAGCTGTCATCAAAGCAAAGGGTGGCTACTTTGAAGAATCAAAATCAAAATATATTTTATAAATGAGATTCTTCAAAGTAGCCACTCTTTGCCTTGATGACAGCTTTGCACACTCTTGGCATTTTCTCAACCAGCTTTACCTGAAATGCTTTTCCAACAGTCTTGAAGGAAAATATATTTTGATATCTTTAAAACTTTTTGGGTTACAACATGATTCCATATGTCTTATTTCATAGTTGATGTCTTCACTATTATTCTACAATGTAGAAAATAGGACACATAAATAAAAACTTTTGACAGGTACTCTATATGTTTAAAAAATATATAAATAACATAAAAAATATATAAATAACATTTAATAAAAGTTATGTCCCCCCCCGTTCCCTAGACTTAAACAGATTATTGTAATTCAATAAGCTTGTGTTCGTGTCAACATACACTGAGTATACCAAACATTAGGAAACCTTGTCTCAAGGCTTAAACATTCTTCAGTGCCTATGTTTACCTCCACTGTACTTACATCCTACCATACCCTTGTCTGTACATTGTGCCTTGAATTTATTCTTCCACGCCCAGTAATCTGCTCCTTATACTCTCTGTTTCGAACACACTAGACGACCAGTTCTTATAGCCTTTAGCCGTACCCTTATCCTACTCCTCCCCTGTTTCTCTGGTGATGTAGAGGTTAACCCAGACCCTGCAGCCCCCAGCACCACTCCCATTTCCCAGGCGATCTCATTTGTTGACTTCTGTAACCGTAAAAGCCTTGGTTTCATGCATGTTAACTTTAGAATCATCCTCCCTAAGTTTGTTTTATTCACTGGTTTAGCACACTCCGCCAACCCGGATGTCCTAGCCGTGTCTGAATCCTGGCTTAGGAAGGCCACCAAAAATAGTGAAATTTCCATCCCCAACTACAACATTTTCTGACAAGATAGAACTGCCAAAGGGGGCGGAGTTGCAATCTATTGTAGAGAGAGCCTGCAGAGTTCTGTCATACTATCCAGGTCTGTTCCCAAACAATTCGAGCTTCCAAGTTAAAAAATCCACTTTTCCAGAAACAAGTCTCTCACCGTTGCCGCTTGTTATAGACCCCCCTCAGCCCCCAGCTGTGCCCTGGACACCATAAGTGAATTGATTGCCCCCATCTGTCTTCAGAGTTGGTACTCTTAGGTGACCTAAACTGGGATATGCTTAACACCCCGGCCATCCTGCCATCTAAGCTAGATGCCCTCAATCTCACACAAATTATCAAGGAACCTACCAGGTACAACCCTAAATCTGTAACCATGGGCACCCTCTTAGATATCATCCTGACCAACTTGCCCTATACATTTCTGCTGTCTCAACCAGGATCTCAGCGATCACTGCCTCATTGCCTACGTGCTTAATCAGTCCGCGGTCAAACGACCATCCCTCGTCACTGTCAAACGCTCCCTAAAACACTTCAGTGAGCAGGCCTTTCTAATCGACCTGGCCCGGGTATCCTGGAAGGATATTGACCTCATCCCGTCAGTAGAGGATGCCTGGTTGCTCTTTAAAAGTGCTTTCCTCACCATCTAAAATAAGCATGCCCCATTCAAAAAATGTAGAATTAAGAACAGATATAGCCCTTTGTTCTCCCCAGACTTGACTGCCCTTGACCAGCACAAAAACATCCTGTGGTGTTCTGCATTAGCATCAAATAGCCCCCGGGATATGTGACTTTTCAGGGAACCAATATACAGTCAGTTAGGAAAGCTAAGGCTAGCTTTTTCAAACAGAAATTTGCATCCTGTAGCACTAATTCCAAAAAGTTTTGGGACACTGTAAAGTCCATGGAGAATAAGAGCACCTCCTCCCAGCTGCCCACTACACTGAGGCTAGGAAACACTGTCACCACCGATAAATCTACGTTAATCGAGAATTTAAATAAGCATTTTTCTTCGGCTGGTTATGCTTTCCACCTGGCTACCCCTACCCCGGCCAACAGCTCTGCACCCCCTGCAGCAACTTGCCCAAGCCCCCCTCACTTCTCCTTCACCCAAATCCAGACAGGTAATGTTCTGAAAGAGCTGCAAAATATGGATCACTACAAATCAGCTGGGCTAGACAATCTGGACCCTCTCTCTTTCTAAAATTATCCGCCAAAATTGTTTCAACCCCTGTACCTACTCTACTATGCAATCTGGTTTCCGAGCTGGTCATGGGTGCCCCTCAGCCACGCTCAAGGTCCTAAACGATATCATAACCTCCATCGATAAAAGACAGTACTGTGCAGCCGTCTTCATCGACCTGGCCAAAGCTTTTAGACTCTGTCAATCCCCGCATTCTTATCGGCAGACTCAATAGCCTTGGCTTCTCAAATGACTGCCTCACCTGGTTCACCAACTACTTCTCAGATAGAGTTGAGAAGTGTCAAATCGGAGGGCCTGTTGTCCGGACCTCTGACAGTCTCTATTGGGGTGCCACAGGGTTCAATTCTCGGGCCGACTCATTTCTCTGTATATATCAATGATGTTGCTCTTGCTGCTGGTGATTCTCTGATCCACCTCTACACAGACAACACCATTTTGTATACATTTTGTCCTTCTTTGGACACTGTGTTAACAAACCTCCAAACGAGCTTCAATGCCATACAACACTCCTTCTGTGGCCTCCAACTGATTTTAAATGCTAGTAAAACTAAATGCATGCTCTTCAACCGATTGCTGCCCGCACCCACCAGCACGCCCAGCATCACTACTCTGGACGGTTCTGACTTAGAATATGTGGACAACTACAAATACCTAGGTGTCTGGTTAGACTATAAACTCTCCTTCCAGACTCACATCAAGCATCTCCAATCCAAAATTAAATCTAGAATCGGCTTCCTATTTTTCAACGAAGTCTCCTTCACTCATACTGCCAAACATACCCTCATAAAACTGGCTATCCTACCGATTCTTGACTTTGGCGATGCCATTTAGAAAATATGCTCCAACACTCTACTCAGCAAACTGGATGCAGTCTATCACAGTGCCATCCATTTTGTCACCAAAGCCCCATATACTACCCACCACTGTGACCTGTATGCTCTTGTTGGCTGGCCCTCGCTACATATTCGTCGCCAAACCCACTGGCTCCAGGTCATCTAAGTCTTTGCTAGGTAAAGCCCCGCCTTCTCAGCTCACTGTTCACCATAGCAACACCCATCCGTAGCACGTGCTCCAGCAAGTATATTTCACTAGTCATCCCCAAAGCCAACACTTCCTTTGGCCGCTTGTCCTTCCAGTTCTCTGCTGCCAATGACTGGAACGAATTGCAAAAATCACTGAAGCTGGAGACTTATTTCTCCCTCTCGAACTTTAAGCATCAGCTGTCAGAGCAGCTTACCGATCACTGTACCTGTACACAGCCAATCTGTAAATAGCACAACCAACTACCTCATCCCCATATTGTTATTTGTCTTCTTGCTCTTTTGCACCCCAGTATCTCTACTTGCACATCATCATCTGCACATCTATCACTGCAGTGTTCATGCTAAATTGTAATTATTTGCCTCTATGGTCTATTTATTGCCTTACCTCCCTACTCTTCTACATTTGCCCACACTGTACATATATTTTTCTATTGTTATTGACTGTATGTTTCTTTGTGCGTAACTCTGTGTTGTTGTTTTTGTTCGCACTGCTTTGCTTTATCTTGGCCAGGTCGCAGTTGTAAATGAGAACTTGTTCTCAACTGGCCTACCTGGTTAAATAAAGGTGAAATTTTAAAAAAATCTTTAAACTGTCTCCTCCCCTTCATCTACACTGATTGAAGTGGATTTAACAAGTGACATCAATAAGGGATCAGAGCTTTCACCTGGTCAGTCCATGTCATCGAAAGTAGGTGTTCTTAATGTTTTTGTACACTCAGTGTATATACCCATACAAAAATATTAAATATAAATAATAATTTCAAGACAGAAAATACATTCATAACAACAAAATGAATAGAACAATTATAATAATATGTCAGGCTGGTATTAAACACCCACAAAGCAGACAAGTGGAGTAGAGGGAAAATAAAGGCTGCCACATTCGGCAGAATTTGTAAAAGGAACCGTGTACGTAGGGTAGTCTGTATTTAGTCCAGTGAGTGTGGTGGAGGATTTTACATCTATAAAAAGAACAGGAGTGGACACAGTACAGAAAATCTTTCCATGTGTCATTAGTAAACTCATCAACTAGATATTTTTTCCAATAAAGTTTGAATAGCTGTTAATGAACGATTGTGAAGAGAGTTGGTTTTATCATAGCTATAAGAAATAATTCCTTTATATATTTGGGGATGGTGTCAAAAATACATCAGTGGAAGGGCCCACAGGAAGACTGGGGAATTGAGAGGTCATGTCACGGACAAAGCTGCTCACCTGTAAATAAATAAATGACTATTTGGAAGGTGGAATTTTGCTGAGAGTTGTTGGAACGATGCATCAAATCATTCAATGATTTGTAAAGGTTTAACCACATGGAGAAGGCTCCATCTACTAGAGAAAATGTGATTTCTGAGTAGAGGGGCCCTTAATGAAGAGGTTTGTAATCCAAAGTTTTATGTCTGAACTGGTTCCAGTTCTTGAGGGTGGTTTTTACTTAAATGTTTTTGGCTCGGTTATAACCTGAAGTAGCAGAGTTAATAGAGGAGTGGCCAAAGCCGCCAGTGAGGATTGGCACACAGGAGGAAACATCTACAGTTGAAATCGGAAGTTTACATACCTTAGCCAAATACATTTAAACTCAGTTTCACAATTCCTGACCTTTTAATCGTAGTAAAAATTCCCTGTCTTAGGTCAGTTAGGATCACCACTTTATTTTAAGAATGTGAAATGTCAGAATAATAGTATAGAATGATTTATTTCAGCTTTTATTTCTTTCATCACATTCCCAGTGGGTCAGAAGTTTACATACACTCAATTAGTATTTGGTAGCATTGCCTTTAAATTGTTTAACTTGGGTCAAATGTTTCGGGTAGCCTTCCACAAGCTTCCCACAATAGGTTGGGTGAATTTTGGCCCATTCCTCCTGACAGAGCTGGTGTAACTGAGTCAGGTTTGTAGGCCTCCTTGCTTGGATCACACTTTTTTAGATTTGCCCACAAACGTTCTATGGCACTGAGGTCAGGGCTTTGTGATGGCCACTCCAATACCTTGACTTTGTTGTCCTTAAGCCATTTTGCCACAACTTTGGAAGTATGCTTGGGGTCATTGTCCATTTGGAAGACCCATTTGCGACCAAGCTTTAACTTCCTGACTGATGTCTTGAGATGTTGCTTCAATATATCCACATAATTTTCTTCCCTCATGATGCCCTCTATTTTGTGAAGTGCACCAGTCCCTCCTGCAGTAAAGCATCCCCACAACATGATGCTGCCACCCCCGTGCTTCATCGTTGGGGATGGTGTTCTTCGGCTTGCAAGCATCCTCCTTTTTCCTCCTAACATAACGATGGTCATTAAGGCCAAGCAGTTCTATTTTCGTTTCATCAGACCAGAGGACATTTCTCCAAAAAGTACGCTCTTTGTCCCCATGTGCAGTGGCAAATCGTAGTCTGGCTTTTATATGGCAGTTTTGGAGCAGTGGCTTCTTCCTTGCTATAGGACTCGTTTTACTGTGGATATAGATACTTTTGTACCTGTTTCCTCCAGCATCTTCTCAAGGCCATTTGCTGTTGTTCTGGGATTGATTTGCACTTTTCACACCAAAGTACGTTCATCTCTAAGAGACAGAACGCGTCTCCTTCCTGAGCGGTATGATGGCTGCATGGTCCCATGGTGTTTATAATTGCGTACTATTGTTTTTACAGATGAATGTGGTACCTTCAGGCATTTGGAAATTGCTCCCAAGGATGAACCAGACTTGTGGAGGTCTACAATTGTTTTCTGTGGTCTTGGCTGATTTCTTTTTTTGATTTTCCCATGATGTCAGGCAAAGAGACACTGAGTTTGAAGGTAGGCCTTGAAATACATCCACAGGTACACCTCCAATTGACTCAAATAATGTCAATTAGCCTATCAGAAGCTTCTAAAGCCATGACATCATTTTATGGAATTTTCCAAGCTGTTTAAAGGCACAGTCAACTTACTGTATGTAAACTTCTTACCCACTGGAATTGTGATACAGTGAAATAATCTGTCTGTAAACAATTGTTGGAAAAATGACTTTTGTCGTGCACAAAGTAGATGTCCTAACCGACTTGCCAAAACTATAGTCTGTTAACTAGAAATGTGTGGTGTGGTTGAAAAACGAGTTTTAATGACTCCAACCTAACTGTATGTAAACTTCCGACTTCAACTGTACTTCAGCCAATCATGTTGCAGCAGTCTGTTGTTTACCCTTGGTTGAACGCTGTAAACAATGGCAGAAAGTAGCAGTAGCCACCGTAGTATGGTGATGAAAAATTGTGTTTTATAAAGAAAGTATGCATATTTTCCGACCTGTTTGTGTGTTTTTCGGAGCGGTTAGGATGAAGTGAAAGTAACATTTTGGTTGGACCTTCAGTGTACAACTGACGAATAAAGGGATCTTAATCTCTTAATCTTAAAAAAGACAGCCTGAGGTCATTGTGGTCATGATGTTTTTCCTTCATTTAAATGCTTTTGTTCTCACCTTCTG
Source organism: Salmo trutta (assembly GCF_901001165.1). Classification (NCBI taxonomy): domain Eukaryota; kingdom Metazoa; phylum Chordata; class Actinopteri; order Salmoniformes; family Salmonidae; genus Salmo; species Salmo trutta. Next base: position 45,406,242 of record NC_042972.1, read on the forward strand.
AAAGAAAAGCAATTTATTTCAATAAGTATTGAAATCAAAAGGCTAAACAGATTAAAGCATTGTCTTCATGCCTCCTTTACATTAAAAAGCAATTGGCAAAGTCTGCACCGTAATTACCCTTAGTCCTTAATTACTTTATTAGTCCGTAACAGCTCTGTCCTTAATTCAACTATGCAGCCACAGGTGCGTACAGACACGTGCCCCCTCAGATTTATCCTGTTAAAAAAAATACAGTATATATACAAAAGTACAGTATAAATACAAAAGTATGTGGACATCCCTTCAAATTAGTGTATTCCGCTATTTCAACCACCCCATTGCTGACAGGTGTATAAAATAAAGCACATAGCCATGCAGTCTCCATAGACAAACATTGGCAGTAAAATGGCCTCACTGTAGAGCTCAGTGACTTTCACTGTGATGGTGTCATGTTCCAACAAGTCAGTTTGTCAAATGCCCTGCTAGAGCTGGCCGGGTCAACTGTAAATGTTGTTATTTTGAAGTGGAAGTGTCTAGGAGCAACAGCGGCTCAGCCACAAAGTGGTAAGCCACACAAGCTAACAGAACTGGACCGCTGAGTGTGGAAGTGCGTAGCGCGTCTGTTTTTGGTTGCAACACTCACTACCGAGTTCCAAACTGCCTCTGGAAGCATCGTCAGCACAATAACTGTTTGTCGAGAGATTCATGAAATTGGTTTCCATGGCCAAGCAGCCGCACACAAGCCTAAGATCACCATGCGCAATGCCAAGAGTCGGCTGGAGTGGTGTATAGCTGGCCTCCATTGGATTCAGAAGCAGTGGAAACACATTCTCTGGAGTGATGAATCATGCTTCACTATCTGGCAGTCCGACAGACAAATCTGGGTTTGGCAGATGCACAAAGCGAGGTTCATACAGAAATGGTTTGTTGAGATCGGTGTGGAAGAACATGACTGGCCTGCACAGAGCCCTGACCTCAACTCCATTGAACACCTTTGGGATGAATTGGAACACCGACTGTGAGCCAGGCCTAATCGCCCAACATCAGTGTCCGACCTCACTAATGCTCTTGTGGCTGAATGACAGCAAATCCCTGCAGCAATGTTCCAACATCTAGTGGAAAGCCTTTCCTGAAGAGTGGAGGCTGTTATAGCACCAACGGGGGACCAACTCCATATTAATGTCCATGATTTTGGAATGAGATGTTCGACGTGCAGGTGTCCACATACTTTTGGTCATATAATGAATATCTAGTGGTTGTTTCTCTGTAATGCTACTAGCCACCTAGGAATTTTATGAATTTGGCTTCAGCTAGCACAGATAGGTTCCCAATCTCCCAACCTCATAACTAGCTATGAAGAAGCCATTTATGGCTATCAATCAAGTTAGTAGCTAGCTTTGTCTATCTCTTTTAGCTGGCATTCCTGCTGGCAAAGTTGGTAGACTTTAGAAAAGCAAGCAATAACGAAATGTACTGAATAAGGCTCAAATTCCTTTCAATCTTTTACCCAGATTTTAGCAGAGAAGAATATTTAGTTTCTTTAAAAAAAATAATCAACAGTCAGGAGGATACAGACAGATATAGGTATGCTTACATAAGCAGAAAAATACGCATATTCTTTTTTTTTTTTTTTTTTACATAGAATTAATCATAAATATTATGGCCCCATATAGCAGGAAAAAGTTGTTTCAGGTGTTTGAAAAATGCTAAATTCTTCAATTTATGGTCGGGGGCCTAGCCCCCCTTCGGATCATCCCCCAGCCATCCTCAGTACTTTGTGCCCCCTCATAGACTACAGCATTTAAAACATAGAATCATAGATCCTTTAAGGTATACATTGTTGGGATGTAATTGGCTAATAAATAAGGATATTTAAATGATATTATAATTAAATAAAAAAAATTAAAAACCTACCTGGTTTTCCCCATGTACTGTAGGCTACTGAAAAATCTGTCAAAGAATTTACCCTGGAAAAATATTGATTGTAATGGAGGATATTTCTTCCAGAACAACAGCAAAAACAACACAATTCTTCCAGAACAACAGCAAAAACAACAACACAATTATTATCAATAAGTATTCACACATTATTAATAAAGTAATATGCTAAATAAAACAATACCAACAAATTAGGCTAATTGATGACAGCAATACTAGTAATACCACCAATAGTAGGCTAATAATAATAATAATTTAAAAAGTAATTAGAAGTAGTGGTAGTATTGTTACTATTAGTATTATTATAAAAATAATGAAGTATATGATTGAAATTAAATCATGAAATGATGTAAAACGAACACAAGGCCACACAAATACAATTTGCAACCCATGTTCAGATCACACCACGTTGACATGATTAAAAGTCCATTCCATCCCAATAGACTAATGTAGGTCTACAGGGATATATCATAAACAACAAAGACAATATCAAAATCCTTAATTACACAAGAGCATTATTTTCGCCTCTGGTCAGATTTTTTGAAGAAAGTCGGGGGCAAATCCGAGTTCTGCTAGTAGTGAACTTTTACCAATCACGAATAGTTCAGAACTAGCGGAATTCCAGACTTACCCTCGAAGCGATGCAGCATCTTATGGAGGAGCTCGATGAGATGGCAGGTAGGCTTTACAAGAAGTTCCTTCAATTGAATGGTTTAGTTGTGCTATAGTCCCCCCCCCCAAAAAAAAAAAAATTTGCGTAACAGGATAAAGGAGCATTTGTCAATCGTAACACAGTCAAACAGTTAAAAATAGTGAAAGTAGAACAAAAAGACACAAAAAGAAAACACAGAGAGGTAACACTTCAAGAGAGTGTTCTTGCGCGTCATCGTGTTTGCTGCTTCCATTCTCTCCCATTCTTGGAGGTCTTCTGAAGTCTGTTAGTTAAACGTCTCATTTAACAACTCTAGAAAACGGAAAACGATACCAGGAGTTAAATAAAACCCTTAACCATGCGTGTGTTCTACCGCGAGGGATTAAATCTGTCTCCATTCTGGTTTTTGGGTAAACCCCGCCTCGACAAAATTAACCATCAATCAGGAGAGATTAAGACGTTTCTGACTGCACTCCTGTCAATAGTAATTAGACTTTTATTGGTAGGCTAAATCCTGCAGAACCCCATTTGTCCAAATAAGCTGCTTTAGTCCGAAGACAAATCCCTCCATGCTTACATCTGTCTAACGTAAGCATGGTCCCGTGTGGCTCAGTTGGTAGAGCATGGTGTTTGCAACACTAGGGTTGTGGGTTCGATTCCCACGGGGGACCAGTACGGAGAAAAAAAAAGTATGAAATGTATGCATTCACTACTGTAAGTCGCTCTGGATAAGAGCATCTGCTAAATGACTTAAATGTAAATGTCTAACCCACATACAGTGCCTTCAGAAAGTACTTATACCCCTTGACTAATTTCACATACAGTGGCTGTTGTGTTACAGCCTAAAAAAAAAATTCTGACCCATCTACACACAATACCCATAATAACAAAGCGAAAACATGTTTTTAGAACTTGCTAATTGGTTGAAAATGAAATGAACAGAAAATCTAATTTACATAAGTATTCACACACCTTTGGCTATGACATTCCAAATTAAACTATACCAAGGAACTCTCCATAGATCTCGGAGATATAATTGTGATGAGGCATATACGGTCTCTGGGGAAGGGTATAAAACAATTTCTAGATTGTTGAAAGTTTCCAAGAGTACAGTGGTCTCCATCGTTGGGAAACTGTAAAAATATGGGACTACCCAGACTCTGCCTAGAGCTGGCTGTCCGACCAAACTGAACAACTGGGCAAGAAGGACCTTGGCCAGGTAGGTGACCAAGAACCCAATGACCACTCTGATAGAACTACAGAGTTCCTTGGCTGAGATGGGAGAAACTGCCAGAAGGACAATGGTCTCTACAGCACTTCACTAATCTGGGCTTTATGGAAGAGTGGCCAGACAGAAGCCACTCCTGAGAAAAAGGCACTCGAAAGCACGCCTGGAGTTTGCAATGGCACAGCTCATCACCTGTCTAACACCATCCCTACCGTGAGGCATTGTGGTGTCAGCATCATGCTATGGGGATGTTTTTCAGTGGGAGGGACTGGGAGACTGGTAGAGGGAACAATGAATGGAGCCAAATATAGGCAAATCCTTGACAAGAACCTGTTTCAGGGTGTAAACGATCTTAGACCGAGGTAAAGATTTCTGTTCAAACAGGACAATGACCCCAAGCATACAGTCAAAGCAACGTTGGAATGGCTTCATAACAAGAATGTGAAAGTAATTGAGTGGCCCAGCCAAAGCCATTAATTGAGTCCTATTGAAAATATGTGGAAATACTTGAATATTGCTGTTCACAGCTGCCCATCTAGTTTAACCAGCATGGCTACCACAGCATTCTTCAGCGATACAGTCCCACTAAGCCCAATCCAGATAGGATGGTATCATTTGTTTTTCAACAGGACAATAACTCAACACACCTCCAGGCTGTGTAAGGTCTATTTGACCAAGAAGGAGAGTGATAGTGGTGTATCAGACCAGACCTGGCCTCCACAATCCCCTGACCTCAACCAAATTTAGATGGTTTGGGATGAGTCGGACCGCAGAGTGAAGGAAAAGCAGCCTGCAAGTGCTCAGCATATGTGGGAACTCCTTCAAGACTGTTGGAAAAGCATTCCAGGTGAAGCTGGTTGAGAGAATGCCAAGAGTGTGCAAAGCTGTCATCAAGGCAAAGGGTGGCTATTTGAAGAATCTCAAATATAAAATACAATGTAAAAGAAAATAGTAGAAAATAATAGAAAATAGTAAAATAAAGAAAGACTCTTGAATGAGTAGGTGTTCTAAAACTTTTGACCGGTAGTGTATGTAAATTAGATATTTCTGTATTTAATTTTCATTAAATTAGAAAACCTTTCTAAAAACATGTTTCCACTTTGTCATTATGGGGTATTGCGTGTGTGTATATGGGTGCAATTTTTTTTTGATTTAATCCATTTCTAATTCAGACTGTAACCACACCTGTCTATATAAGGTCCCACAGTTGACAGTGCATGTCAGAGCAACAACCAAGCCATGAGGTCGAAGGAATTGTCCTTAGAGCTTCGAGACAGGATTTTGTCGAGGCACGGATCTGGGGGAAGGGTACCAAAAATGTCTGCAGTATTGAAGAACCCAAGAACACAGTGACCTTCGTCATTCATAAATGGAAGAAGTTTGGAATCACCAAGACTCACGTCTGGAGGAAACCTGGCACCATCCCGACTGTGAAGCATGGTGGTGGCAGCATCATGCTGTGGGGATGTTTTTCAGCGGCAGGGACTGGGAGATTAGTCAGGATGGAGGGAAAGATGAACAGATCAAAGTACAGAGAGATCCTTGATGAAAACCTGCTCTTCAGTGTTCATTACCTCAGACTGGGGCAAAGGTTCACTTTCCAACAGGACAACGACCCTAAGCACACAGCCAAGACGACGCAGGAGTGGCTTCGGGACAAGTCTCTGAATGTATTTTAGTTGCCCAGCCAGAGCCTGGACTTGAACCCGATCGAACATCTCTTGGAGAGACCTGAAAAAACCTGTGCAGCAACGCTCCCCATCCAACCTGACAGAGCTTGAGAGGATCTCAAATACAGGTGTGCCAAGCTTATAGCGTCATATCCAAGAAGACTCGAGGCTGTAATCGCTGCCAAAGGTGCTTCAACAAAGTACTAATTTAAAGGATCTGAATACTTATGTAAATGTGGTATTTCAGTTTTGCAGGTCTTGTACAGGTCAGTACAGTGCCAGCACTGTTATTGCAATGTGCAGGGCTACTGGAGAGATTGTACATGTAAACAGCGGTAAAAGTTCATGTAAACAGGGGTAAAAGTGTCTGGTAGCAGGATAAATACTAATGATAATAATAATTGTAATAAACAATATAGTAGCAATGAATGGTAATATTAATCACTATAATAAATACATTTATTTTTGCAGTAGGGTATGTGGTGCGTGCATGGTAATGAGTGAGTGTGAGTTTATATCAATGGAGGCTCCTCAGAGGAGGAATGGGAGGATCATCCTCCGCAGTGAATTTCAGAAAAATAAAAATGGTAAAACATTGAAAAAGTTATCCTTTTTATCTAAAACTATACTAAATAATTCACGTCACCAAATAATAGATTAAAATACACTGTTTTGCAATGAAGTTCTACAGTAGCTTCAACAGCACTCTGTAGGGTAGCACCATGGTGTAGCTGGAGGACAGCTAGCTTCCGTCCTCCTCTTGGTACATTGACTTCAGTACAAAACCTAGGAGGGTCTTGGTTTTCACCCACTTCCATACACAGTAATTATGACAACTTCCGGAGGACGTCCTCCAACCTATCAGAGCTCTTGCAGCATGAACTGACAAGTTGTCAACCTGATCAGAGAATTAATCAAGTACTGAAAGCATAAGCTACAGCTAGCTAGCACTGCAGTGCATAAAATGTGGTGAGTAGTTGACTCAAAGAGAGAGAAAGACAATAGTTGAACCGTTTTCAACAAATTCCTTTCTTCAAAAAATGAAGAAGAATTGAGTAAGAGAGAGAGAGAGATTTCGTCTTCTTTTTTCACTTTGTTTCACTTTCTTAGCTAGCAAATGCAGCTGGCTAGTTACTTAAACACACGGCTCAAACAGAGGGATGCTATGTTAGATAGCTGGCTATGACTATCCAACACAACACTGGAACTCTTCCAAGTCAAGGTAAGCTTTTGGTTTTATTAATTTATTGCCACTGGGGCCCGCTGGTGTAACTGCTTACTGACTATACACTAACTTTACTGCATGATTGTAGCGGGTATACTAACGCATTAGTTGTATTAGCTATGTTGACTAGGACGTTACTTTAGCTACTATGGGGACAACGATGTAGGCTGTGTGTAGCGGTTATGACATGGTTTGGCTTGGAAAGGTTTTTTCACCTGGTCACATACAGCTGATGTGTTGATCATTGAAGTCCATAAACAAAGGGAAAAGGTGAGAGGAGCAGAGTGCATAGATGCGGGAAGGAATAAAACATGGCTGCTATCAAAAGTGAACTGTGTTTATGCGTGATTATGAGTGTTTTCATTCCGCCGATTCTGTTTGAAAACTGCTTCTTAAACGGAAGCAAACGAAACGGGGATAAACATACCTGAATTTGTCCAATGGACACTCTCGTTTGCAACTGTTGGACTAATGATTACACCCTAGATTAGCTAGATGCATACAAGAGTGCGCAATGCATTATTGAATGTGTCAATGTCTGTCCACGTGTCACTGTCTGTCATCTCAAATTTTTGTCACGACCTGTCTGCACCTACGTTGTGAACTTAATTCATAGGCGAGGTTGTAACAACCTCATGATGAGTATAGGGAACATTTGAGTATCATGTAAAATCCTAAACCTATCGATGTTACATTAAACTGGGTGAATGGAATATGAATGACAGTCATCCAACATGCTGTAATAGAAATAAGGCCATGCTCATGAAGAAATAAATTGTCCTCCCTCATCATAAACGGCAATGACAGCCACTGGTGTAAATGTAAGGTGTCAGTAGTGAGTGTGTGAGAATGATTGAATGTAAAGAGTGTCAATGTTGGTGTGTGTGGTTGAGTGGTAGAGGATAGGCATAGGGTTTGTGCAGATAGTCTGTGGGACAGAGGGAGGACATGGGTAGTTAGCTATTCAACAGTTTTATACTATTCAACGGTCTTATGGCCTGGGGAAATAAGCTCTTTCGGAGCCTGCCGGACAGGAGAAGAGAGAACAGTCCATGGCTCGGGTGGCAGGAGTCCTTTGCAGTTTTTCAGGCTTTTCTCAGACACCGCCTTGCATGAATGTCTTGGATGGCTGGGAGGTCGCCCACTTTTGCAGTGTTTTAAGTACATTTGCTGCAATTCTACACATTTTGCCATGGGGTGTAGAGAAAGTGTTGCAGTTTTAAAGCACATTTTCTGTCATTTCTTCACATTTTGCCATGGGGTGGAGAACAATTTTCAGTTTTAAAGCTAATTTCCTGCAATTCTTCACATTTTTCCATGATCTGCCGAGAAACTTCGGCAGTTTAAAAGCGAATTTCCTGCCATTGTAGACATTTTGCCATGGCTTGTACCATGTTCATACAGTGGCGATTTTAGCATGTAAGTCTTGGTGCTGCAACAAAAAAAAAGTGTGACGCATGCCAGCAATGCCACTATACAACACAACAATAAACAATCAATTAATTGCTCTATAACGATGACAAATGATGCCCACAAACTGTTAGAGCCTACATAAAGCTGTCCCAACAGGAGAGCCAACAGCAGTCCCAACACCTTACCACTGCTACACCTGGCTATCAATAGAGCCTTGTCTGGCAAGGTAGCTGATATGGCCGACTTGCTGAAACAAATGTGGTTTCTACTGACAATTGAGATGTACAAACTACGGCATAAGGGGACGACAAGCGAATAAGAGGCAATCCATAATTGAGATTAAGACATTAATGAGTGAGCTAGGACGGACGTAGCCAATATATCTATTTGTTCAGCACTTTTGAAATGTACAGCGACAGAATTCAGAACAGCCGTTCTTACAGTGTTCTCCCTGTACACCAAGTCAGAACTGTAGGATAAATAAAGGGGGCATATAAGCAGACAATGAAAGCTCCTACAATATTCAATGATGACATTTCTCAAAAACAGGTTATAGCACCAAGTCAGAACAGTAGGCGAAATTAAGAGGTGAAAATATACAAAATGATTAGGGTGAGGCACATGGGCTACTAACAGCTTACTGCACAACATAAAGTTAATATTACTTTCTTAGCTGCAGTATGCATATCCCCCTGACATATTACATAATTTATGCAGCAGCATACAAGACATTGTTGGACTCACCTTGTTGTGCTGTGCTCACTTCAGGAAGGTAGCACGGCAGTCCTTTGTGGGCAATTTCTTTTTATCAAGAGGCCCGAGTTCCCGATTTTACAATTCTGAGTTGGATGCAAGTTCAAAAGGTATTTTCCCAATCGTAGCTCGTTTTTCCCGAGTTTCCATCTGTCTTGAACTCACTAAAGTCAGATTTTGCAGTTCAGAGTTAAGTTGTTTTGAGCGCGGCACAAATCATGCTTCATTGACAGCATGGCCAATGTTGAATGTTTATAATTTTTAACTAGGAAAAGAGACCCTTAATCTTAGACTTGGGACTACACAGCCACACTCCACTAAATTGCAGGCTAATGATTGCTTTGCAATACTTGCAGTTAGCCACTGATTCCTTCCAAACCACTCATTGTTGAATTTGCGATTTCAAGCTTGTTGTGTAATGTTTATGTCCAATGGCCGATGAGAACCGATATCTGTAATTTCTCTTCATTATTTATTTTCATATGATAAGGATTAAAAAGGATTTGCCAGTAGATTGTCGACTTGATTCATGATGATGACTGCTAGCTAAGGTTGTGAAAGTATGATGTTGACATGATCAGTCCAATCAAAGCTACTGTAGATAGAACGTGATTTGATGTCATTTTATCTGTGGCCAATGACCTTGAGCCTTCTTGAATGGGCACTTCTAATGTAAATCTATGGCAGCATCCAAGGGGCTTGAATTTTCAAGCTCTACCCTTAGACTTGGTGGTGACGTAGTGTCCCCATGAATGACAGAACACTGAGCCAATCACAGCACAATGCTCCGTATTTTCTGTTGGCTTGTCCCACCACCACAGAAAGCACTGAGCTAGGCTGAAACACCTGCATTTTGGAGCTCCCTTACTCAAGAAAACAAAAAAGAGACCATGTTTGTATGCAGCTTTATTAACTCAATGATATCTATATTTTTTTTACCCCTGTTTGCAAACTGATATGTGACACGCATTAATGCCAAAATAACATGCAAAACATGCAAGCCCATTTGCTAAAAAGGTGGGGTTCAAAACAGGTGGGGCTCTGCACCAGGGACTCTGAATGACGGGTCGCCCACTGTGTTCATATGATATCTATGTGAGAGTGACTAACAAAATCAATGGGGGCCTCCTGGAGGTCAGGTCCCATGAGCACATGCCCTGCATGCCTGGTTGGTAATTTGCTAATGACAAGATTTATATAGCTGGCTAGACTACCTTACCAAGCAATCCCCCAAAAAATTGCTGACATGAGCTGGTGGAAAGTGGTTATGAAAAGACAATCAAGTCCATGCCATTGCACAAATTATTACATGGCCCCTGTGCCAACTTTGCCCTAATTCCTTGAATGCCATAATCCTTTCAAAAGACCCAAAGGATGGTATATAAGCCCTAGGGTAGTTGAGAAGAATGGATAGGACTTCAGCAGTCAACTTCAGGAACTCCTGTTAACCAGTCCAGGATGGCAGAGCTAGGAGTGTTTGCTGCCAGGGGGCATGATGGTACAATGAGAGAATCAGGCTTCGCCTACACTAACAGCAATCACACCGAAGGTACAGTACATTTTGTACAGTTTAGTGCCTTGGTTGATATAATTTGGTAGTATTGAAAGAGCCTAATTCTGTGCATTCCCCAAAATATTGTAGTTATTGTAGATTTACAGAGGGTAATGGTCAGAGGTGGGACCAAGTCATTGTTTTACAAGTCACAAGTAAGTCTCAAGTCCCAAGTCAAGTCCCAAGTCAAGACAGGCAAGCCCGAGTCAAGTCTCAAGTCCTAAACTTTGAGTTTCGAGTCCTAAACAAGTCATAATGTGGTCTTCACCAAATGTAATACCATTTCATATTTTTAACAAGAGTAATAGTTAGTATATTACATTTACGCAAATCATGAATGCTTTTAAAAAATATATATATTTATTACTTTCTAAATAAATTCTATTTCTCTATATTTCAAGAGTTGATGCGCTGCACACTTTAAAAATAGCATAATGTTTTATATTTCGCCTTGGGGAGGGTATCAAGTCAGTTCGAGTCAAAAGGCTCAAGTCCAAGTTAAGTCACGAGTCATTGGTGTTAAAGTCAAAGTCGAGTTGCAAGTCATGTGACTCGAGTCCACACCTCTGGTAATGGTTTCCTTTTAAAACTAAATTTATGTTGCTAAAGGTCTTTTGTTGCAGTGTAGTCTTGTATAAGTTATTTAACAAACAGCAGACCTGCCATTTGTAACTGGCACTGGCAGTACGCACAATACATTTGGTTGTATAATATTTCAAGACTTTGAATAATCTTCGTGGTCATTGCCTCAGTCTTCACCAATGGCCTGGAGACAAGTCCTACATGATTACTCTCATGATTACATGCTGCTTCCTCCTCCTGGCCGTGATCATTTTCTGCTACATTTTCATGTGGCTGTCCATCTGTGATATTTAAAATATACTATACTGTAGCAAGCAACTATGTTGTTCAACACAGTAATGGTCAAGTGTACCTTTTGGAAATGCATATTACAGGGGTAAATCGAACCATTTGCTATTCCTTCTGAATGGCCACAGGTTACCGCACAGCAGAAAGGCTGAAAATGAAAAATGAAGTGTCCAAGATGGTTGTTGTCATGATTATCACTTTCTGTGTATGCTGGGGACCTTATACCTGCTTTGCTGCGGCTAACCCTGGGTATGCTTTCCACCCTCTGGCCTCCGCAATCCCTGCCTACTTTGCCAAGAGCACCACCATCTACAATCCAGTTATATATGTCTTCTTTTTTTTCTTACCGATTTCATGTTACAAAGCTCTAACAATACACATTTTTCTAAATGTTTCACAAATGCCTTCCTTGTGTACATTTATTTTATTTTAAAAAGTATCAGATGACGATGTGTTCGCTCACTTTGGAAATAGACATTCAATTTCAAAGTCTTCTTATGTTTAATTATTCCTCTCTCTCCAGTTCTGTACTTGCATCATGCAGCTCTTCGGCAAGGCAGAAGATGATGGCTCTGAAGTGTCTACATTAAAAACAGAGGTTTCCTCTGTGGCACCCGTATAAACCTCAGACAACCTCTTGGAAACAAATGTACAGTACATCCTCTTGTGTTTCTTAAACAAATAATTTCCCACAACTTTATAGGAGATTATTAAGCTTTAACTCATGTGCAAACCTTACCCACAAAACCTAAATTGCTATTAGTCTTTGGAGGTTTTTTTTATCCATAGTTTTCGAAATAACCAGAGTCATACTATAGCTATTGTAGTGGTACATTATGGGAATATGTGTATATATAGTACTACTATCAATGTCTCTTCAAGTGGCAAAGAAAAAGTTGCCATCTTGGAAGGCATTCCCTTCACTCTTCAGTGGCTAAACTAGACAGCATCACTGTTAAGGAGAACTGAAATGAACTGCCATTGGAAATCTGATCATTTCAAAACTATGTGAACAATTTATGGTTTCAAAACCTCTCATTTTCAAAGTAACTTGTGAGGTAAACATTTTGTAGCCCTCTTGCAAAAACAAACAAAAAAAAGAATACATGTAAATAGATAATTGTGTGTATATATACAATGTATTTAACAATGTTTTTTTTCTGCTTAAAATGTCATGCATGCAGCAAAATGAAAATACCTTCTGGTCTCACTTTCTATGTTTTTCAACTGTTTATTCAATGTTTATTCACTGCTACCTGTTATGAATGATTGTTTAAAGACTAAACTCACATGACACACCCCATATGAACTCTCTTGTAAAGCGGATAGGATAGAGATTATCTCTCCAATCAGCCTAAAGAACCAAAGTGATCCACTTTCCTCATTATTGGTTTGTATTTACAGCAGTAAAAGCTTGAGCATAGAATGAAGTAAATGTAATCAGTGTCTGATTGTCAAAGACTACTTCCCGTTTTACTTCTTTATAGTAAAACCATTTGTATTGTCAAAATACATTTTCTCTAAGAATAATTGTTAAGTCAACTATTTTCTTGCATGAAGAGGATAAGCAATTTCGCCTGAATGCAACACCAAAAGCACTTCTTATCCAAGAAGGATTAACCTTAAATTCAAACCTTGGTCATGAGTTCTTCCGGGTCAGCATACAGCAATTGAACTTTGTGTGTGTGTGTGTGTGTGTGTGAAACCATTTCTGATTTAGATTTTAATCTCGATGAGGACATGGCTGGTATAAAACCCCACAGATTGGTTGCTAACACCATTTTGTTGGTTGCTAACACCACAACAGGTGAAGAGCAAGAGAAGCGAACCAGAAGACAGAAAAAGCTGCCAACAGGTAAAGGCAAAAAACACAACTGTGGCAACAAACAACTGGCAAGGCGAAATTTTAGAAAAATGTAATGACTGAAAGGGATATAATATATTGTCTTCTTGATTTGCATATTCTTCAGATTCCTTCTCAGAAATGGCAGAGGTTTGGGGAAATGCAGCTTATGCAGCCAGGCGACATAACGAAGAGACAACGAGAGAATCGTCCTTCACCTACACCAATAGCAATAACACCAAAGGTGGGAGAGAACAAGCAACTGCTTCTGCCTTGATTGCAACTTCCAATTCATATATTTTATTTTATTTAAATCATGAGGTTATGTTTCCTGTATGTATTGATGTTATATACAACATAGATGGCATAAGTGAAATTGTGCTTCATACATAATAATTTTAATGAATGAATATTATTGATGTAATTTACATTGCTTTTGCATCTTCACTGATCATTTAAAAGCATGTAGCTCATCTAACCAGGCACTTGCACCTGTCATTTTCTCCTTCTTACAAAATTATTTAATCTTTTTTCTTTCAGATCCCTTTGAGGGCCCCAACTACCACATTGCTCCAAGATGGGTGTACAATGTTTCAACACTTTGGATGATCATAGTGGTCATCCTCTCAGTCTTCACCAACGGCCTGGTACTGGTGGCCACTGCAAAATTCAAGAAGCTCCAACACCCTCTCAACTGGATCTTGGTTAACCTTGCTATTGCTGACATCGGGGAGACACTTTTGGCTAGCACCATCAGCGTTATCAACCAGGTTTTTGGCTACTTCATTCTTGGACACCCAATGTGTGTCTTTGAGGGATTCACTGTCTCCACTTGTGGTAAAATGCAGTTTTACATGGACAACAATTTGATATAATATTTAACAAGGAAATTCTACATTTCTACATAGTGCTGAGAAATAGTAATTGACAGTTGCTAGAGCACCATAGCATAGTGACAGTAATCAGAATGTCTCTTTTGTCTAATGTATATGTAAATCTTATACAGGTATTGCTGCTCTGTGGTCTCTGGCTGTCATCTCCTGGGAGAGATGGGTGGTGGTGTGTAAGCCTTTTGGAAGTGTCAAGTTTGATGCCAAATGGGCCATGGGAGGCATTATCTTCTCCTGGGTCTGGGCTGCTTTCTGGTGTGCCCCCCCCATCTTTGGCTGGAGCAGGTGGGTATTTCTCTTCTTATTTCACAGAGGATTCAAGTTCAAAACATGTAATTATTTAACCAATTTCTCTCTCTCTCTCCCTCCACCAGGTACTGGCCTCATGGCTTGAAGACTTCATGTGGACCTGATGTCTTCGGAGGCAATGAGGATCCTGGAGTCAAGTCCTACATGATTACTCTCATGATTACATGCTGCTTCTTCCCCCTGTTCGTGATCATCTTCTGCTACATCTTCGTTTGGCTCGCCATCCGTGCTGTAAGTGATATTTTAAATATACTATAATGTAGCAAGCAGCTATGTTGGTAAATACAGTAATGGTCAAGTGTACCTTTTGAAAAGGCATATTAGAGGGATAAATCTAACCATTTGATATTCCTTCTGAATGACCACAGGTTGCTGCACAGCAGAAAGACTCTGAGTCAACACAGAAAGCTGAGAAGGAAGTGTCCAGGATGGTGGTTGTCATGATTATAGCTTACTGTGTATGCTGGGGACCTTATACCTGCTTTGCCTGCTTTGCTGCGGCTAACCCTGGGTATGCTTTCCACCCTCTGGCTGCCGCAATCCCTGCCTACTTTGCCAAGAGCGCCACCATCTACAATCCAGTTATATATGTCTTCATGAACAAACAGGTAAATCGTAACAAGATTCTCAGACAGTTTTTATTCTTACCGATTTCATGTTACAAAACTCTAACAATACACATTTTTCTAAATGTTTCACAAATGCTTTTCTTGTGTACATTTATTTTATTTTAAAAAGCATCAGATCACGATGTGTTCGCTCACTTTGTAGATAGACATTCAATTTCAAAGTCTTCTTATGTTTAATTATTCCTCTCTCTCCAGTTCCGTACTTGCATCATGCAGCTCTTCGGCAAGGCAGAAGATGATGGCACTGAAGTGTCTACATCCAAAACAGAGGTTTCCTCTGTGGCACCCGCATAAACTTTCCATATTCATCAAACTGATCTGGAAACAGACATGTATGAAAGGAAACTAAAAGGAACTTCTCTACATTGAACTTGTATGTATGTTTTGCTGCCATGTGTTTAATCTATTTCCAAAAGCGAGTACAGGCTCAAAACATCCTTTGAATCAATGTTGATCTGGGGAGAATTGTACATATTCATTTGTAGATTATTTATACAACACTGAGAATTGAGCATGCATAAAATTGTTTGTTCATTCATTAAATTTCTGCCATGAAGCAAACCTTTATTTTAGACAGACTTGCAAATACACAACATTTATAAAAATATATTTGTATGTTATGTTTTCATTGGACTGTTTTATGATGAAAATAAAATATGTAGCAAACTGGAAATTACCATTTTGTTTTATGTTGTTTATATTACAATACGATAACCCATGATAACCCCCATCTGCTACCTTCTCCATAGTAAACGGAAACAATATCATATATACAGTATACAGTATATAGGATTTTTATTTACATCAAAAACATAAATGTGAATCAGAGACGGACTCTGATACAATTATGATAATTTCATATCTCACAAACAAGCACACGTCATTTTTCAATTCAATATCAATACTGAGATGGTACAACATGAGTTAGAATTTAATGTGAATGTGTGTTTTCTAAATAGCTCATTTGGTATAGAGTCTGTGTATGTAAAGGATTATCCAGTGACATTGGATTGGTCATACCCATTGAAGTAGCCATAATCTTGACCTTAGGAATTAAAGTGGATGGAAATGTGACCCATACTGGCCGGTTAAGTCACTCCTTATGCAAGGATGCTTGATCTGAAAAGTCATCAGGTTAATTCCCCTTTCGGACACGTGTGTCCAAAAGAACAAAGCCCTCAAGCTTCAGACAAAAATGGTCTGGTCTGTTTACCAGGCAGTGGTCATCTTAACTCTCCTCAACAGCTGCAAGACCTGGACCATCTACAGTAGCCACATCCATAGCCGCAGGAAGTAGAGGGGCTGAGGTGCAGCACTCCCCTGAAAAACCTGGATAAAAAAGAAAATAAATGTTTTTCACAAAAGTAGTGCACTGGGCCTTTAATAGTCCTTTTCTTTGTATGGTCGACTGCACCTGGGCCACTGCTCTACAAGGTGCTACAATGATCAAATAAAGACTGGAATGAAAAAGTACAGCATTAACCCTACTCAGATGGAGGACACACGTAGCAGTTAGACGTCTTTGTCTTGTATTGTCCCGGATATATATTGTTTTTCTTTGTGTATATATTTTTATATTTTTTATGTCAATTTCAACATAGTCTCCTGCAACCCTCCTCACCCAATGTGGTATGGATCTGCTATTTTTTATACTTTAGAACCGGAACCCCCGACAGAAGCTGGCCAGCTAACTAGCTAGTAGTCAGTTAGCCACTGCTAGTGGTCATCATCGTTAACTCGGACATCAGCCAGCCTCAGCCCGGTCAATTCCTGCCAGTCTGCACAGTGCGATATCAACCCAGAGCATATCGGACTGCTTTTTCTCTACCACATCTCTGGATTCCTACCGCAAGCTCTGAACCTTTACACCGGATCATCGCAGCTAGTTTGCTGCTATCTGAGTGGCTACTCCTGGCTAACGTCTCTGTCCCAAAGCAAGCACCAGTTGGCCTGGAGCTAGCCTGGAGCTAGGCCCATCTCCCAGCTAGCCGAAGAGATCCATCAGACAATTCCTGGTCTTCAATACCTCTTTTGCCAATTGGCCTGGACCCTTTGCTGCTGACGTAACCGTTCGAGGGGGTTTCAACAGGCTCTTCCGTTGCGACGTCCCTCTGAGGCCCATCTGCTAGCCTGCAAGCCCCGGCCTGCTAGCTGCCTGAATCGCAGTGTCTCCAGCTCCCTAGCTACTCACTGGACCCTATGATCACTCGGCTACACATGCCTCTCCCTAACGTCAATATGCATTGTCTATTGCTGTTTTGGTTAGTGATTATTGTCTTATTTCACTGTAGAGCCTCCAGCCCTGCTCAACATACCTTAGCTATCCCTTTTGTTCCACCCCCTCACCTGGCTTAAATGGTGCATCTAGAGACAAAACATCTCTCATCGTCACTCAATGCCTAGGTTTACCTCCACTGTACTCACATCCTACCATACCCTTGTCTGTACATTACGCCTTGAATCTATTCTTCCGCGCCCAGAAATCTGCTCATTTTACTCTCTGTTCCGAACGCACTGGACGACCAGTTCTTATAGCCTTTAGCCGTACCCTTATCCTAGTCCTCCTCTGTTCCTCTGGTGATGTAGAGGTTAACCCAGACCCTGCAGCCCCCAGCATCACTCCCATTCCCCAGGCGCTCTCATTTGTTGACTTCTGTAACCGTAAAAGCCTTGGTTTCATGCATGTTAACATTAGAAGCCTCCTCCCTAAGCTTGTTTTATTCACTGCTTTAGCACACCCCGCCAACCCAGATGTCCTAGCCGTGTCTGAATCCTGGCTTAGGAAGGCCACCAAAAATCCTGAAATTTCCATCCCTAACTATAACATTTTCTGACAAGATAGAACTGCCAAAGGGTGCGGAGTTGCAATCTACTGCAGAGATAGCCTGCAGAGTTCTGTCATACTATCCAGGTCTGTGCCCAAACATTTCGAGCTTCTACTTTTAAAAATCCACCTTTCCAGAAACAAGTCTCTTACCATTGCCATTTGTTATAGACCCAACCAAAGCCCCCAGATGTACCCTGGACACCATATGTGAATTGATTGACCCCCATCTATCTTCAGAGTTTGTACTGTTAGGTGACCTAAACTGGGACATGCTTAACACCCTGGCCATCCTACAATCTAAGGTAGATGCCCTCAATCTCACACAAATTATCAAGGAACCTACCAGGTACAACCCTAAATCCGTAACCACGGGCACCCTCTTAGATATCATCCTGACCAACTTGCCCTCTAAATACACCTCTGCAGTCTTCATCCAGGATCTCATCGATCACTGCCTCATTGCTTACGTGCGTAATGGGTCTGCGGTCAAATGACCACCCTCAAACACTGCTGCGAGCAGGCCTTTCTAATCCCCCTGGCCCGGGTATCCTGGAAGGATATTGACCTCATCCCGCCAGTAGAGGATGCCTGATTGCTTTTCAAAAGTTCTTTCCTCACCATCTTAAATAAGCATGCCCCATTCAAAAAATGTATAACTAAGAAGAGATATAGCCCTTGGTTCACCCCAGACTTGACTGCCCTTGACCAGCACAAAAACATCTGGTGGTGTTCTGCATTAGCATCAAATAGCCCCCGCGATATGCGACTTTTCAGGGAAGTCAGGAACCAATATACTCAGTCAGTTAGGAAAGCTAAGGCTAGCTTTTTCAAACAGAAATTTGTTTTCTGTAGCACCAATTCCAAAAAGCTTTGGGACACTGTAAAATCCATGGAGGATAAGAGCACCTCCTCCCAGCTGCCCACTGCACTGAGGATAGGAAACACTGTCATCACCGATAAATCCAAGATAATCGATCATTTCAATAAGCATTTTTCACCAGCTTTCCACCTGGCTACCTCGACCTAGGCCAACATCTCAGCACCCCTTGCAGCAACTTGCCCAAGCCCCCCCCTCCCCCCGCTTCTCCTTCACCCAAATCCAGACAGCCTATGTTCTGAAAGGGCTGCAAAATCTGGATCGCTACAAATCAGCTGGGCTAGACAATCTGGGCCCTCTCTTTCTAAAATTATCTGCCAAAATTGTTGCAACCCCTATTACTAGCCTGTTCAACCTCTCTTTCGTATCGTCTGAGATCCCCAAAGATTGGAAAGCTGCCACGGTCATCCCCCTCTTCAAAGGGGGTTACACTCTAGACCCAAACTGTTATAGACCTATATCCATCCTTTCCTGCCTTTCTATAATCTTCGAAAGCCAAGTTAACAAACAGATTACCGACCATTTCGAATCCCACTTTCTCCACTTTGCAATCTGGTTTCCGAGCTGGTTATGGGTGTACCTCAGCCACCCTCAAGGTCCTAAACGATATCATAACCGCCATCGATAAAAGACAGTACTGTGCAGCCGTCTTCATCGACCTGCCCAAGGTTTTCGACTCTGTCAATCACCGCATTCTTATTGGCTGACTCAATAGCCTTGGCTTCTCAAATGACTGCCTCACCTGGTTCACCAACTACTTCTCAGATAGAGGTCAGTGTGTCAAATCGGAGGGCCTGTTTTCCGGACCTCTGGCAGTCTCCATGGGGGTGCCACAGGGTTCAATTCTCGGGCCGACTCTTTTCTCTGTATATATCAATGATGTCGCTCTTGCTGCTGGTGATTCTCTGATCCACCTATACACAGACGACACCATTCTGTATACATCTGTCCCTTCTTTGGACACTGTGTTAACAAACCTCCAAACGAGCTTCAACGCCATACAACACTCCTTCCGTGGCCTCCAACTGCTTTTAAATGCTAGTAAAACTAATAGCATGCTCTTCAACCGATTGCTGCCGCACCCTCCCGCCCGACTAGCATCACCACTCTGGACGGTTCTGACTTAGAATATGTGGACAACTACAAATGCCTAGGTGTCTGGTTAGACTGTAAACTCTCCTTCCAGACTCACATCAAGCATCTCCAATCCAAAATTAAATCTAGAATCGGCTTCTTATTTCGCAACAAGCCTCCTTCCCTCATGCTGCCAAACATACCCTCGTAAAACTGACTATCCTACCGATCCTTGATTTCAGTGATGTCATTTACAAAATAGCCTCCAACACTCTACTCAGCAAACTGGATATAGTCTATCACAGTGCCATCAATTTTGTCACCAAAACCCCATTACCACCCACCACTGCGACCTGTATGCTCTTGTAACTGATGTGAAATGGCTATGTGTGCTATGTGTGCAAGGGTCCCTGGTTCGAGCCCGGGTTGGGGCGAAGAGAGGGACGGAACCTACACTGTTACATTGATGCTGTTGACCCGGATCATTGGTTGCTGCGGAAAAGGAGGAGGTCAAAGGGGGGGTGAGTGTAACCGATGTGAAATGGCTAGTTAGTTAGCAGTGGTGCGCGCTAATAGCATTTCAATCAGTGACGTCACTCGCTCTGAAACTTGAAGTAGGGTTTCCCCTTGCGTTGCAAGGGCCGCGGCTTTTGTGGCGCGATGGGTAACGATGCTTCGTGGGGTGTCAGTTGTTGATGTGTGCAAGGATCCCTGGTTCGAGCCCGGGTTGGGGCGAAGAGAGGGACGGAACCTACACTGTTACACTCTCATTGGCTGGCCCTCACTACATATTCGTCACCAAACCCACTGGCTCCAGGTCATCTATAAGTCTTTGCTAGGTAAAGACCCGCCTTATCTCACCTCACTGGACACCATAGCAACACCCACCTGTAGAACACACTCCAGCAGGTATATTTCACTAGTCATCCCCAAAGCCAACACTTCCTTTGGCCGCCTTTCCTTCCAGTTCTCTGCTGCCAGTGACTAGAACGAATTGCAAAAAACACTGAAGCTGGAGTCTTATATATCCCTATCTAACTTTAAGCATCAGCTGTCAGAGCAGCTTACCGATCACTGTACCTGTACACAGCTAATCTGTAAATAGCACAACCAACTACCTCATCCCCATATTATTACTTACCCTCTTGCACTTTTGCACCCCAGTGTCTCTACTTGCACATCATCATCTGCACATCTATCACTCCAGTGTTAATGCTAAATTGTAATTATTTCGCCTCTATAGCCTATTTATAGCCTTACCTCCCTACTCTTCTACATTTGCACACACTGCACATAGATTTTTCTATTGTGTTGTTGACTGTATGTTTGTTCATGTGTAACTCTGTGTTCTTGTTTTTGTCGCACTGCTTTGCTTTATCTTGGCCAGGTCGCAGTTGTAAATGGAACTTGTTCTCAACTGGCCTACCTGGTTAAATAAACAAATTAAATAAACTGCCGTTGAATGCTTCATCTGGTGCCAGCTCTGCCAGCAAGTAGTGCAAAAGCTCGAGGAGGGCAGGACTGAGCTACGGAGAAGAAAACGTCTCAAGAGACATGAAGCCCAGAATGCACCTACACCCTCAATCTGAGACATAACATTCCCTGTCTGCAAAGAGTCACACAAAGACTTATCATCGGATAAGATGGACTATCATAAGCAAGCAAGTGTGTGTGTGTGTGTGTGTGTGTACTTATTTTGGAAGTGGGCTGTTCATTTGACTGTTACATGGAGGGGACCTTTGCTGACAAGCTTCTTCAAGGGATAATGAAAAATTCTTGCATTGTTCTACTTACCCAGAGTCAGTTGTCAGTAGTTTCACGAGCCGGATATAGGTTCATATTAGTAGCACTGATATTTGGCAGTCTGGGCCATGTACATAGGCTTACAGAACGTGGCCTCCAGATTGCAGGCCTGCCTAAGACTTAAGCAAAGCAATTGGTTAGGAACTGCTCTGTTTCAGCTGTTATGGGCAGCCTAGTTGTTTGGAGAAGAAGGTGCTTTCTGTATCCTTAAGTGTCCATGCATACAAAGACCTTTGACATGTTTTGACATGTTTCGACACCTTTGACATGTTTTTGGCACCTTCACCATTGTAAAAAATATTTTGGAAGCTACAGAAATGCATGTATTAATGTATACATTCGTTTTTCCGTTTTCTATTACAGACACCTTAATGCATACTTTTAAATTATATGATGTGAGCTAAGCATATAAGAAATCTAAAAATCTAAAACATTTTCCTTAAAGTATATATATTTTTTGATTTCTAATGTTACTGTCCCCACTACAACAACAAAATACAATTTTAGGTAGTGCCAATATGACCGACCGGTGGCTTCAAAGCCTCTCAATGGCCAATATATAGCATCTGCAATCCAGGGTTTATATACATCATTGATCATGACTTGTGCTATATAGTATGTACGGTGTGTGCATGATACATAGAGTTGGAATGATCATATTAACCCCAATTTCTGATTTACACTCAGTAGGTTGAAAGGTTTTCATCTTCTTCATAATGGTTATCTGTTGATTGATTTCAGTAAATATAAGGAATTTGCTAAATCATCACCACGATTATTCCGTTGTGTTGATGAAAACATCCAGACTAAATTAGATCAACTATATAGTTACACATTTGATGATTAGATGGAGAGATACAACCCTGACTAGGAGAAAGATGGCTACAGCAGAAGTAGTGGTTTGAAGTCAGATACAAATCTGATTCCTGTGACTTGTGTTTGAATGGTCAAATCTGATTTATTTGCCCTCAAGTGGTTTTTAGACTGTTATTTGGCATGTGTTGTTGCTTGCTAGCTACTCTGTTGACAGTTTGACAAGACCATGTGGTAGCGAATTTTAGCTTGTTAATTGTTTACAAACAAATTAGTGAATGTGCTCGAAAGCTAAACAGCTTCCTAGCTAACTTAGTTGACTGCATTGGTTAGCCAAAAATGACTCGTTTTGAAAGTTGGATCATCTTATCCTTTATCCTAGGCGTTTAAAACGTCCATGGGAGACATTGGTGTCAACTTAGCTTGCTACATGACTTCTGAGTGGAAGTCTAAGCACCACCACCAATCAGCCCGTTAGTCCACACCCTTCGTCACTTTGACAATTCCAAAACGGATTTTAAAAACAAAACTGATTTGAGCATGAATGCCTGCAGTGAACACGGCTAAGGTGAATATATTGAGATCAATATATATACAAATATTATATATAATATAGGTCATCTTTGTGGAGAATCAGGTGCTTGGGAGTGTGTGCTGAATTTCAGTCTTTTTGGGCTTACTGAGCTTTATTTTGAAGATCATTAACCGGATGTTGTGATTTACAATTGACGTCAAACCCGCGCAGTCCATCGCCAACCTTTCTCCACATGTGAAATCATGTTGAAGGCCAGTGCGTACATTTAAATTTTATTTAACTTTGCTAGTTTAAACATTGGATTGTAGCTTGGTTAATGTGTAACAGTTTTCTTGATGTTGGTTTTGCAGAACAAAAGCGAGTGAAAATACTTTTCTAAGGAAAACAAAAGGTATGTTTAGCAATCCGGAACATCCACCTGAGATAGTTAACGTTAGCTAGACCGAGGTGAAGGCAGTTTCAAGTTGGATATTCAACGGATATTCGCGCTTCCAAACCTCAATAGCTTTCAAACCACTTGAGCCATAGACTCCAAATAAGTGTCATGATGTTGGAAAATTTGCACACAACATTGCACATGTCTTATTTTCACATTCATTCGTTTTCCAAAGCTAATAAACATGTGGAAATGTGAGCAGAATTTTGTATTCCTTGTTGAATTAGTTAGGGAGCGTGAACAAAGTACAAACTTTTTTTACATTCGACTTTCAATAGCTCCTTGGTCATGTGACCTAATGACTTCAAACAAGGTTCAGAATGTCCACTCAGTGGGCCTACACATAGCACACCCTTTAGTTTGTCCATTTTCATCTGACAAGATTTTACATACATTTTCAGAATTTAGAATTTCAATAGCTCCTTGGTCATGTGACCTAATGACTTCAAACAAGGTTCAGAATGTTCACTCAGTGGGCCTACACATAAAGATTTATGTAAAATTATGTGAGATGAAAATTGACAAACTAAAGGGTGTGAACCTTGTTTGAAGTCACTAGGTCACATGACCAAGGAGCTATTGAAATTTTACATTTGGAAAAATTCATGCAAAATCTTGTGAGATGAAAATGGACAAACTAAAGGGTGTGCATTGTGTAGGCCCACTGAGTGGACATTCTGAACCTTTTTTGAAGTCACTAGGTCACATGACCAAGGAGCTATTGAAATTTTACATTTGGAAAAATTCATGCAAAATCTTGTGAGATGAAAATGGACAAACTAAAGGGTGTGCATTGTGTAGGCCCACTGAGTGGACATTCTGAACCTTTTTTGAAGTCACTAGGTCACATGACCAAGGAGCTATTGAAATTTTACATTTGGAAAAATTCATGCAAAATCTTGTGAGATGAAAATGGACAAACTAAAGGGTGTGCATTGTGTAGGCCCACTGAGTGGACATTCTGAACCTTTTTTGAAGTCACTAGGTCACATGACCAAGGAGCTATTGACATTTTACATTTTGAATAATTTATGTAAAAACGTGTGAGATGAAAATGGACAAACTAAAGGGTGTGCAATATAGAAGGGTAGTTAGTGGACATTCGGAACCTTGTTTGAGTCCAGTAGGTCATATGATTAATGAGCTATTGAAATTCAAAAACGTAAATAAATAATTTAAAATAGTGCGAGATGTAAATCGACCCCAAAAAATGTGTGCAATGTGTGTCTATACTAGAGGTCGACCGATTATGATTTTTCAATGCCGATACCGATTATTGGAGGACCCCAAAAAAAAAACGATACCGATTAATCGGCGGGTTTTGTTTTTTATTTATTTGTAATAATGACAATTACAACACTACTGAATGAACACTTATTTTAACTTAATATAATACATCACTAAAATCAATTTAGCCTCAAATAAATAATGAAACATGTTCAATTTGGTTTAAATAATGCAAAAACAAAGCATTGGAGAAGAAAGTAAAAGTACAATATGCGCCATGTAAGAAAGCTAACATTTAAGTGCCTTGCTCAGAACATGAGAACATATGAAAGCTGGTGGTTCCTTTTAACATGAGTCTTCAATATTCCCAGGTAAGAAGTTTTAGGTTGTAGTTATTATAGGAATTATAGGACTATTTCTCTCTATACGATTTGTATTTCATATACCTTTGACTATTGGATGTTCTTATAGGCACTTTAGTATTGCCAGTGTAACAGTATAGCTTCTGTCCCTCTCCTCGCTTCTACCTGGGCTCAAACCAGGAACACATCGACAACAGCCACCCTCGAAGCAGCGTTACCCATGCAGAGCAAGGGGAACAACTACTCCAAGTCTCAGAGCGAGTGACGTTTGAAACACTATTAGCGCGCACCCGCTAACTAGCTAGCCATTTCACATCGGTTACACCAGCCTAAACTTGGGAGTTGATAGGCTTAAAGTCATAAACAGCGCAATGCTTGAAGCATTGCGAAGAGCTGCTGGCAAAACGCACAAAAGTGCTGTTTGAATGAATGCTTACGAGCCTGCTGGTGCCTACCACCGCTCAGTCAGACTGCTCTATCAAATCATAGACTTAATTATAATATAATAAACACACAGAAATACGAGACTTAGGTCATTAATATGGTCGAATCCGGAAACTATCTCAAAAACAAAAGTTTTTTCTTTCAGTGAAATACGGAACCGTTCCGTATTTTATCTAACGGGTGGCATCCCTAAGTCTAAATATTCCTGTTACATTGCACAACCTTCAGTGTTATGTCATAATTACGTAAAATTCTGGCAAATGAGTTCGCAACGAGCCAGGCGGCCCAAACTGTTGCATATAGCCTGACTCTGCGTGCAATGAACGCAAGAGAACTGACACAATTTCACCTGGTTAATATTCAAATCAAATTTATTTATATAGCCCTTCGTATATCAGCTGAAATCTCAAAGTGCTGTACAGAAACCCAGCCTAAAACCCCAAACAGCAAGCAAAGCATGTGAAAGAAGCACGGTGGCTAGGAAAAACTCCCTAGGAAAAACTCCCTAGAAAGGCCAAAAACCTAGGAAGAAACCTAGAGAGGAACCAGGCTATGAGGGGTGGCCAGTCCTCTTCTGGCTGTGCCGGGTGGATATTATAACAGAACATGGTCAAGTTGTTAAAATGTTCATAAATGACCAGCATGGTCAAATAATAATAATCATAGTAGTTGTCGAGGGTGCGACAAGCACGTCCAGTGAACAGGTCAGGGTTCCGTAGCCGCAGGCAGAACAGTTGAAACTGGAGCAGCAGCATGGCCAGGTGGACTGGGGACAGCAAGGAGTCATCATGCCAGGTAGTCCCGAGGCATGGTCCTAGGGCTCAGGTCCTCCGAGAGAAAGAAAGAGAGAATTAGAGAGAGCATATTTAAATTCACACAGGACACCGGATAAGACAAGAGAATACTCCAGATGTAACAGACTGACCCTAGCCCCCCGACACATAAACTACTGCAGCATAAATACTGGAGGCTGAGACAGGAGGGATCAGAAGACACTGTGGCCCCATCCGATGATACCCCCGGACAGGGCCAAACAGGCAGGATATAACCCCACCCACTTTGCCAAAGCACAGCCCCCACACCACTGGAGGGATGTCTACAACCACCAACTTACCGTCCGAAGACAAGGCCGAGTATAGCCCACAAAATCTAATATTGCCTGCTAACCTGGATTTCTTTTAGCTAAATATGCAGGTTTAAAAATATATACTTGTGTATTGATTTTAAGAAAGACATTGATGTTTATGGTTAGGTACACGTTGGAGCAATGACAGTCCTTTTTCGCGAATGCGCACCGCATCGATTATATGCAACGCAGGACAGGCTAGATAAACTAGTAATATCATCAACCATGTGTAGTTAACTAGTGATTATGATTGATTGATTGATTGTTTTTTTATAAGATAAGTTTAATGCTAGCTAGCAACTTACCTTGGCTTCTTACTGCATTCGCGTAACAGGCAGGCTCCTTGTGGAGTGCAATGTAAAGCAGGTGGTTAGAGCGTTGGACTAGTTAACCGTAAGGTTGCAAGATTAAATCCCCGAGCTGACAAGGTAAAAATCTGTCGTTCTGCCCCTGAACAAGGCAGTTAACCCACCGTTCCTAGGCCGTCATTGAAAATAAGAATGTGTTCTTAACTGACTTGCCTCGTTAAATAAAGGTGTCCAAAAATACCGATTACCGATTGTTCGGAAAACTTGAAATCGGCCCTAATTAATCGGCCATTCCGATTAATCGGTCGACCTCTAGTCTATACCATCGGGTTAGCTAGAACCAGTTCTGAAAGTTTTAGGAGTAATGGTTAAATAGCTATTGAAATTTTAAAAATTTGATTTGTCACTATGTTGACGGTCCCTAACTGCTGTGGGTGGAGGTAAGGAAAACTACAGGCGAATAACCATCGAATATCCAACCTGTAACTGTCTTTACCTCGGTGTTAGCTAGTAACATGCTATTCACTGTCGGACAATTTCAAATAGACTAGTGCGCTGCAAGCCAGAATGTAGAATACAATTCAATATGAATTTCACATGCGACGCTGCTGAGTATGGCAATACACCAGAGTTGGTAATAACAGCTACTAGCTAGCCTGTTGTGATCAGTGGACACCAAACTACCAGCCAGCTGATCGCACTTTGGCATAAACTGTAAAACCTTGACACAACTTCAGAAAACCTCTTTTTTTTTTACAGAAACATAACAGTAGTTAATGAACTGAGAAGGGTCTCTGCAGCCCAATATAATAATAGGTTTCGACTCAATGTGAAGTAGACGCACTACACATTTTTATACTGTAGGCAACTAAGTTATAGCTTAGACATGCTAACATCATTGGCCATATCTCATGTTAGTTTTATTTCAATTGGAGGGAAAAGATGTACAACTGACTGACGCTCAAGAAGGGAATAGAAAATCAGAGCTGTCCATTGCACGACATCCTAAAGAGTATGGAAAACCAGAAGAAGTCCAGAAAAAAAGGGTGCACCATGATATAAATATTTGTTTTATTATAATTGTTAATTTCTGTCATGACAATAGCGCAATTCTGGTTCAAAGTAGATTTTTAGGTATTTAAAATGTGTTGCTTCTTTGTCATGAAGGGAACTGGAGCTGATGAACAGGAGGAGTCTGGGCCGTTTTCAGAGATGTTCTTCAGCGACAAAGAGTTTGAGCAGAGGGTAATTTAACTAGTGTGATTATAGTCTGTTTGGTTAGTCAAGGAAGACCAGCTTTCTCAATGCTCTTTTTATCAATGAATGAGAGCTTGTCATGAGTGTTTTTGTGTTCTGTTTGCAGGAAACTGAAATGCAGTGTTTAGAGAAGCTTGGCAATTTTGAAAATGAAAATTCGAGAAAGGCGTACTACAGGGAATTCAAAAAGGTATGTTTTCTTTCCAATTGTCTGAGTGTGCACGGTAACACTGCAGTATTGCACTTGAGTGATGATACTAATTTCTTTACATTACATTTCTTTACATGTAGAGCAGAGGGGTATACTACACATGTCGCTAGATGTACACAGGCTTTTCTGACATTAGCTAGCTTCAGTTAGTTTCACATTCCAGCTCAGGCTATACTAAGACGGTGGCTATTGCTCGTCCGCCTGCCGCTACCTCCAGCAGGCTTGTAACTGCGCGTTCATGTGGCTAGTCGAATGCCGAACTCATAATTGAGACAAGGAAAAAACATCAATCCATGGGCGAGTCAATGCCACGTTTTCATTGAAAATTATGATGGACTGGGTGAGGTGATTGGCTTCTATCCCTGCCATAGTTGTGCGGCATGAAGGGATTCCTGTCAAAAAGAGTGAGCTTATTCAGCAGCTCTGCCACTGGCAAACAATACACTATCACAGTTTCTCACATGCAGCTCTTCTAACATTATCTATTGTCCATGTAATAAGCAATACGTGGGCAAAACCAGTAGATAGATAAGAACACATGTTATACAACACAAGAGTCCTGTAAAGAGAAATTACCCTAAATCCCATATTGCACGTAATGCTTGTACTATGTTCTGTACTATACAGCAGATAAAACGTTCACATGGGGTGGTAATCTTGAACTTAGTCTTCTCCAGACAGAATGCAGGTGGATGTTTAAAAACTCCACCCATCAGGCATGAATTAAGAGTTGTTATTGTGTGTTTTCTGTAACTGGTATATTGCCTCATTGGTGTTCGATACCTCCATCTAGTGGTAGATCTTGCTCCCTACCCTTACAATCCTGTATTATTTATTCTGAGGAATTGTTCACATGGTATATGTAAAAGCAATAATTCATATTTCTCTCACCGCTTTTGTATATAATGTAGATCGTACATTCTATTGTAGGAGGTACTGATTCATAGTTTGACAGATGTGTTTTCTTGCTTGATCATGTGCCATGCAATTGCCCTTTAAATAGAAGCCAGGTGTGTGTGCTGACGATTTACACTGATGATGGCCTGAGGCCGAAATGTTTGTTTTGACCTTTCATTTATACCCTTGATTGCACCATGATATTTATTAAAACATCTTTACTTTGCATTCAGGCCTCTATTGGATTATTCCTTTTTTTGACAGTGTGCCAGTCTCCATCTTTTACAGTATTCTTATTTTGACTCCTACCCGCCTGGAACAGACACTATTCAGTAATAAGGACCTCAAAAGAGCGCAAACGGCCTCTTGTAATTTTTGCCAAAATCAACATGAAAGAAAAGTTATCTTGCAAATTCAGCTGCCTATGGTATGAAATAGGCTACTAGATGTGCCGTCTGTCTTTTATTGCATATCTTTAATGCCGTCTTTGGTGTGCTTATCAAATACATGCTTATCAATGCACATGAGTGGGGGGAAATGATCACACTTCCTCAATTCAAATATTATGGCGACACTAGACCAAAGATGGTTTGGTATGGTTTAGAAACTTGGGAACCAAGATCGAGTTATCACCTGTACATGTTGAAATACTGTATCTTAAATAAATACTGAATAAAAACCTCCAGGATTCTATCATAACTGTCAATTTATATATATTTAAGAAAATTATTACAGGGGGCAGTTTGGAGAAAGCTGATCCCATCCGAATTGTCCACTGGAATAACGGGAATTCTGGAGTAATAATTACATAACCAACGTTCTCTAGTAATACTAGTCCCGTGCAAATAGGTCTTTGGTCACGCGTATGCGATGCGTACATGTGTCACGTAAAGAGAGCAAGGGTTGAGGGAATATGGAGGGATTTCGGTAACAGAACTTTTGAGTCAGAAATGGCTGTAATTTATGTTGCGTGATAAACAATTTGATGTTCTGTGGTGGTTGCTGCAGTAGGGAGGTAAGCGAGAACGGGTGCTAGTTAGTCACTCCATGTCTTTTTTTACATTTCTTATTTTTTAACACAGCTCAAAGTCTGAGCCTGACCTGGCATAATCAATTGCTTGTCGGACTCCCTCTAGTCATTAGTTTGTCTTAATTATTTAATCAAACTGTGCTTAAAGCATCAGACAAGTTCAGTGAATACACATTTAAAATGTCAACCAATCAATTGGTCAGGAGTTTTTGGCGGACAACCCTATACTGAACACAACCCAGATGATCACGTATTGTTTCATTTTTACAGTAGTATTATAACTTGGGCTGGGGCCCACTTCAAAGTCCTTTGATGAATTGAATCTTAATATATCTTTATTTTTCTGTCACAAGTTCAGATCTATGACTGTGGAGATAAAAGGGCAAAGACGGGTGGTTCAGCTGATGCTGCTGCCCCCATGCCGTGGATTTAAAGAATATTTTCAATGTTATATTTTGCCTTACCTCTCTTATCCTACCTCATTTGCACATGCTGTATATAGATTTTTCTACTCTATTGTTGATTGTATGTTTGTTTATTCCATGTGTAACTCTGTGTTGTTGTATGTGTCGAACTGCTTTGCTTTATTTTGGCCAGGTCGCAGTTGCAAATGAGAGGCTAGTTGAGAACAAGTTATCTGGTTAAATAAAGGTAAAAAAAGAAATTCAGCAGGGCCAAGCACTCATGGCTGCTGGGAAGAAAAGGAAAAAACAGCAGAAAAGAGCTGGTATGTATTATGTTCTAACATTTTGTTGGGTAAATCCTTGATTTGTAGATCACATGACAATCCTATTTTGTTACTTTGAGGTCAGTTGTTTTTTTGTTATTCTACTGTTAGTACTGTAATTGATAGGTTGATCTGTGAGTTTATCCAATTTCCCGTTTCTCACCATTTTCTTTTCAGACAAAATTGCTACCGAACTCTGATAGCCTGATGACAGCAATGAACTTTGCATTTTCAGATGGCTGAAAATAAACGGTCATCTAAGACAGGGTGTTTAAAAAAAAACAATGATATCTGTTCAGTCGATATTGTCATACCCTTTTCAAAACATCCCCTAGTGGTAGCATGACGTGCAATTCAGTCAACATTTTCCATATCAAAACTTGAGTACAGATAGACTTGTTGGTATATCAAAGGCAGAAATGACATTAGTGCCATGTGAACTTGAACCTCACCGGCATATCTGAAGCGTGTGTCTGAGGTTGTGCATACGGAATATATGATCCTAATATTTTTGACCAACCTTTACTTGGCGATACTTAATTCACTCTCGATTTGGAAGGAACCTGTGTCAAACAAACTGTTTCTTACAGGTGGAACTTGGATAACTACAGAAATTACAGGCTAAGACTGGACAGAGAGAGAGGCCTATGCATTAATCTTATATTTCTCCAATGCCAAATCAGGAAGAGTGCCCACATTTTGTCTTGTCACCGTGGTCCCAGTTTCATTGATTTCTTTCAAATGTCAATGTGAGTGATTAATTTGTGCACCCAATGATTACAGTAGAACAAGCTAATCAATTCCAGTCTTGAGTGACCACCTGTTAAATATTGGTGCGTGAGCAGTTTACTAATACATAAGAAGACCCCCTGAGGCGCCACCACACCTTCGAGGAGTCGCCACACGACACATGATGCAGTTAGCAAACCTTAGAGCTATGAAGGACCAGAGCTTTCCCTATTGTTGTCAGTCTTTGTGGCCCGCGGTTAGTACTGAACCTACAGAGGACTCAAATGTTGTTGAAACAATGGGGCCTACAACCAAATGTAAATAAGGGAAGTTTTTGGGAAACGAACTTGTGTGAGAAAACATATTAGACCATTTTTGCCTACCATGTCATTATTGTACTTTTGGAATGGTTTTATATTCATTTTCTGAATGGATATAAAACCTCCTGATGTAGGTCTGCACATTTGAAGGTTTTCACTCCAAATGAGCAGACCTACATGAGGGTAGATATCCAGGAAGATGTATGGACTGCCCTGGTGTAAATAGTTTATCAAGTCATTCCGATTACACAGATCAGGTAAATTAAAGGTTTATTGAGAGAAACAAGTGTCGTGACCTACTTTCATTCATCTGATGACTATTTATTTAATCCACTAACTATGTTTAATTGTTTACCTGATTTAAATGAATCATGTAAAAATGTACTCATTAGGATTTGGGGCACCAAGGAAGAGGTTGTTTAGAGTTACCATCTCCCAAATTAAACACTATAACGTGTATATATCTATTTCATCGATAAACAGTAATCTTATTAAACCTTATCTTTTATCATTCTGACCAGTCGTAACCTTGGATCTGCAAAAACCTCAGCCATGCTCATGATTCAGTACTACACCAATTGGTTTAATTATTTATTTACTAGCTAACTAAATAATAACACAGAATAAACATACACCCTTTACATGAGACAAAGGTCCCTAGTGGACTGACAAGATATGTCTTGCTCCCACGAGATGGAGAGGGGAAAAAAAGAGACAGAGAAAGGGGGACACTTTCTATAACATTCTATTGTTTACAGACAGCTTATTTCACTTATAATTCACTGTATCCCAATTCCAGTGGGTCAGAAATGTACATACACTAAGTTGACTGTGCCCTTAAACAGCTTGGAAAATTCCAGAAAATGATGTCATGGCTTTAGAAGCTTCTGATAGGCTAATTGACATCATTTGAGTCAATTGGAGGTGTGCCTTTGGATGTATTTCAAGATCTACCTTCAAACCCAGTGCCTCTTTGCTTAACATCATGGGAAAAACAAAAGAAATCAGCCAAGACCTCAGAAAAATCAATTCTAGACCTCCACAAGTCTGGTTCATCCTTGGGAGTAATTTCCAAACGCCTGAAGGTACCACATTCATCTGTACAAACAATAGTACGCAAGTATAAACACCATAGGACCACGCAGCCGTCACAGGAAGGAGACGCGTTCTGTCTCCTAGAGATGAACGTACTTTGGTGCGAAAAGTGCAAATCAATCACAGAACAACAGCAAAGGACCTTGATGCTGGAGGAAACAGGTACAAAAGTATCTATATACACAGTAAAACGATAACCTGAAGGGCCGCTCAGCAAGGAAGAAGCTACTGCTCCAAAACCGCCATAAAAAAGCCAGACTACGGTTTGCAACTGCACATGGGGACAAAGATCATACTTTTTGGATGAATGTCCTCTGGTCTGATGAAACAAAAATTGAACTGTTTGGCCATAATGACCATTGTTATGTTTGGAGGAAAAAGAGGGAGGCTTGCAAGCCAAAGAACACCATCCCAACCGTGAAGGACGGGGGTGGCAGCATCATATTATGGGGGTGTTTTGCTGCAGGAGGGACTGGTGCACTTCACAAAATAGATGGCATCATGAGGGAAGAAAATTATGTGGATATATTGAAGCAACATCTCAAGAAATCAGTCAGGAAGTTAAAGCTTGGTCGTAAATGGTTCTTCCAAATGGACAATGACCCCAAGCATACTTCCAAATTTGTGGCAAAATGGCTTAAGGACGACAAGGTATTGGAGTGGCCATCACAAAGCCCTGACCTCAATCCTATAGAAAATTTGTGGGCAGAACTAAAAAAGCATGTGTGAGCAAGGAGGCCAACAAACCTGACTCAGTTACACCAGCTCTGTCACGAGGAATGGGCCAAAATTCACTCAACCTATTGTGGGAAGCTTGTGGAAGGCTACACAAAACATTTAACCCAAGTTAAACAATTTAAAGACAATGCTACCAAATACTAATTGAGTGTATGTAAACTTCTGACCCACTGGGAATGTGATGAAAGAAATTAAAGCTGAAATAAATCATTCTCTCTACTATTATTCTGATATTTCACATTCTTAAAATAAAGTGGTGATCCTGACTGACCTAAGACAAGGAATTTTTACTAGAATTAAATGTCAGGAATTGTGAAAAACTGAGTTTAAATGTATTTGGCTAAGGTATATGTAAACTTCTGACTTCAACTGTATTTACGTATGGGTGTCTTTGTCCTGAACAGAACTACAGAGTTCACTCTTCCATTCCCTTCTGAAGCTGCTTATTTGAAGATAAGCCAGCCGTGCCGATGGTTCCAGTGGGGTGATTTGAGACTCGTAGTAGGATGGGATGGTTTGAAGAATTCAAGATATTTGACTCAGGACAGCTAATCAGCTGTACCAGTGATTGTCTCAGAGGGGTGTTTGTCCTTTCTCCCTCGTTGATTATTCAAGGTTAAGGATTCATACCACTATGGACATGAGCTGCAGCTCGTCGTCTCTCTGGTCTAAAGGAAGGTGAGTTTATTTCTTCACCTTGTGTTGAGGTTCAAAGTTTTAACCATTTCAAACATGTAGCTAACGCCTCGTTTCCTGGTCTAATGTTAATTTCGTTACCAAGGCTTTTTATGCAATCTGGCCAAAGGGGACAGCTCTGTTCGCCTGACAAGCTCTCCGACCTCACTCGGGCCGTGGCTACAGTTTTTATAGGAGATTCTCTTATACGTCCTAAAATCACATCTGATCTTAACAAAAATACTTTCATCATTTTTCATATGCAGAACGTATTGGATGGAAACTTGATAAAGGGGATATACTTTCCAAGTTAAAGTATTTCATCCATACAGTGTTTAATGACATCACAAAATGAAAACCAATGTTACATTCTTTTTTCCATAGTTCCCCATTGACCATATCCCACATTATGTTAGAAATATTGTTCCGGTATTCACTTCCTCCACCAAACTTTACAATTGGTACTATGCATTGGGGCAGGTAGAGTCCAATGGCGGCAAGCCTTACACCACTCCAGCCGATGGTTGCCATTGCGCATGTTGATCTTAGGCTTATGTGCGGCTGCTCGGCCATGGAAACCCATTTCAATAAGCTCCTAACAGGTATTGTGTGGCCTACCACTTCATGGCTGAGCTATTGTTGCTCCTAGACATTTCCACTTCACAATAACAGCACTTACAGTTGACTGGAGCAGTTCTAGCAGGGCAGAAATTTCACGAACTGACTTGTTGGAAGGGTGGCATCCTACACTATATTAAACTGATGCATTTGACAATGTTCAACTTCAATTCACTGGCGCTATGAAGAATAGCTTAACCGTACATATTGATAACCTATTATATACTTTAGGTGAATTTACGAGGCATTGCTAGATTACCAGACTACCAAGATATAGCCTATGCGCACGGTTCTGATCCCTCGCCTGCTCCTCTTTCTCTTCGCTATAAAAAAACGCTAGTGTGTGTTTGGTCTATTGTGTGTTGAATAGCTCAGCCTACTCATTGATAACCCCTACTTTACTTTAGTGAACTTGCTCAAGACATTGTAGGCCAAGAAATTGCTAAATGCAGCATTGCTATAGCTTACATCTGTTGATTACTGATGCACAGTTCTGTCTGTCTGCCTAGCCATCACTAGCACATTAGAGGCTGCTGCCTATAGGCATAGACTAGGAATCACTGATCACTTTAAGGAATGGAACACTAGTCACTTTAATAATGTTTACATATCTGCCATTACTCATCTCATATGTATATACTGTATTCTATACTATTCTACAGTATCTTAGTTGGTTCTGCTCTGATATCACTTGTCCTTATGTGTATATAGTCTTAATTCATTCCTACTTACATTTGTGTGTATTGCGTATATGTTGTGTAATTTGTTAGATATTACTG
Organism: Salmo trutta; assembly: GCF_901001165.1. Taxonomy (NCBI): domain Eukaryota; kingdom Metazoa; phylum Chordata; class Actinopteri; order Salmoniformes; family Salmonidae; genus Salmo; species Salmo trutta. Next base: position 45,442,101 of record NC_042972.1, read on the forward strand.
CATTGTCGGAGCTAGAAGCACAAGCATTTCGTTACACCCGCAATAACATCTGCCAATAACGTGTATGTGACTAATACTATTTTATTTGATTAGTGGCCGACATCACAAGCTGTGCCCCTCCCATCTCTCTCACTCGCTCTTTCTTTGCTGTGAAAGATGCGAGAGCTTGTGTTTTCGAAGGAGACTACGGAAAATATTTTAGTCGTTGCAAAAATACTGAATCGTAGGAGTCGATTGAAGCTTGACACCGGGAAATGGGAGTAGACGGGCAAGGAGTGGGGGAATCGATTGTTTTGGAGGCATTTTCAGCAATTGGCACATTATTAGTTAGATACTGTATTTAGCTCGCCAGAATTCTAAATGTCACGCTAAATGCAGACATGACAGGGAACACGAATTCTCCAGTTGTTATTTTGACAAACTAATTGTCTAGTTTGACAACTTCCTGCCCCCCCCCCCAAAAAAAACTCCCTGCTAACGTTGGCTACTGCTGCTCACACACAGGTGCCTCATTCTGAATTATTTGAACTGAAGTAAAGGTATGTTTTTGTCTTGTTTTTAAAGTGTTGAAGTGGTAACACAATCGTATTATAGTGGCCACACTGACCAACTTGTCTTGTTTGTTGTCCAACACTTTGGAAGCGTAGCTGGTTTCTCCGTAACGTTAGCAGCTAGCTAGCTAGTATGTCCACACATCTTTACATAAGTCGTCATTATTGTGTAACTAGCTAGCCAACCTCATGGTCTAGCTATCCACTGCCTTTTAATAGAAAAGGAGTAAGAAAACTGAAGTGTACAGGCTTTAATCGGATTAACAGTTGGGGTGAATTCCATTTCCATTACAGATGGTTAAATTCTTGAACTGGACTCAATATGTTTTGTAATCAGCAGAGAGGAAGCGAGAGGCCCAACTCGTCGGAAAATCTGTCCCTCCTTTCGCCCACCAAGGAAGTTGTTTTTGTATGGAGGTCAATGAGTGTCGAATTTGGTCAACAAAAAATAAATGACTTATTTGCTACGTGAGGTTTATTTGATCGAATACAAGTTTTGTAATGTTTAAGTTGTTACGAGTGTGCTGATATAAGCAACGTTGGTGAAAACGTTTATCGGAGATGGCTATGCATATTGATGTCATGAGGATAGTAGCATAGTGTCTTTTCTCGCCGTTGAATACCGGCGGTTGACGCCAACAACCCTCATCGAATATTTTTTTTTAAGTATTACAATGAGACGTATCCACCAATCTTAAGAAGGGATAGGCGGGAACTAGACAGCCCACCGCGCCGCTGTGGACAACGTCTCCCATTGTTAGGGCGGAGAGACGTGTATCTTGTCAGTATATCCATGCTCTTTAAGTTATTGGCATGGCTGTTCTGACCTTTTGCTTCTGGGGCAGTGGTATTCAAAGTCGTGGTCGTGTAACAACATTTAGAGTACAGATTTTTTAAAGGGGCAATATACAAACGTTTTTGATAAAGATCATTTGAAAAATAAAATGTTAATGAGTAAATGTATTTATTGGTTTCTTTGATGAACATGTAATGAATTGAAGGTTATTTGTTGAGTCATTAGATTTTGGGTGGAAAAAATGCTGTCCCCAGAAACTCTGACTGGAAAAAAATGGGGTCCCCGCTGAACAAGTTTGAATACCACAGCTCTGGGGGCATGTATCTGGAGCCAAAAGGGGTTGACGGAAGTAAGGCCCATAAATTAAGTCATTGGTCAGGAAGAACTAGAGTAAGCGAACTAACCATATGAGACCCTGCACCAATGACTGCATGCCTTACCACAAAGCAGGATCAATGAAAGGAGCCCAGCAAGTGAGAATGTTGAAATAAATCCCATTTCAATTTATTCTGCTGGTTCATCTGGGTGTTGGAAATATAATCTTGTTCAGTAGTCTGACTTCCAGGGCTTGCTATCTGAGGATGAGGTAGGCCTATACAGCCAGGCCATATCGTACATGTATATATTCTTACCTCTCTCTTCTGTTTGAATGGAGGTGTACAACCAAACTGAGCCATGTCGTCGCGCGTGCTGCTTCGGCAGCAGCTGATGCGGGAACAAGCCCAGGAACAAGAGAGACGGGAGGCCCAGCAGCAGGACTCTGTGGCTCAGCTCAGGGCAACTGACTCCACCCCTGCCATCTATGTCACTCTGCCCCCAATGGCTGCTCGCCCTCCACCCGCACAGGTGCCCGTGGAGGTGTTGAAGGTGAGACTCCACTTCTAAAGGCTTCTCTCCAGAGGAACTACACTAGCATGGCATGCCACATCATGAAATGGTAGCTTATAACCTCCATACTAAATTGGCATGTTACAAGTTGCATGCTGTTTGACTGACATGTTCTTTAAATCCGTTAGGTGCAGACCCATCTGGAGAACCCCACCAAGTATCACATCCAGCAGTCTCAGAGGCAGCAGGTGAAGGAGTATCTCTCCACCACCCTCGGCAATAAGGTGGCTCCTCAAATCCTAGGTGTATCTCCCTTGCCACCGTCTAGCTCTGCACCTGAGATGACTCCCACAGCCCTCAGTGCTCCAAACAGCCCAATGGCTTTACTCAACCTGGGATCCAACAAAGAGGAGGTATGTGGTATGACTGAAGACCGCATTACACTGCAATACACCACTCACTTTGGCTTGTTGTCTTAAGTGGGATGTTATCATGCTACAGTTTGTATGGACCTACTGCCTTTTGCGGCAGGCATCAAATTAGTTACAAATCTAAACTCCCGCAATTTACAGACGTTTTGGTTAGTCTAAGTGGAATAAAGCTATGGGAAGTCCATGGATAAAGCTCACAATTGAATGGCTTCTCATTGCCTATTCCCAGACATATTTTCCATGAAAGTTTAGGTTGAAAGCCTAACCTACTGATCACTTAATTACTTTTTTGTTTGTTCTGTAATGCCTCTTGTCATGTTGCCATTGTTGGCTTAGTTGCAGTCTGCTGTTAAATACTACACTGGCAGCTTAATTATATCTGCACCTCTCTTAGACACATGCCTTTGCTTTTGAAATCATGCTTCATTAGGGCAAGATAATTACTTTGTGTCATTGTACCTTTCATATATATACATTTCAAGTAAGTAATGTAATACAGTTAAATTCAAGCTGTCCTTTAACTTTCCACATTAAAAAAAAAATATTTTATTAGCAGTTCTATTCATGTAAAGCTAAGTTATTCTATGCATTGGTTGGGTGTCTGTGTGTCTTTCCAGATAGATGGCGTAATTGACGACATCATCAGCCTTGAATCAAGTTTCAATGATGACTTCATGACGTTAATTGACTTGGGTCTACAGCTGCCTAGTACAGTATGTGGACATTTGGAAATGTGTATTTTGCAATTGGGCTAATCTGAAAACACAAGTATGGACAAATGTATGGATCTGTCAAATTAGTGACAATTATGCAGTGGAATTCAATTAACAACTAGCCTATCATTTTTGGAATTATCTTGCTATATCTGTTTTGTCTTGGTTGAATTTCTCAAACTGGAATTCACTGGTGCTGTAGGAGTAAACATACTCTTCTGGCACTTAACTAAGACTCTTCTGGCACTTAACTAAGACTCGTCAGGCCAGTGTTGTCTGGGTGGGGTAGCAACCAGGGGAAATGGGAGAGGAGGACAACGCATGCAGGGCATGGCAGTATGTGAAGTTGGAATGGTGGACAATTCAGAGGGTGCTCAAAATACGTTTTTAACAGTTGAGTTGTTAGAGGGAAAGAGATTGAAGAGATTGCGTTCCGCATCAGAGAATTGGGATTTTGGTTTTGCTTCAGGAGCATGAAAAGAAAAGAAAGAACTTTGAGGTAAATCAATCGTGTTGTTTGGCAGCACATGGCAAAGTGGCCATGTTAAAATTGGTTCAGGATTGGTGGGTCCTCTGCAGAACGGTTGAGCTAATGTAGGCTAATGCGATTAGCATGAGGTTGTAAGTAACAAGAACATTTCCCAGGACATAGACATATCTGCTATTGGCAGAATGCTTAAATTCTTGTTAATCTAACGGCACTGCAATTTACAGTAGCTATTACAGTGAAATAATACAATGCTATTGTTTTAGCAGAGTGCACAGTTTTGAACATGAAAAGTTATTAATAAACAAATTAGGCACATTTGGGCAGTCTTGATAAAACATTTTGAACAGAAATGCAATGGTTCCTTGGATCAGTATAAAACTTTGCACATACTGCTGCCATCTAGTGGCCAAAATTTAAATTGCACCTGGGATGGAATAATACATGCTTGGGTGGAATAATATATTCTCTTGCATTTCGAAAATGATGGTACAATTTTTTTTTTTTCTTTGTATTATCTTTTACCAGATCTAATGTGTTATATTTTCCTACATTCCTTTCACATTTCCACAAACTGCAAAGTGTTTCCTTTCAAATGGTACCAAGAATATGCATATCCTTGCATCAGCGCCGGAGCTACAGGTAGTTAGATTTGGGTATGTCATTTTAGGCGAATTGAAGAAAAAAAAGGGGGCCAATCCTTATTAAGAGGTTTTAATAAGGGGAATAGACATTTAGCAATTTCTCTCACATTTATAAGGATTTATAGCCTACCGCAACACATGTCAGATTTGTTTCAAATGCGTTAATGCTTTTGGATAACTTTTCCTTCATTGAAGGTTCAACAAGGTATTAGGCTTGTAATAAATTGTGATGACTTGCTTGAAATTATTTTCCATATAAGCCAGCCAACCTGCCGTATGGTTTTTAGTATCCTTGTGTACAGTCATTAAAGGTCAAATATAGTACAGTACTACAATGTAGCTTATCTTAAAAATGTTCTACTTCTACCAGGATAGATACAAATTTGAGTTATTGGAAATATAGGATGTTGAATTCCCATTATCAAATTGTATTTGTCACATACACAGTTTACAGCAGGTATAAAATGCGCAGTGAAATGCTTATGTGCTAACTCCCTCAACAAGGCTGTACATTAGTCAATAACAATAATAACAAAGGGTCAAGTCAAAAATGACAAGTAATAAGAGAGATAGTATGCATAGTAATAATGGACTGTATTACACTGTATTTACAAATATAAAGTGGGTAGTGACTTGGATCACACAGTGGAATAAATAGTTTATTGGTAGCCTAGTGGTTAGTGTTGGCCCCCTAACCGAAAGGTCGCTGGTTTGAATTTCCAAGCCGACTAAGTGAAAAATCTCTGTGCCCTTGAGAAAGGCAGTTATCCAGTGCGACTTACAGGAGCAATTAGGGTTAAGAGCATCTGCTAATTGTCTAAAATGTAACAATAGAACGGCAGCGTTGAGTGTGTGTTTGTGTGGGTAGTCAGTGCAAATAGTTTCTAAGGTGCAGGTCTCTGTTGGGAGACCACTAGAGTTAGCTATTCAGCAGTCTCGGAGCCTGCTCCTGTACTCCCTGTACACAACTGCAGTTTGCAGACGACACCAGTTTGCAGTCAGTTCCTCCTGATCGCCGACGGCTACGAGACAGCCTGTTTTGAAAGTTATGACAGTTAAATGAGTATTCTGATACATGTAGAACAAGAAAACGTATGACAATAGAAAATATATTGAGTTGAGTTTTTATGTTTCAATAGTTTGTCCTGGAAGCTTGTCCAGGTTGTCAGTGTTAAACTTTGTTTGCTTTGATGTTAATGCAGTGGTTTCCCTTGCCTCTTACAGCTCCCTGGGAACCTCCTGGATATATACCATAGTCCTGGAATGGCAGCACCTACCCTCACTGTCAGCAACTCCTGCCCTGCGGATCTGACCAATATTAAAAGGGAATACTCTGGTATGGCCTTGTTCCTTTCCCTCTACTAGGTCCATGATCCTCACTGTCCAGTTCCTCCTTATTTTATATTGCTCTGGAGATAATAATTTTTTTTTGGGGGGGGATTATAAACTTCTTATGTAATGTCCTAGGTAACTTTCCATTTTGTTAAATTGTAAGACTGGATATTTAGATTGCACAGCAGCACCTCAAGTATATGTTATGTTCAATATGCAGATACCAAAGCGCTGGTGAAAGAGAGACAGAAGAAGGACAACCATAACCTCAGTGAGTCATACCTTTTTTATTTTTGCTCAATTCTGTATTGTTCTTTATATGATGCTTGACAGCTCTTGTTCCTCTTGGAGTTGCAGTGAGTTTCATTTCTAAATCTCTTTCCCCATTGTTTCTCTTGACAGTTGAGAGGAGGCGGAGGTTTAACATCAATGACCGCATAACGGAGCTGGGGGCCATAATACCCAAGTCAAATGACCCGTGAGTTTGTGTCGTTATTCTTCTCTTATTCAGGACATTTACTTTGGATGACTTGATCAGTGGTGGTATTGACACAAATTAAATCTCAATCAGATTTTACATTTTGGGAATGAAAAGCAATATTCAATTTGTATCAGATTTGATATTCCTCTCTAACAACCTTCTCTCTTTTTCTCATGGCTGTAGGGAGGCGCGCTGGAATAAGGGCACCATTCTGAAGGCCTCGGTGGACTACATCAGGAAGCTGCAGAAGGAGCAGCAGAGAGCCAAGGAGGTAGAGATGCGTCAGAAGAAGCTGGAACATGCTAACCACAGCTTGATGCTGCGCATCCAGGTCAGTTATTGGACATACAGTGCCTTCAGGAAGTATTCACACCTCTTGACTTTTTCCACATTTTGTTGTTACAGCCTGAATTTAAAATTGATTAAATTTAGATTTTTTTTTGTCACTGGCCTACACACAATACCCCATAATGTCAAAGTGGAATTGTTTTTCAAAATTAACTAATTAATTAAAAATGAAAAGCTGAAATGTCTTGAGTCAATAATTATTCAACCCCTTTGTTATGGCAACAAATTTGCTAAACAAGTCACATAATAAGTTGCATGGACTCACTCTGTGTAATAATAGTGTTTAACATTATTTCTGAATGACTACCTCATCTCTGTACCCCACACATACAATTATCTGTAAGGTCCCTCAGTCGAGCAATGTATTTTAAACACAAAGACCAGGGAGGTTTTCCAATGCCTCACAAAAAAGGGCACCTATTGGTGGATGGGTAAAAATAAAAAAGCAGACATTGATTATGTCTTTTAGCATGGTGAAGTTATTAATTACACTTTGGATGGTGTATCACTACAAAGATACAGATGTCCTACCTAACTCAGTTGCTGGAGAGGAAGGAAATCGCTCAGGGGTTTCACCATGAAGCCAATGGTGACTTTAAAACCATTAGAGTTTAATTGCTGTGATAGAACTGAGGACGGATCAACAACGTTGTTACTCCACAATACTAACCTAATTGACAGAGTGAAAAGAAGAATAAAAATGTACAGAATTAAAAATATTCCAAAACAATCATCCTGTTTGCAATAAGGCTCTAAAATAAATTAACTTTATGTCCTGAATATAAAGTGTTATGTTTGGGGCAAATCCAACACAATAAATCACGTAGAACCACTCTTCATATTTTCAAGCATGGTGGTGGCTGCATCATGTTATGGGTATGCTTGTCATCGGCAAGGAAGTTTGTTAGAATAAGAAGAAACGGAATAAAGCTAAAGCACAGAAAATCCTAGAGGAAAACCTGGTTCAGTTTGCTTTCCAACAGACACTGGGAGACATTCACCAAATCTACACTGGAGTTGCTTACCAAGACAACATTGAATGTTCCTGAGTGGCCTAGTTATAGTTTTGACTAAAAGCAGCTTGAAAATCTATGGCATGACTTGAAAATAGCTGTTAAGCGGCAATGATCAACAACCAACTTGACAGAGCTTGAAGAATTGTAAAAAGGATAATGTGCAAATATTGTGCAATCCAGTTGTGCAAAGCTCTTAGACTTACCCAGAAAGACTCATATATGTAATCACTGCCAAAGGTGATTCTTAAATATATATATATTTTTTAAATGTAATCACACATTTTTTGAATCCACACCATTCACAAAAATGGATCACTCCTACAGATCGTGAGTCACGTGGCCTTGGCTTGCCTTGGTCCGACAAATCCCGGTTCCTGTTGTGTCATGCTGATAGTCAGGATTTGGCGTCAACAGTATGAGTCCATGGACCCATCCTGCCTGGTGTCAACGAGACAGGCTTGTGGCGGTGATGTACTGGTGTGTGGAATGTTTTCCTGGCACACTTCAGGTCCCTTGATACCAATTGAGCAACGGTTGAATGCCATGCCCTGAATAATTCAGGCTGTTCTGGAGGCAAAGGGTCCAACCCTGTACTAGATGAGGGTACCTAATAAACTGGTCACTGAGTTTATATATTTTATTTAATATATTTTTATTTTTACAAATGTAAAAATGTTTCTTCCACTTTGACAGAGTGTTTTGTGTAGATCGTTGGCAAAATAATTGAATTAAATCAATATAAATCCAACTTTGTAACAACAAAATATGGAAAAAGTCAAGGGGTGTGAATACTTTCTGAAGGTACTATAGTTATCATGAATATAAGGAGAAAAAATCTAGAAATGTTATCATACAATATATTTACAGATGATGATTATTTTTTTATTGTTCTTATGTGAAGGAGTTGGAGATGCAGGCTCAGCTCCATGGCCTCTCCAGCCCGATGTCCCCTGGCCTGAGTTCAGACCCCTCCCTCCTTCAGCAGCAGCACCTTCAGCAGGGAGACCATAAACTGGGGCCCAGCGCTGGAGAGGCCTGCTCCCAAACCTTTCTCAGCCTGGGGGCAGCAGCCATGGCGCAGCCTGTCCTTACCTCCTCCCCACCTTCCTCTGACTCCCCTGTGGTTGTGAACATAAGCAGCCCCCTGGACCTGGGCAGTGTCAGCTTCACCGAGCTGGATGACCCGTCCAATGCTGGGCTGTACCTAGACGTGGGGTTGGGGGATATCATCATGGACGAGGGGTACACACTGTCCCCAGAGAGGGTGGACCCACTGTTTTTCGTGTCACCAGGTGCCTCAAAGACCAGCAGTCGTAGGAGCAGCTTCAGTATGGAGGAGGACTTGTAGCAGGGACATACTGGGGTCAAACTGGTAGAGAGAGACCAGGGAGTTGGGTAATGAGAGGGTTGGGGAAAGGAGGAGGAGCACTGGAAAATAAGAGCTAGAACACTGCTAATGGCACTGGACTCTGCTTTAAAACAAACAGCCAATGGTTTCACAAAAAATGACTTTGATCTGAATCATGCATTAGTCCAAAATAAATGGCTATCCTTTCCTCCCTTACCAAGTTAATATTGGTCCCTGAACTTAGAACCCCCCCTTTTTTTCAGCACACTATCAATGATAAATGCAATCATTTTCAAATGGAACATAGTACAATTAGGATATGGACACTGATTAAAACTTTTTCTTGCAAGCCTCAACTCAACCAAGATTTCCCTGCATAGACATTAAAGAGGAAATAGAGTGGTGGTTTAGTTAAGTACAGTATATTATTGCTTCATTGTAGAGTATATACTTTGTGCACTTTGTAACTTTTGTGGAAAGGTTCTTGTCTATTTAGTGAAATTGGCATGAACTACATAACCGGTGCTTTATTGAATTTAGTTGTTTTTTTTTGACTAGTTGAAAATCAGGATTTGTATAGCTTAAAGTACACAAGTGAATGCATTTTACAGATCTCGTGTTTGTCTAACAAAATGTACCAAAGGGATATTTTATTAAATATATAAGGCACATAGTTTGTGATATGAAAAGATTTGATAACCTCTAAAAACCAAAATATATATTTACTGTATCTTACATTTAAAAATATTTGTGAACTTTCAAAACATGTTTGTTGCACCTTTTCCTGTTGTCTATGCATTTTTAAAAAGCTTTTGTCTGTTGAATGGCTGTACAGCCGGTATGTAACTGAACTTACAATGAACAAAATGAATATAGAAGTAAAGCAAAAGCTGCTGCAGCTAGTCAGCCAAAGCAGGCCACCTTTCACAGAATGATCATAGATTTAAGTCTTTATACGGGTGCATTATATATATATTTTTTATAGTCAATGGAAGTATAGCTTTAACGTTTGCCACTAATCTCTGAAACACTGCATGCTGTGTGTGTTGCAGAAAGGTACTGGGCTATGTAGTATATTTCTTAGACGATCATATGGTAATTTGTGATGATAATAATATGATTATGTTGACTAAGATGTATATAGCGATTTTCCAAGGCCTTGTCACATAGACTTCTAGCTCTAGACATAAAGTTACCTTTTTCTGAGTCATCTAATCTGAAAATGTGTAACATTCCACATGTTTTTCCAAGAGACTGAAATCCGTGCATGGTTAGTGTGCATCACTCCTCTAGCTCTCAGTCTCTCTTTCATTTGTATTGACAAGCTTTTCAAAGAAAAGTACGTTCATTAGCAGTATATGTTAGGGATCTGTTTACACGTCTGGAACTCTGTTTTTCTATGTGTTGTCAATTGATGCTTCTCACTGTTGAAACATTTGTGCCTTTCCTCCATGTCAAGGAAGATGGATGCAGAGTTTATTCTCCTAACAGGCTTTTATTTTTTTTTAAACATAAAAAGAGAAATGTTTGACAAACTCAAACAATGCAATATGTCTGATTATCTGAATGTTTTTTTTTTTTATTGCAGTTTAGTGTTACTTGAACTGCGGCTGTGGTTTGATATGAGATCCTCTATTTTGAATCATTTAGAAAAATATATATTGCTGTTCTGATTTTCACTTATGGTTCTGCGTTTCCTGGAACACAAACCTTTAACAGCTTTAAAGGGAATATATTGTTGTTGGCCGCTTTGAATTATATTTGAAAGTGTATTGAATTTCTTGCGTTTTCTATACTCGGCAATATTAAGCACTGTCACTCTTTACTGTTTTCTGGTATGTTTTATTTTAACCAAAATAAAACATTAGAAAACTTTTGCCCTTGTTTTATGCTTTTCACTACAGTGATGAAATTTCAGTTCCATGCTTTTCTTGTTGATCATGATATTTCATAATGGACAAAGTAAAGGGTTTTCAGAGTGCAATGTGTCTCAATGGTTGGGCTTCATCGTTCCAAACACCCTTGCCTTGCATACCCACTGCTTTCTCAGACTGGTATCTGCTAAAGCAGCAGCTACTCTTCCTGGGGTCCACACAAAACATAAAACATGAGGTAATGCATAACATTAACAGACAAGTACATCACAAGGACAATATATTTGAAAATGTCTACATTGATCAGTCCAAAATGTCTTAAATTCTGTCATGGAAATGATTGTACAGTTGAAGTCGGAAGTTTACATACACTTAAATTGGAGTCATTAAAACTCGTTTTTCAACCACTCCACAAATTTCTTAACAAACTATAGTTTTGGCAAGTCGGTTAGGAAATCTACTTTGTACATGACACAAGTCATTTTTCCAACAATTTTTACAGCCAGATTAATTCACTGTATCACGATTCCAGTGGGTCAGAAGTTTACATACACTAAGTTGACTGCATTAAAACAGCTTGGAAAATTCCAGAAAATTATGTCATGGCTTTAGAAGCTTCTGATAGGCTAATTGACATAATTTGAGTCAATTGGAGGTGTACCTGTGGATGTATTTCGAGGCCTACCTTCAAACTCAGTGCCTCTTTGCTTAACATCATGGGAAAATCAGAAAATAATTTGTAGACCTCCACAAGTCTGGTTCATCCTTGGGAGCAATTTCCAAACGCCTGAAGGTACCACATTCATCTGTACAAACAATAGTACCCAAGTATAAACACCATGGGACCACACAGCTGTCATACCGCTCAGGAAGGAGACGCGTTCTGTCTCCTAGAGATGAACGAACATTGGTGCGAAAAGTGCAAATCAACAACAGCAAAGGACCTTGTGAAGATGCTGGAGGAAACCGGTACAAAGTATCTATATACACAGTAAAACGAGTCCTATATCGACATAACCTGAAATGCCGCTCAGCAAGAAAGAAGCCACTGCTCCAAAACCGCCATAAAAAAGCCAGACTACGGTTTGCAACTGCACATGGGGACAAAGATCATACTTTTTGGAGAAATGTCCTCTGGTCTGATGAAAATAGAACTGTTTGGCCATAATGACCATCGTTATGTTTGGAGGAAAAAGGGGGAGGCTTGCAAGCCGAAGAACACCATCCCAACCGTGAAGCACGGGGGTGGCAGCATCATGTTGTGGGGGTGCGTTGCTGCAGGAGGGACTGTGGTGCACTTCACAAAATAGATGGCATCATGAGAAAGGAAAATGATGTGGATATATTGTAGCAACATCTCAAGAAATCAGTCAGGAAGTTAAAGCTTGGTCGCAAATGGGTCTTCCAAATGGACAAGCATACTTCCAAAGTTGTGGCAAAATGGCTTAAGGACGACAAGGTATTGGAGTGGCCATCACAAAGCCCTGACCTCAATTCCATAGAAAATGTTTGGGCAGAACTGAAAAAGCATGTGTGAGCAAGGAGGCCTACAAACCTGACTCAGTTATACCAACTCTGTCAGGAGGAATGGGCCAAAATTCACTCAACTTATTGTGGGAAGCTTGTGGAAGGCTACCCGAAATGTTTGACTCAAGTTAAACAATTTAAAGGCAATGCTACCAAATACTAATTGAGTGTATGTAAACTTCTGACCAACTGGGAATGCGATGAAAGAAATTAATGCTGAAATAAGTCACTCTCTCTACTATTATTCTGACATTTCACATTCTTAAAATGAAGTGGTGATTCTAACTGACCTAAGACAGAATTTTTACTTAGGATTACATTTCAGGAATTGTGAAAAGCTGAGTTTAAATGTATTTGACTAAGGTGTATGTAAACTTCTGACTTCAACTGTTTATCCTATTACCACGTTACAGTTTCTATTTCTTCAGTTTTCCATGTGGACCAAGTTATCAGTGAATTCTGAAATGCTATCCAAGGATTGTTCCATAGAGGTGTGTTTTTAAGCAGTGATATTGGTTCTTGTAGAATCCATTACATTTTCTTACATGATGTTAGTGTTCTTAATTATGAAAGGTTAAAGAGTTTTGAATAGAAAAGGCCACTCAAAGGGCCTCCTGAGTGGCACAGCGGTCTAAGGCACTGCATCGCAGTGTTGCTGTGTCACTACAGCCTAGGGTTCGAACCCAAGCTGTGTCAAAACCGGCCGTGACCGGGAGTCCCATAGGGTGGCGCACAATTGGCCCAGCGTCGTCCGGCTTAGGGAAGGGTTTGTCCGGCGGACCTTTACTTGGCTCATCGCGCTCTAGCGACTCCTTGTGGCGGGCCGGTCACCTGCATGTTGACTTCGGTCATCAGTTGAATGGTGTTTCCTCCGACACATTGGTGCAGCTGGCGACTGGGTTAAGCGAGCGGGTGTTAAGAAGTGCGGTTTGGCGGGTCATGTTTCGGAGGATTCTTCCGAGCCTGTTGGAGAATTTGCAGCAATGAGATAAGATCGTATTCAGGAAATTGGGGATAAAAAGGGGGTAAAAATGACAAAAAAATGCTATAAAAAGAGTTTTGTTACTATTTTATTGTTGCAATTTATTAAATGTATGGGTCTGTAATTTCAAGGGGACTCTCCAGATGTTCCTGTTTTTAATAAAACTGAAATAACTGTTAGATATATGGGACTTGGAAGCACTGAATTTAGTGACGTGTTGTCATTTGAGTAAATAGGGGAGATACAGAATTTAAAATAAAATTCTATGAGAAAGCTGTCCATCCATGGTGCTTTTCTCCACACAAATGTTTTTAACAGTGTCTAATATTTATTTTTGAGTTATTTCCATGTTTAGTGATATTTGTTTTTAAATCTGCTTCAGGGTTATTGAGTCTAAGAAGGCTGTAAGATCAGTCCAATTCTGGTTTATATAGATTTTCTGGTTGATTAATTCTGGTTTATTAAAGCATTTGTATCCTTATCTTTTAAAATTATAACTGGTTTGGTGTGTATTCGTTTTGTGAGAAATGCGAAAGGATTTGCAAGGTTTATTTGCCATTAAGGAGTATGCTTTATTTGAGTTTAACCTGTAGTTGTTGGCTCTCTTCAAAAGTTAAAGGCCATATTCCTGCCTAAGTTCAGAAATTGTATTATCATCTTTACCTTGTAAAGATTTTTATGGGCTTTTTCTAAGATAGTGATTTCTTTTTCATTTTAAACTCAGATTTAACTTTAGCTGAGTATGATATTATAATTCCCCTAATGTACGCCTTAAAAACATCCTAAATGATATCAGAGGTCAGCTATTCTCTGTTCTCTATGTCTATATTTGTAGACATAGAGACATACATGTGTAGCTCTTGCAGGAAAACCACATCTGCTGACAATCTCTTTAAATGTTAAAGAACCTTGCTTTTTTTTGCCATCATGAAGCCTGTGCACGTTCCATATAATAAGTTGGATTTTATTAACTTGTATAGAATAGAATCAAAGTCAACATTTACTGTTCCATCTGTTATTGTAGGACCAGATAAAACATTTTAGAAGACATGTCACATGAGGACAGTGGACATGGAAGAGTCAAAGTATGAATACATATTGCATACTTTACATACATAAAACATGTGAACATGTAGGCTGAGTAAACATTTAACAGAAACACACAAAAAAACATAAAGCAAGTACTTCTTTGTTCTTTGATGGGCTATGCCTTTTTAGGACTTTAAAGATCCTACTCCTCTAACGTACCAAGAATCTGTGGTTTATGTCATTGTAAATACATTGAAGAAAGACTGCCACTTAAATACAGTGGTCAGTTTGTAAAACCTTGTGAATTAAAGTATAGTGGCAGGTGGGGCTTTATTTGGGGAGATTGGGTCCACCGAGAGACCGAAATGAGATGAGTGGAGGCACCACACATACTTCAGGGAAGTGTCCAATGACCTCAAAACTCCCCTGTCCTGATCCCTCAGATAGAGCCCATCTCCACTCTCGCCAATAACCATCATTTGATCTTAACTATAATGGCAAACCAAGAATAATAATGACTTGACGTCCTCTCCTAATTTGGCCAGGGATTCCTGGGGTAACATGTAATCTCTTAAACCTGAAGGGCTTTTGTTACAATTACCACCCGCTATAGGTTTCATTAGGTAAAAAGAAACATTAATGAACATGAAATAATTGGCCTTGAATATTGAGCTAGATGTCTGCGTGCGACTGATTTCATACAACACCCGCTGGCATTATTTTTTGTTTATTTTGAAGGAAAAAAAATACCCCCTTTTTCTCCCCAATTTTTTTTATCTTGTCTCATCGCTGCAACTTCCCAACGGGCTCGGGGGAGGTGAAGGTGGAGTCATGCATCCTCCGAAACATGACCCACCTAACCGCGCTCCTTAACACCCACCAGCTTAACCCGGAAGCCTGCTGCACCAATGTGTCAGGGGAAGCACCGTTCAACTGGCAACCAGGGTAAGCCCGCAGTCACCTAGCCTGCCACAAGGAGTTGCTAGAGCGTGATGAGCCAAGTAAAGCACCACCAGCCAAACCCTCCCCTAACCCAGATGACGCTTGGCCAATTGTGCGCCATCCTATGGGACTCACGGCCACGGCCGGTTGGAAATAAATCTGGTCTATGGTAACGCCTCTAGCACTGCATGCGATGCAGTGCCTTAGACCGCTGATCCACTCGGTTGGCCACACCCGCTGGCTTTCTGTCCAACTCCTATCTCCTACTGCAACTGGTCCCGAAGGCAACCGCAGTCCACCAATGTTGTTTTAGGCGTATGTGATGACACAGCTCACTTGCCAGCCATTGGCAATTTAATACATATTTTTTTTAAATAGCCACAGATTCCTTCCAAACCACTCATTGTTGAATTTGCTATTTCCAACTTGTTGTGTAATGTTTATGTCCAATGGCTGATGAGCACCGATATGTTCTATTTATAATTTCTCTTTATATGACAAGGATTGAAAAGGATTTGCCAGTAGATTGTCAACGTGGTTCATGACAGTGCCTAAGAGGCTTGCATTTTTTAACTCTCACCGTAGATTTCGCGGTGATGTAATGTCCCCATGACAGATCGAACACTGAGCCAATCACGGCCCAACTAGAGAACATTACCAAGCCCTACGCTCCGTATTTTCCGCTGGCCTACCTACCCTGAATGACGGGTTGCCATTGCAGTGGTGTTAAACTCATTCCACGGAGGGCCTAGTGTCTGCGGGTTTTAAGACCCAGACAACCAGGTGAGAGGAGTTCCTTACTAATTAACGACCTTAATTCGTTAATCAAGAACAAGGGTGGAGCGAAAACCTGCAGACGCTCAGCCCTCTGTGGAATGAGTTTGACACGTTATCTACACTGATTGGAGTGGATTTGGTTGAAGATCTACACTGATTGAAGTGGATTTAACAAGTGACATCAATAAGGGATCATAGCTTTCACCTGGATTCACCTGGTCAGTCTATGTCCCTCAAACTCCACTCTGAACCTCGAAGCCAGTTCCACTGCTTGTTTTCATTGTTCCCCTCTAATCAGGGACTGATTTAGACCTGGCACATCAGGTGGGTGCAATGAATTATCAGGTAGAACAGAAAACCAGCAGGCTCTAGATCTCTTAGGGTAAGAGTTGAATAGCCCTGGTCTATGTTGTGGAAAGAACAGGTTTTCCTAATGTTTTGTACACTCAGTGTAGGTTAAATTACCAGAAATTCTCACGTGGCCCATTATATGATATTATCAGTACTGGACTATATCGACGAATAAGCTAGACGTAGTTTAAAGAGAGCTGAGTTGGAGAGACTTGCATTTTCTCTTGAGCCATGTTTTATAGCCTGCCTTTTAGGAGTGGGACAATTTTCAGATGGAGACAAATATGGGTTATCAATATAATTTTTGCCCTCAGAACAGCCTTAGTTTGTTGCGTGCATGGACTCTACAAGGTGTCGAAAGCTTTCCACAGGGATGCTGGCTCATGTTGACTCCCAATGTTTTATCAAGTTGGCTGGATGTTCTTTGGGTGGAGGACTATTCTTAATACACACAGGAAACCGTTGACCGTGAAAAACCCAGCAATGTTGAAGTTCTTGACACAAACCAGTGTGCCTGGCACCTAGTACCATACCCCGTTCAAAGGCACTTAAATATTTTGTCTTGCCCATTCACCCTCTGAATGGCACATATACACAATCCATGTCTCAATGCTTAAAAATCCTTCTTTAACCTGTCTCCTCACCTTCATCTACACTGATTAAAGTGGATTTAACAAGTGACATCAATAAGGGATCATGACTTTCACCTGGTCAGTATATGTCAATGAATGCGCAGGTGTTCTTAATGTATTGTACACTCAGTGTTCTAGGCACACTTGATCTTGCATGCCCAACTAGGAGAGGTAGGCTCCTTCACTTGAAGCAGCAAATTCTGAGGGAGTGAATAATGCAACAAAGATGTGTTCTTAATACAATAGGTAGGCTAATGCATACAAAGCCGTTTCTAAATAATCTGCTGGACATCCCAACCGCAGCATGAAATATTCTGACCGCACCGCAATATGCTGACCGCACCGCAAAGATCTCTGTCGGGGCCGCAGCCCTCTATCTTGAGCCTTGTTACAGTCTATCACCCTTAACGGGCTTTAGCTGCGATATAGTGTAATATGTTACAGTTACCACCCATAATGGTTATATGAGGTATTGTGCTGGGTTTTTAGAACTGCTCATAAAATGAAAAAGGTCCTACTGCTCACGTCAAATGAACCAGAATCAGATGGGAGTTTCAACTATGGTCCTTGGCTCCAAAAATACAGATATTCAATACATGAGTGCAATTGTCTAGAGATACTGTTTCTGTGTAAGTGGGTTCATTTTAATAACTTTAATTCCATTATAAATATTTTTTATTGAACACTAAGAATATCAACACTAATTTTCTATAAATGTATACAGTATACCTAAGAAACTTCTGAATATCAAGCCATACTGAAAATGTGCCCAATACTACCAATATATTACATTTGTAGAATTCATACTCTTTATTGTCCATAATAATATTACCATGCTGTTGTTAATTTTTCATTCTCAGTTGTCTTTCTAAATGCTGATGTTTTCCTTGCAGCTAAGAATTCCAGATCATTTACCCCACCCCCAACTCACTCAGCACTTAGGGCCACTATGCTCTGAATTAAATGTACACTTGTATATGAGCAGATTCATGATTTAGTTCATCACTAACCTCAATTAATTTAAAGTGCAGCGGTACCCTCTCAATAGTCACACTCACTTCCTATCCTTTCTCTCTGCTGCCAATATCGAGACAGCTTATAAACAGCAATAAATGATCACAGAGTTGTCTGTATGTGGTTACAGTGAGCTCTCTTTTACATTGTGGTTCACCTTGAGTCATTGGTTAGAAAATACAGTTGCCAGTGCAGACTAAGAAATACAAAGAACCAAGTAGACGTTGTCAGTTACCCCAAGATCTAAATGCAACACCACAGGAGGTTGGTGGCAACTTAATTGGGGAGAACGGGCTCCTGGCAATGATTGGAACGAAATCAGTGGAATGGTATCAAATACATCAAACACATGGTTCCCAGGTGTTTGGTGCCATTCCATGAACTCTGTTCCGGACATTATTATGAGCCTCCACTGTACAACAGCTACATTTGTTAGATGATTTAGTGGATTCATTACTGTCCTTTGAGTTTGGCCCACACAATCTCTACAATATCTGACTCTTTACAGTGTTCACATTCGTTTGACACTGATCTGGTTAGTGGAAGAGCATTTGTGAGATCTCCATGCCTAGATCCAGACACTCTGTGGCATGTATGCATGTATCACAGACACAGCACTCAAATCCTGGACCTCCACACAGGCAACAGTGGGCATCCAGACACCCACAGCAGCCACAGTGATGGGACGTGTCCAGCAGAGGCTCCAGGGAATCAGGCTCACAGCAGCACACTGTGGAGCATAGGGAAGAGCACAGGGACGAGGCACAGACATGGCATCCTTTCCCTGTGGCCAGTAAACAGTCCCAAGGCTGGCAGAACAGACATGCCAACAGGATGGAGGCACACAGGCCTAAAGGTGTGATAAGACAAGAAGCAGGGAAACATGGATTGGAAGGGCAGAGGCATTTGGAAAGTACAACACTATACATAAAAAACTTGATTTATACTATCTAAATCTATAAGTAATTAATTTCTTCACATTCAGAATAGGCTCTCACCATCTCCATCCACTTGGTGGATCTGTGCAGCAGAAGATTTGTGGCTGCTCTTGCTGATTGAAGTGGATGGCTGTCTCATTTGGTATGGTGGGCAATGCTTTGTGGGGGTCAACTGTGGGGAAGTAAGCTGTGGTTGGTATTTTACCACCGGCCATTGTTGGGCTTCATTCATGTCGTCTGTTGGTAAGGTTATACGGATGTTCTGGTGATGAAATTCAGAATTCTCATCAATAGGAGTTTCTGAATGTGACAGACCTGATATGAAATTAGATCAAGACATAAGTGGTGGTCAGTTACGTTTTCAGCTAATGCAATGTACAGATTGTTTCGATCTTCATTCAAAGTGATACCTAATCTTTTTGTTGGTAATACAGAATAAATAGGTAGCAGGTAGGAGCTCTCATTGGCAGACACTTCAGTCAAAGATTGTTGACTGTCATTGTGCATCTGGTCTGACAAAGTCAAAGATTCTTTGATTGGGAAGAAATGACCACATACAACATGCAATATTTGTTTCCTGGGTGAGGGGAACATAACACATAGCTATGAAATTACAATACACCCAGAAATACTGAACATTCACTTTGAAAGGCTAGCAATCTGTACACATGAAGCACATGAAGTACCTGTGTGGTCCAATCCATTAGGAGCATGTTGTGCACTTAGGTCGTCTATTACATAGCACAACTCTGATCTCTTTTTGTTCTCATCTCCAGACTCAAGGTTCCCATCCATGGCATCAGTCATGAAACATTTGCTGTCTCCAAAGCAGCTCAATCAATTTTAAATCTAAAAGGCATGAAAGAGACAAAGGATATTTCAGCTATTCACTAAATTGGTTGGAGGCAGCAGTTTCAGGTACTTTAATTTACAATCAGGACCTGGTGGAAATGCACAGATACGCAACAAATAGCACAGTTAATCTATTATTAATCTACATTTTGAAAAATACATCTGGATACTGGCCAGGATGAGGAAATGCTGACATCCTAATGAAAGTATAAGAGCACACAATTTGCCTTTGCTAGTAATCAGCAAGGGTTTGAGAGTTCTGTAAGTGTAATAATTGACCGTCACATCAGCACAACCCCCTTCCCTGGCCAAGAGTCTCTTTTGAGGTACGAGTCTTGACCACCAGGCCCAATATATGGCCCGATCAGCCAGCAAACTTAATCTGTGCATGTCATTGATTAAAAAAAATGTAAAACATGTATTCATTGTAGTCAAAGGAAAATCAATTTGCTTTGACTACAATGAACGATAGAGTAGAATCCACATCACATTCAGAAGCAATTCTATTTTCATGTTTTTCAAGACATACTCCCAAAGTATACTAAATTAAATATTGAAAAGCATATTGGTTTTATCAAATGCATAGCAAATATATTTTACTTATTGTGAATCTATTTGTAAATAGATTGAGAATAATTTATTTGTACGGGACAGCAGTATCACACACGGCAATGAATTTTACTAATAGATTAATAAAAACTTTGCAATGCAACCACTGTAATTACATATTCTGCAATAATGAAATGTACCTACATTAGAAGCCTTGGCATGGATAGAAGCTCTCTGGCATTGTAGTTGAAAGTGGATACAGCTTACTGTACTAACAACCTAAACAACACTGAGGACTACCTCTCCCCTCCCTCCCATGCGTTTATGTGTGTGTGTGTGTGTGTGTGTGTGTGTGTGTGTGTGTGTGTGTGTGTGTGTGTGTGTGTGTGTGTGTGTGTGTGTGTGTGTGTGTGTGTGTGTGTGTGTGTGTTTGTGCGAGAGAAGTGACTGATGAGATGAAATAAGAAATGACATAAAGTGGGATTAGAGACTAATATTTCTAGATACTGGATTCAGAAACAATATATGGAATGTAATGCTGCCATCTTGAATGTTACCCAGCCAAACACTGTAAAATGTTTTACATTTGAATGCACCTGATTAAGTGACACCTTGATGAATCACCGTAGCAGATTGACTTGACTGCACAGGTGTTCTGTTTGAAACTGACAGCATGTCGGGTGAAGATAAGAGCACAAAGAATGAGAATGAGTGGGCTACAGTGGCGAAAAAGAAAGTAAACAAGAGAAGTAAAGTTGCGCTGGAAATTAGGAAATCCAAGCCTAGTCTAGATGTGTTTTTAGTCAGAGTGAGGGTTCTGGACCAGTGTTATCTGGGAGCAGAGTGCCTATCAAGGGGGTTAGCGCATGAAGTGCATGCAGATTAAATACATGAGGAAGTAGGTGACCCGTCATTTGACCCATATGGTGGATGGATTGAACAAATTCACTTCATCCATACTTTTGTTCTTTGATGAAGAGTCTCCCATCTCATTTAAAAATAGGCGTTATGAGATACCCTTAAAGAGTGACTGCCAACGAATCCCTTTGAAAACGGCCTATGTGGCATCAATATAAGTCAGAAACAGTTATTCTAGTGTCAAAATTTACTACAACGTGTTTTCTCATAAAGTCAGTATCGTCTAAAACGACGTTTGGAACATCCGTGTGTCACAACGGGTAAATGAAGGTTTGGTTTTGACTTGACGATGTCCATTTGCCCACCAACATGAGGTGAACAGCTGCGCTGATTGCTCTCTATGCATAGACAGTGAGACAGACCTGCCCAGAAGCTCTGACTTTGTTTACTTAAGACAACACGTTGCATATTTTTTAACTTGAGAAATACTGCACCAAACACCTTAGTTAGATGTAAAATTGTGCAACTAAAACATGGCAAAAACTTCAACATTAATTACAGATTTCTTGAGTTACCTTTTAAAGAAGGGAAACTCTAGAGGGATTTTAAAGAAGGGAAATAGGCTTCCGCATCTAGTGTCTCATGGGGAACAAACATCATTAACCAAATGCAGAATCGGTCAGGAAACACACATCCAAGACTGAAATTTTGTTTTTCTAATGAGCAACAGAAAAGCACATGTGCTAGTCGGTGTGTTCAGTGGCTTTTTAAGAGCTTTTGTGCATAAACCCTTTCAGTGTCATAAGTGCAAAAGATTTGGTAATGTGGGAAGTGCATGCATACGGGAAGAGTATTGAGTGCCAGCGGAGGTTATACTGTATGTTGCAATTGTGGTGACGAACATGCACCCGAATTTCCTGATTGCCCTGTTAGGGTGAAGTAGAAAGATGTGACAAGAGTAAGGGCTGGCCAGCGTATCTCCTATCTGGAAGCGAAGAAAAGAGTCGAAGGATTGAGTAATGTTGATCATGCAATGGTAGTAGAGCCTGCACCAGTGAATGTTTCTAAGCATCTGAGGGATGCTAATATAATGCATGTTAAAAAGGTGGACTTTGTGTCATTTATTGCAAAGGTCAAAAAATGCACAGCGTAAACAGAGATGAAATCTGAAAACATTGGTATCAGCTGAACATTTTTTAGGACTAAATGTTTTACAACTGAGGCCTTGCAAGGAATCCTGTTGAAGAATGTTCCACCCTCACAGGCCCCTGAGCCTGTTGGGATGTGATTCGAGTTGGACTGTGACTGAAGGAGTGGGAGGATTTTTTTAACGTGTCTATTTTTCTATTTTGCATGATGTCTCCAGCCCTCAACCTTCCCTTTCCTGCAAATAATTGTTTTTCTATAGTTTACTATACCATACAGTCGGTGCCGGCAATAGACCGTATCGGTTGTAGTCTGCCAATAGACCTCAAAGAAGAAGAAGAACCAACTAATGGCTGGAGGAAAAAAGGAAGCGTGATTGTTGGTTTGATGAAGTTGGTTGAAAATGGCGGCGAGTAGTGTGGACGAAATGGAGGAAATGGAGAAAAGGTTGGAGAAGAAAGAGCTGTGCTGGATTGTGAACAATATGGGTGTCAGTTCTGATGGTGTGGAGTGGGAGGATGAGGGTTGAGGACCGGAATGGTCGGTAGTGGAAAGACATACGAAGAAAAGAGATCATGAGAAAGCAGTGGAGTGTCTAGTAAAGAAAGCATAAAGAGGACCAAGGTAGGAAGCAAGAGTAATAATGTGCCGGAGTGGAGAGTAGTGATGGTGTTTGAGACCACAGGGCCTCATTTACACCCTATCCGACTAACCAATGCCATAGAGAAAGAGAGGTGAAGTCAAACTAGCCCGGTTCATTGGACATGGTAGATTGTTAATATTTTGTTGTAGTCAGGCTCAGCAAGGGAAGATTCTGCAAATGGAAAAGCTTAATGGGAAGAAGATTAAAAGCCACGTCCCTGGTGCGTATGCTAGGTTGAGGGGAGTCATCACTGGGGTCCCAATATCTATGTCCACAGATGATATTAAAGAAAATTTGAAGGGAGGCAGAGTGATTGAGGCCAAAAGGTTGATCAGTTGGGATGAGGGTCAAAAAAGGGAAAGCTTATCATTGCTGCTGAGGTTTGATAAGATTTTGCCTGGGAAAAAGTACAAATAGGATTCCTTAGTTTCAATATCAGAGAATTTGTCCTGTTCCCATTGCAGTGTTTTAAATGCCAAAGAATGTGACATGTTCTGTGTAAAGGAAAGACTTGTGTCAAGTGTGGAGGGAATTATGATTATGGTGAATGTGGGAGCAATGTGAAGGTTAAGTGTTGTAATTGTGTGTGTGTGTGTGTGTGGGGGGGGGGGGGGGACGACGACGACAGTGCAGAATTTAGTTGATGTCAGGTGCAGAGAGAATCTAGAGAGGCTCAGCGATATAGAATCAGTCATGATGTATCATATGCAAAGGTTGTAAGACAGATTGGTGGAACTACAGTGCAGGCTGATGGAGCTTCCATGGCTGCTCGTGTACTAAGTGGACCTAATGTGGTGGCTGGTGCTTCTGCTGGTCCTGGCATGGTTTCGAGACCTGTTCAGAAATCTTGTGCTCATGAATGTGCTGTGTCAAAGGACACTTTGATAGTGAAATAAAGTCAACTTCATAGCTTTCATTTCATTTTATCAACATGCCTCAGGTTGTGGAGAGCAGAAATTGAAGGTTATTGTGGATAAGGCAAAATAGTTATTCAGGGTAACAGGTGCTACTGCCGAAATGGTTGTTGACATGCTGAATAATCCTTAGGGGGGATTGTTTCAGCATGATATCAAGTCTAATGGTTGGGGGGCTTGGGAGGTTTTTTGTTTGGGGGGGTATAAATTAGTAGGGATTTATCTGGTTTTTACATTTTATTTTCTTAGTAGTACAGAATTAGGCACGCCATGATTGATCGCACACTCCAGCACAGTACGCGGGGGCATGCACATTAAACGTTTATTTGCGGACCGCCATGACATCATAGAAGAAGAAGACCCAACCAATGGTTGGCCAGCTGTATACCGAATCCATCCGAGTTCAGCCGATGATTTCCGGCGTCGTCGAACAAGATTTTGACTCTGTGCAGTTGTTTACTATCGTTGAAATTTGATCGAGGATTGCAAAGACATCGCAAATGGTAATTTTGGTTGGCTAAATTATTAAAGAGAGGCGTTTTATTTAATGTGAATTTCACGGTTAGTTGCCTAGCATTGAGGTAGAATCGTGCTTTTTCCTGGCTAAGGTAGGTAGTTAGCTAGCCAGCAATTTTGGTTATTAAGCAAAGATGGTGGATAAAGGACTATAGTTCACCATTGAAAAAAAGGTAAGTTCCGGTCAACTTAACTGGGTGTGTCTCCCATAGGCACCAATGCAATGAACCAGAAAAAAACATCGAGTGGGTTGTCTCGTTTCCTTTTTCGTCTGTGGTATTATCAAGAGCCATATTACTAACGAATTTGTCATCTGGAACGCGGCAGAATTCGTTTGTAAACAAATGTCTCATTGCGCAGACTAGTACGACTCGATGTAGAGACTAAGTAAAATAGTAGATATGACACAATTTAAAATGTTTATCTTGTGTTTGCCATCAGGGTAGTTAAAAATAAAAATAATGATTAGCCGATCAGATCGAAACTCCAGCGTTATAGATAGCTTTGCACCACCCCACGATAGTATATTCTGACCCGGTGTGTTTTGTTAAGAGCCCAGAGGCTTGGTCTAATCCAGGGATGGGCAAATGTCCCACGGACCAATTAAAAATAAATTAAAACCTAGTGTCGTAATTGTAGTGTACATGGAGCCAAATGTGGGCGAATTTAATGGCTGAAAACTTTGCCCCCGTATTTGTGCTAAAAGTTGGAATTCAACTAAGGCGAGAGCACCAGCCTAGTTATGGACACATTAATACACTGTGATCAATTGGCGGTTAAAGAAATGAGAGCAAGGAACTCAGAGATAGCATATGGCCAATACAGCAGTAGGCCTATACCTTCCATCATCAACTAATTGAAATACATGGACCTAAAGTCGACAAAATAAAAACAGTAGAAAATATCCTGGTAAAAATTCGTGTTCCTTCCATTACATTCATCTCTCTACTACGCCTGTCTGCCTCTCAATCTGTCTTGATTTGAGCTATTGCTAGTGAGTGCAACGTATCAAATTATCACTGGGTTGGGCCTGTTGCTAGCTAGCTAAATTGCAACATTGTATTAACTAGCCTATTCAGGGCCCTCAGAGTTTGATGTGCCAGTGAGCTCAAGACAGCCACTGGATATATACTCTCCTTCCGTAGCCTCCAACAGCTCCTAAATACAAGTAACACTAAATGCATGCTCTTCAACCGATCGCTGCCTACACCTGCCCGCCCGCCCAGCATCACTACTCTGGACGGTTCTGATTTAGAATATGTGGACAACTACAAATACCTAGGTGTCTGGTTAGACTAAACTCTCCTTCCAGACTCACATACAGTATTTTCTATTGACATTATCTTCTATTGTTTGTCCTCATGTGTCTGTTTTCCAGCATAAAGTACTCTGTAGCCACTGTGAGACCACACACACAATAGTCCCTTCTTCAGTTCTTCCCTCTCCCCCTTCTCCCTAAATCCTCTGGGTTATAATCAGCTGTTTTGGTGAACCCCTCCTGCATCTGAACTGGCTGACTGACAAAAGAAATGATCAGTCTATAATTTTAGTTGTAGGTTTATTTGAACAGTGAGAGACAGAATAACAACAAAAAAAATCCAGAAAAATGCATGTCAAAAATGTTAGAAAATGATTTGCATTTTAATGAGGGAAATAAGTATTTGACCCCTCTGCAAAACATGACTTAGTACTTGGTGGCAAAACCCTTGTTGGCAATCACAGAGGTCAGACGTTTCTTGTAGTTGGCCACCAGGTTTGCACACATCTCAGGAGGGATTTTGTCCCACTCCTCTTTGCAGATCTTCTCCAAGTCATTAAGGTTTCGAGGCTGACATTTGGCAACTCGAACCTTCAGCTCCCACCACAGATTTTCTATGGGATTAAGGTCTGGAGACTGGCTAGGCCACTCCAGGACCTTAATGTGCTTCTTCTTGAGCCACTCCTTTGTTGCCTAGGCCGTGTGTTTTGGGTCATTGTTGTGCTGGAATACCCATCCACGACCCATTTTCAATGCCCTGGCTGAGGGAAGGAGGTTCTCACCCAAGATTTGACGGTACATGGCCCCGTCCATCGTCCCTTTGATGCGGTGAAGTTGTCCTGTCCCCTTAGCAGAAAAACACCCCCAAAGCATAATGTTTCCACCTCCATGTTTGACGGTGGAGATGGTGTTCTTGGGGTCATAGGCAGCATTCCTCCTCCTCCAAACACGGCGAGTTGAGTTGATGTCAAAGAGCTCCATTTTGGTCTCATCTGACCACAACACTTTCACCAGTTGTCCTCTGAGTCATTCAGATGTTCATTGGCAGACTTCAGACGGGCCTGTATATGTATTCTTGAGCAGGGGGACCTTGCGGGCGCTGCAGGATTTCAGTCCTTCACGGCGTAGTGTGTTACCAATTGTTTTCTTGGTGACTATGGTCCCAGCTGCCTTGAGATCATTGACAAGATCCTCCAGTGTAGTTCTGGGCTGATTCCTCACCGTTCTCATGATCATTGCAACTACACGAGGTGAGATCTTGCATGGAGCCCCAGGCTGAGGGATATTGACAGTTATTTTGTGTTTCTTCCATTTGCGAATAATCGCACCAAATGTTGTCACCTTCTCACCAAGCTGCTTGGCGATAGTCTTGTAGCCCATTCCAGCCTTGTGTAGGTCTACAATCTTGTCCCTGACATCCTTGGAGAGCTCTTTGGTCTTGGCCATGGTGGAGAGTTTGGAATCTGATTGATTGGTTGCTTCTGTGGACAGGTGTCTTTTTTACAGGTAACAAGCTGTGGTTAGGAGCACTCCCTTTAAGAGTGTGCTCCTAATCTTAGCTCGTTACCTGTATAAAAGACACCTGGGAGCCAGAAATCTTTCTGATTGAGAGGGGGTCAAATACTTATTTCCCTCATTAAAATGCAAATCAATTTATAACATTTTTGACATGCGTTTTTCTGGATATTTTAGTTGTTATTCTGTCTCTCACTGTTCAAATAAACCTACCATTAAAATTATAGACTGATCCTTTCTTTATCTATCAGTGGGCAAACATACAAAATCAGCAGGGGATCAAATACTTTTTTCCCTCCACTGTATATTGTATTTACTTAGCCACCGTGGCCTTTTTATTGCCTTTACCTCCCTTATCTCACCTCATTTTCTCACATTGTATATAGACTTGTTTTACTCCATGTGTAACTCTGTGTTGTTGTATGTGTCAAACTGCTTTGCTTTATCTTGGCCAGGTCGCAGTTGTAAATGAGAACTTGTTCTCAACTTGCCTACCTGGTTAAACAAAGGTAAAATAAATAAATAAAATATGTGGGATCATCAGATCATGATATTTTTCTCTTTCACACAAGGCTTGTTGATTTATCGAGGCCGGCAGTGTTGGAAAGATTTTTCACATACTGAGGAACTATCATTCTCAATGGATGTTAAAAAACAGACTTTATTTACTTGTGTGAGGGGAAGAGAAAATGACTGAGAAGCTCAATTTATTAGTGGTGTATGTGGGGATTTTAAGACAGACATTGACAATGTCACTTTCCTACATATGCATGCATTCTGGAGAGACACACCATATCTTTGCCACACACCCCTCCATCTTATTGATGCAATATTTTAAATGACACACAAGACACATCTTCACACACATACTGAACAAAAATATAAATGCAACATGTAAAGTGTTGGTCCCATTTTTCATTAGCTGAAATAAAAGATCCCAGAAATTTTCCATATGCACAAAAAGCTTACTTCTCTCAAATTGTGTGCACAAATTTGTTTACAAACCTCTTAGTGAGAGTTTCTCATTTGCCAAGATAATCCATCCACCTGACAGATGTGGCATATCAAGAAGCTGCAAACAACATGATGATTACACTGGTGCATCTTGTACTGGGGACAATAAAAGGCTGCTCTAAAATGTGCAGTTTTGTCAAACAACAATGCCACAGATGTCAAAAGTTTTGAGGGAGCATGCAATTGGCATGCTGATTGCAGGAATGTCCACCAGAGCTGTTGCCAGAACATTTAATGTTCATTGCTCTCCATAATATGCCTCAAACGTCGTTTTAGAGAATTTGTCAGTACGTCCAACCAGCCTCACAACCGCAGACCATGTGTAACCACACAAGCCCAGGACCTCCACATCCGGCTTCTTCACCTACGGGATCGTCTGAGACCAGCCACCCGGACAGCTGATGAAACTCAGGAGTGTTTCTGTGTGTTAAAAGCCCTTTTGTGGGGAAAAACTGAATTTGGATTGGCTAGGCCTGGCTCCCCCATGGGTGGGCCTATGCCCACCTATGGCTATGCCCCTGTCCAGTCATGTGAAATCCATAGATTAGGGCCTAATTAATTTATTTCAATCGACTGATTTCCTTATATGAACTGTAACTCTTTCACTGACAGCTGCAACTCAATTAGCTAGACCTATTGCCACCGGCACTACCCAAATTGCGGCCTTCCCAAATAGGCATAGGCCTACACATTTGTGATTTGAAACAACCCACAGCTATTTATTTTTTTAAAGAAGCTAATGATCCTGGAGCATGCAATTGGCATGCTGACTGCAGGATTGTCCACCAGAGCTGTTGCCAGGGAATTTAATGTTAATTTCTCTACCATAAGCCGCCTCTGTCATTTTAGAGAATTTGGCAGTAATTCCAACTTGCCTTACAACCACAGACCACGTGTATGGCGTTGTGTGGGCGTGCTGTTTTCTTATGTCAACGGTTGAACAGAGTGCCCCGTGGTGGTTGGGTTATGGTATGGGCAGGTATAAGGTACGGACAGTGAACACAATTGCATTTTATTGATGGTATTTTGAATGCACAGAGATACCGTGATGAGACCCTCAGGCTCATTGTCGTACCATTAATCTGCCACCATCACCTCCTGTTCCAGCATGATAATGCACGGCCCCATGTCGCAAGGATCTGTACACACTTCCTGGAAGCTGAAAATGTCCCAGTTCTTCCATGGCCTGCATATTCACCAGACATGTCACCCATTGAGCATGTTTGGGATGCTCTGGATCGACGTGTATGACAGCGTATTCCACTTAGCACAGCCATTGAGAGTGGGACAACATTCCGCAGGCCACAATCAACAGCCAGATCAACTCTATGTGAAGGAGATGTTGCGTTGCCTGAGACAAATGATGGTCACACCAGATACTAACTGGTTTTATGAGCCACGCCCTTAAAAAAAAGAAAAAAGCTATCTGTAATCCCAGTCATGTGAAATCCATAGATTAGGGCCTAATGAATGTATTTAAATTTACTGATTTCCTTATGTGAACTAACTCAGTAAAATTGTTGCATGTTGCATTTATATTTTTGTTTAGTATACAGTGCCTTCAGAAAGTGTTCAGACCCCTTGACTTTTTCCAAAGTTTGTTACGTAATGTTAATTACTAAAATGGATTGGATAAATGGATTAAATAAATCATAAATCCTTAGCAATCTACACACACAACCCCATAATGACAAAGCGAAAACAGGTTTAGAAATTTTAGCAAATTTTATTTTTTAAAAATGGACTGATACCTTATTTACATAAGTAGTCAGACCCTTTGCTATGAGACTCGAAATTGCGCTTAGGTGCATCCTGTTTCCATTTATAATCTTCGATTTTTCTACAACTTGATTGGAGTCCACCTGTGGTAAATGTAATTGATTGGACATGA
Source organism: Salmo trutta (assembly GCF_901001165.1). Taxonomy (NCBI): domain Eukaryota; kingdom Metazoa; phylum Chordata; class Actinopteri; order Salmoniformes; family Salmonidae; genus Salmo; species Salmo trutta. The sequence goes on from NC_042972.1 coordinate 45,472,298, forward strand.
TTTGGAAAGGCACACAACTGTCTATAAAAAGTTAAAACATTTGACAGTGCACGTCACAGCAAAAACCAAGCCATGAGGTCGAAGGAATTGTCCGTAGAGCTCCGAGACAGGATTGTGTCGAGGCACAGATCTGGGGAAAGGTACCAAAACATTTATGCAGCATTGAAGGTCCCCAAGAACACAGTGGCCGCCATCTCTCTTAAATGGAAGAAGTTTGACCAAGCTCTAGAGTTCCTCTGTGGAGATAGAAGAACCTTGCAGAAGCACAACATTCTCTGCAGCACTCCACCAGTCAGGCCTTTATGGTAGTGGCCAGACGGAAGCCAATCCTCAGTAAAAGGCACATGACAGCCCGCTTGGAGTTTGCCCAAAGGCACCTAAAGACTCTCAGACCATGAGAAACAAGATTCTCTGGTCTGATGAAACCAAGATTGAACTTTTTGGCCTGAATGCCAAGTGTCACGTCTGGAAGAAACCTGGCACCATCCCTATGGTGAAGCATGGTGGTGGTGGCAGCATCATGCTGTGGGGATGTTTTTCAGCGGCAGAGACCGGGAGACTAGTCAGGATCGAGGCAAAGATGAACAGACCAAGTACAGAAATCCTTGATTTTAAAACCTGCTCCAGAGCGCTCAGGACCTGACGTGGGGCAAAGGTTCACCTTTCAACAGGACCACGACCCTAAGCACACAGCCAAGACAACGCACGCGTGGCTTTGTGACACGTCTCTGAATGTCCTTGAGTGGCCCAGCCAGAGCCCGGACTTGAACCCAATCGAAACATCTCTGGAGAGACCTGAAAATAGCTGTGCAGCAACGCTCCCCATCCAACCGGACAGAGCTTGAGAGGATCTGCAGAGAAGAATGGGAGAAACTCTCCAAATACAGGTGTGCCAAGCTTGTAGCATCATACCCAAGAAGACTTGAGGCTGTAGTCGCTGCCAAAGGTTCTTCAACAAAGTACTTACTGCGTAAAGGGTCTGAATACTTATGTAAATGTGATATCAGTTTTTTCTTTTATTATAAATTAGCAGTATTGTGTGTAGAATGATGAGGGGAAAAAACGATATAAGCAATTTTAGAATAAGGCTGTAACGTAACAAAATGTAGAAAAATACAAGGGGTCTGAATACTTTCTGAAGTCACTGTATATCACCAGAAAAAGCCCCCCCCCCCCCCCCCCCCCCCCAATACTGCCCTACCAAGCAAAAAGGCAATAACTGCTCAAAGCTTGGAACAATGAAACATTTCTTTTATATACCTTGGTTTCACTGTAACTTTATGCAGTTACTGCTAACATGACCCCCATTTTCTCCAAAACGCATGATACTTGTCCGCATGGTTAAGCATGTATTTAATTAATGTAGCAAAAATGACATTAACACATTTGACCAAATGAACAGTTACTGCCTTTTTGCTTGGTAGGGCAGTATATGTAGCCCATATCTGATGCTGTCTGGACAGAAATAATATGACATATCATACTCTTTTCATCCAGACAGCATCAGATACATGGTGTACACATGCAGAGATTATTTAACTAAAATCAATGCGTCTTTCTGTCGGTGTGCGTCTCGGTCAAACAACTTATACATTTTATTTCTATGGGCAAGGAGATACGATAGGGTAGGCCCCTAAAGACTGCCCATAATGTCGACCCTGGGCATTCATAAAAGGGAAAGGGAGTGTATAATTGCGCCGGAGGGGATGGCTCCTAACCAATTGTGCTATTCTGTGTGCTTTTGAGTTGTTTGTAACTTTTTTTTGTACATAATGTACTTCAGGACATCAAAACAGGGATTATTCACCTCGGGCTGGACAAAGATTCTTTCTTCAAAGAATCGGAGGTGAAAGATGTATTGCTCCTCCCGGCCAAAATCCCTGTCATTCGCATGAAGAGGACCCTTTGCCTTTGACAGCTTTGCACATTCTTGGCATTCTCTCAACCAGCTTCATGTAATGCATTTCAATTAACAGGTGTGCCTTGTTAATAGTACATTTCCTTCTTAATGCGTTTGAGCCAATCAGTTGTGTTGTGACAAGGTAGAGGTGGTATACAGAAGATAGCCCTATTTGGTAAAAGACCAAGTCCATATTATGGCAAGAACAGCTCCAATAAGTAAAAAGAAACGACAGTCCATTACTTTAAGACATGAAGGTCAGTCAATACAGAACATTTCAAGAACTTTTTAAGTTTCTTCAAGTGCAGTCGCAAAAACCATCAAGTGCTATGATGAAACTTGCTCATGAGAACCGCCACAGGAAAGGAAGACCCAGAATAACTGCACCTCAGATTGCAGCCCAAATGGTTCACAGAGACACATCTCAACATCAACTGTTCAGAGGAGACTGCGTGAATCAGGCCTTTGTGGTTAAATTGCTGCAAAGGAACTACTACTAAAGGACACCATTAAGAAGAGACTTGCTTGGGGCAAGAAACATGAGCAATGGATATTAGACCGGTGGAATTCTGTCCTTTGGTCTGATGAGTCCAAATTGGAGGTTTATGGTTCCAATCACCGTGTCTTTGTGAGACGCAGAGTAGGTGAATGGATGATCTCCGCATGTGTAGTTCCCACCGTGAAGCATGAAGGAGGAGGTTTGATTGTGTAGGGGTGCTTTTGCTGGTAACACTGTGATTTATTTAGAATTCAAGGCACACTTAACCAGCATGCTACCACAGCATTCTGCAGCGATACGCCATCCCATCTGGTTTAGGCTTATCATTTGTTTTTCAACAGTACAATGACCCAACACACCTCCAGACTGTGTAAGAGCTATTTGACCAATAAGGGGGGTGATGGAGTGCTGCATCAGATGACCTAGCCTCCACAATCACCCAACCTCAACCAAATTGAGATGGTTTAGACCGCAGAGTGAAGGAAAAGCAGCCAACAAGTGCTCAGCATATGTGGGAACTCCTTCAAGACTGTTGGAAAAGCATTCCAGGTGAAGCTGGTTGAGAGAATGCCAAGCGTGTGCAAAGCTGTCATCAAGGCAAAGGGTGGCTACTTTGTTGAATCTGAAATATTTTGATTTGTTTAACACTTTTTTGGTTACTACATGATTTCATGTGTTATTTCATCGTTTATGTCTTCACTATTATTCTACAATGTAGAAAATAGTAATAAAAAAATAAATAAGAAAAGTCCTTGAATGAGTAGGTGTGTCCAAACTTTTGACTGGTACTGTACATATTACCTCAATTACCTTGTCTAACCTGTAGCCCCGTACATTGACTCGGTACTGCTACCGAGTCAATTGCTATTATTTTCTTACTTGAAAAAAAATTCTGCATTGTTGGTGAAGGGCTTGTAAGTAAGCATTTCACGTTAAGGTCTACACCTGTTGTATTCGATTCATGTGACAAATACAATTTGATTTCACACTGAATAGCCTAGGCTACTATTCTACTTTGCGGGGATAGGAGGGTGGACATTTTTTTAGCCTCGTCTAGGGCCGCATATCGGCCAGGACCGGGCCTGATCAGCGTTGATTAGTCTAAGTTAAGAAAAGATTCCGTATCAAATTATAACATGTCAGGTTGGAGAGGATTGGCGAATTGTCCATTTGACACAACATTAGCACATTTTAGGCCTCAGAGCCAGAACAGCCTTGACGACTGCTGTAGAATAATTAATGAATAGTCAAGACACGCACAACCTTTTTTTTTATATATACTATCAAGCAATGAAAACGTGCATTGTATCAAAGAAAGTCCACCATTTTTTTAACTGAAGTGCCATAGCCAATAGCACTCTTCATCCCTGCATCTAGTGATTTAGCTGCTCTAGCATCAAAGGAAAGTTGGTAAGAGGAGATGTAGAAAGTTTAACAGACAGAATAAGTTAGTTGTATTTGTTTGCTTGTAATTAGTAAACATTCCAGCTATTAGGTAAAGTTTATCTACATGAAAATAAAGTTAATAAAGATAAATAGTAACATTTAATGTAGGCCTATTTAAATGGTTTGACGATTATTTTATTTTCATGACCGTCTTCATTCATAACCGTCAGTTACACGGTTATTCAATTACTGTCACAGCCCTATGTTCAAGCAACTGAAAAAAATGCCTATTTGACACCTTCAATGTAAATCACCAATTACTGCCACGCACAGGTTCGGAAGTCTACAACAGCTCAATACATAGGAGGGGCTGAAGCACTTTTTTGGGGGTGTGGTTGCTTGTAAATTATTATTTAGACCTTTTTTGGAAGTAAATACCAGCCGTAACGGGAGTAAATGAATATAGTTGATCAGTGTCCTGGAAACCCGTCATACTCATCGCACAGATACTGGGGCAGCAAGCTTGTTGTCTGGAGGTCGATCCTATGGTCCATTGAACGCATGGGACATTTATTTTCATCCAACCTTTAGTTGGCTATACTTCATTCTCGATTTGGAAGGCACTGGTGTCTTATAAATGTCTGTTTCCGGTTTCAGGGGGAACCCCATAAAACAGAATTCAGAAAAATATTATATCATGCTATTGTTTGAAGAGAGTGCACAGTTATGAACTTGAAAATGTATTAATAAACCAATTAGGCACATTTGGGCAGTCTTGATACAACATTTTGAACAGATGTGCAATGGTTCATTGAATCAGTCTAAAACTGTGCACATGCACTGCTGCCATCTAGTGGCCAAAATCTAAATTGCACCGAAACTGGAATATTACATTTTGGCCTTTCTCTTGCATTTCAAAGATGATGGTAAAAAAAAGGAAAAAAATGCATGTTTTTCTTTCTATTATCTTTTTTCAGATCTAATGTGTTATATGCTCCTACATTTATTTCACATTTCCACAAACTTCAAAGTGTTTCCTTTCAAATGGTATCAAGAATATGCATATCCTTGCTTCAGGTCCTGAGCTACAGGCAGTTAGATTTGGGTATGTCATTTTAGGCGAAAATTGAAAAAAAGGGTCCGATCCTTAAGTTAAATATTACCGTCTATTCAATGGCCTAGTTTAGCTAAGCCACTGGAGGTTTGATCTGATTGGCAAGATGATTATGATCTTCTGATGTTTATCTCTTCCAGGACAGTGAAGTGTCAGACTTCGAGCCTGCACCGGGGCTTGTGAGCAGTATGGAGGGGGAGAATGCACCGGTGTACTGCATTTGTCGAAAACCTGACATCAATTGCTTCATGATGTGAGTTTAATCAGATGATCATACAGGTAAACATGAAATGACTTTGAAACATTAACCTTGGTTTCATAGGGCTCACATCTGTTTTTCTTGTAGTGGTTGTGACAATTGCAATGAGTGGTTTCATGGTAACTGCATCAATCTCACAGAGAAGATGGCCAAAGCTATCAGGCAGTGGTACTGCCTGCGATGCCAAGGTGAGGTTTTAATGGTTTATCATTCACATTGGTTACTCACATGTGCTTTCTAACCTTACACAATGTCCGTTGCTTTTGATTAGACGACAACCCATCATTGGAGATAAAATACCGTCCAAAGAAGAGCCGTGAAAAGGAGGCAGAGAGCCAGAGAGAGCCAGAGAGAAATTTTGAAAGACAGAACAGCACTCCAGATTATACATCTGAAAAGCGCCGTGGATCAAATGTTAGTTATTTTACATCTAAACGTTATGTCCCCACTTTCTTTCAATGTATCTTTGGAGCTACTCTGTTGGCGAACATACAGTGCTTTCAGGAAGTATTCATACCCCTTGACTTATTCCACATTTTGTTGTGTTACAGCCCGAATTCAAAATGGATCAAATAAAATGTTTCTCTCACCCATCTACACACAATATCCCATAATGACAAAGTGAAAACATGTTTTTAGACATTTGCGCACATTTATTGAAAATTAAATACAGATATCTAATTTACATAAGTATTCACACTCCTTTGACAGTGATTACAGCTGTGAGTCTTTCTGGGTAAGTCTCTAATAGCTTTCCACACCTGGATTGTGCAACATTTTCCCATTATTCTTTTTAAAAAATGTTCAAGCTCTGTCAAGTTGGTTGTTGATCATTGCTTGACCAACATTTTCAGGTCTTGCCATAGATTTTCAAGTAGATTTAAGTCTGTAACTGTAACTCAGTTACTCAGGAACATTCACTATCTTCTTTGCAAGCAACTCCAGTGTAGATCTTTCCTTGTGTTTTAGTTAATTGTCCTGCTGAAAGGTGAATTCCTCTCCTAGTGTCTGGTGGAAAGCAGACAACCAGGTTTTCCTCTAGGATTTTGCCTGTGCTTAGCTCCATTCCATTTATTTTTTATCCTGAAAAACTCCCCAGTCCTTAATGATAACAAGCTTACCCATAACATGATGCAGCCACCACTATTCTTGAAAATATGGAGAGTGGTTGTCAGTATTGGATTGGATTTGCCCCAGACGTAACACTTTGTATTCAGGACAAAAAGCTTTGCCACATTTTTTGCAGTATTACTTTAGTGCCTTGTTGCAAACAGGATGCATGTTTTGGAATATTTTTATTCTGTACAGGCTTCCTTTTCACTCTGTCATTTAGGTTAGTATTGTGGAGTAATTACAATGTTGTTGATCCATCCTCAGGTTTCTCCTATCACAGCCATTAAACTCTGTAACTGTTTTAAAGTCACCATTGGCCTCATGGTGAAATCTCTGAGCAGTTTCCTTCCTCTCCGGCAACAAAGTTAGGAAGGATGCCTGCATCTTTGTAGCGACTGGGTGTATTGATACACCATCCAAAGTTTAGTGAATAACTTCATCATGCTCAAAGGGATAACACTATTATTGCACACAGAGTGAGTCCATGCAACTTATGTGACTTTTTAAGCAAATATTTATTCCTGAACTTATTTAGGCTTGCCTTAACAAAGGGATTGAATACTTATTGACTCAAGACATTTGAGCTTTTCATGTTTTATTAATTTGTTAAAATTTAGAAAAACATAATTCCACTTTGACATGATGGGGTATTATGTGTATGTCAGTGACACAAATCTTAATCAGTTTTAAATTCAGTCTAACACAACAAAATGTGGAAAAAGTCAAGGGGTGTGAATATTTTCTGAAGGCACTGTATCTTTGTCTCTTTTGTGTTTCTCAGGTTAAGCGCTCCGCTCGTATGTGTGGGGAGTGCGAGCCCTGCTTGAGGACTGAGGACTGTGCCACATGCGACTTCTGCAAGGATATGAAGAAATTTGGTGGTCCCAACAAAATAAGACAGAAGTGTCGATTTAGGCAGTGTGATGTCCGAGCCAGGGTCAGTTTCCTAATTTTATTTTATTTTTATTTCACCTTTATTTAACCAGGTAGGCAAGTTGAGAACAAGTTCTCATTTACAATTGCGACCTGGCCAAGATAAAGCAAAGCAGTTCGACAACATACAAAAACACAGAGTTACACATGGAGTAAAACAACATACAATCAATGATGCAGTAGAAAAAAAAATAAATAAATAAATAAATAAGACTATATACAATGTGAGCAAATGATGTGAGATAATGGAGGTAAAGGCAAAAAAATGCCATGGTGGCAGAGTAAATAAAGTATGGCAGGAAAAAACACTGGAATGGTAGATTTGTAGTTTGAAGAAAGTTAAAAGTTAAAATATAAATAATATGGTGCAAAGGAGCAAAATAAATAAAATAAATAAATACAGTAGGGGAAAAGGTAGTAGTTTGGGCTCAATTAAAGATGGGCTATGTACAGGTGCAGAGATCTGTGAGCTGCTCTGACAGCTGGTGCTTAAAGCTAGTGAGGGAGATAAGTGTTTCCAGTTTTAGAGATTTTTGTAGTTCGTTCCAGTCATTGGCAGCTGAGAACTGGAAGGAGAGACGACCAAAGGAGGAGTTGGCTTTAGGGATGACCAGAGAGATATACCTGCTGGAGCGCGTGCCACAGGTGGGTGCTGCTATGGTGACCAGTGAGCGGAGATAAGGGGGGACTTTACCTAGCATGGTCTTGTAGATGACCTGGAGCCAATGTGTTTGGCGACGATTATGAAGTGAAGGCCAGCCAACGAGAGCATACAGGTCGCAGTGGTGGGTTGTATATGGGGCTTTGGTGACAAAACGGATGGCACTGTGATAGACTGCATCCAGCTTGTTGAGTAGGGTATTGGAGGCTATTTTGTAAATGACATCGCCGAAGTCGAGGATTGGTAGGATGGTCAGTTTTACGAGGGTATGTTTGGCAGCATGAGTGAAGGATGCTTTGTTGCGAAATAGGAAGCCAATTCTAGATTTCACTTTGGATTGGAGATGATTGATGTGAGTCTGGAAGGAGAGTTTACAGTCTAACCAGACACCTAGGTATTTGTAGTTGTCCACAAATTCTAAGTTAGAACCGTCCAGAGAAGTTATGCTGGATGGGCGGGCAGGTGCAGGCAGCGATCGGTTGAAGAGCATGCATTTAGTTTTACTTGTGTTTAGGAGCAGTTGGAGACCACGGAAGGAGAGTTAATGAGACTATGCCATCAATCTTATTTTTCCTCCTAACTTATTTTCAACTGGTCAAAATACAGTTGTAGTCTTGCAAAATATGTGACATAATGTCTCTTATTCTCTGCAGAAAATGTTGCGTGTAAAGGATGAAGAGTTTAATTTGCGTGAAAGGCGGGATAATTCCTACCACCGGCGAAGACGATATTCAGATGACTACGATAGTGAGGCAGAACTCTACGAAAAGTACAAGGCGGCAGGATACGACGAAAACATGGTATTACAATAGAATTTTCAGCCTAGTTTCTCATTTATCTAACAACAACAACAAATTGAAATGCATTCAAAATACACACAGATCATCTTTAGCTTGGGCAGCACTTTCAAGTATTTTGAATGTGGGTTCATCTATTGTTTTTGTTCAACCCAGCCATGGCTCAGTAATGAGGATGACGGCCCTCCCTTCAGCCCTGTCCTGCGAAAGAAAGCTGTTAAGGTCAAGCATGTGAAGAGACGGGAAAATAAATTTGTCAAGAAAGTAAGCAAACTTTATTTTTTAGATCTAGCAAACACACAAAGATTATTGTTACTTGTATCCATGCAGTTGCTGTCCACATCTACCAAATATTTGAATATTTCAGCTTTTGTTTTTTATGGCATCATGGGAATATTACTGTTGTGACAAAATACATAAAAGTGCAATGATTTTACATGACAATATAATATGTGTGCAATGGGATTTGTTTTTGTGAATTTACATCAGAAAGAGTCACGGCGGCACAAACAGAAGCAGAAGCACAAGGACAAACTTAGGCACAACAATAAGGGCGGTGCCAGAGATGGAGGAGGGCAGCGGCAGTGTCTCGGGCCCAGCTGTGTGGAGGCAGCACGAGCCAATTCCAAATACTGCTCAGAGGAATGTGGCATAAAGCTGGCTGCCAAGTAAGAACACAAACTACAACACTGACACAATGCAACAGTAAGAAAATGTGTCAACTGTAAAATACTTTGTATTTCTGTCTGTGCAGCCGGATCTTTGAGATTCTCCCTCAGCGTATCCAGCAGTGGCAGCAGAGCCCCTGCGTCGCTGAGGAGCAGGGGAAGAAGCAACTGGAGCGGATCCGGAGGGATCAGCAGAACGCCCGCATACGCCTCACCGACATGGAGAAACGCTTCCACGAGCTGGAGGGCATCATTGCCAAGGCCAAGCAGCAGGTGGTCCAGCAGGATGAGGAGGTGAGCCCCTTCAGTATAAGAATTGTTGTTGCCCGCTGCAGTATTTATCCAGTAAGGTCGAAGCTCCTCAACTAGAGATATGTTTTTCCCGTTTGGGTTAAAATCTTTCTTTTGTTAAAATCTTTTGGTTCCTGTTTCAGGCGAATGAAGGGGATAACGAAGAAACAGATCTGCTGATTTTCTGTGTGTCCTGCAGTCACCCTATCAACCCAAAAGTGGCATTGCGACACATGGAGAGATGTTATGCTAAGGTGAGCCTGTAGATCATCATAATATATGCGCTAACGTTTTTGACTGGGAAACATGCGACAGGCTTCAGACAGAGACTTCCTGTTTAGTTTCTCTGATCTTGGTTCTGACCGTTTGTGGTATACATCCAGACTGCAGTGCACTTGCCTGATAAGTGTCTGCTTGCAGTTACTGCAACATCCTATATGGGGAGAAGATGAAACGTACAGAATGAACACTTAATATAGAGTACTAACAATACGAATATATAAGTTGCAAATATGCACTCCTACCAAAAGGACCAAGGAAATGTGTACTGTTTACTGTATAAACTGATAACATTCTGTATTTCGCTCTCTTTTGCATTGACAGTATGAGAGCCAGACTTCTTTTGGTTCCATGTACCCAACTAAGATCGAAGGGTAAGAGAGTCAAGCACTTTGAATGGGTTTGCTAGAAGTGGACTTTGTTTCCATATTGTTTCACCAAGGTGTTCTATGTGCTTTTTGTTTTCTCAGAGCAACAAGACTGTTCTGCGATGTGTACAATCCCCAGAGCAAGACCTACTGCAAGAGGCTTCAGGTCTTGTGCCCAGAGCATTCCAGGGACCCAAAGGTCAGTGATGATTGGCAAGTCAAATCCAAAGAACTTTGTCATAAAGCACACTAATTGTCCTGCTGTTTGACTTATGATTTGTATCTTGGCTTCTCTTGCCCTTCTCATGTGTTGTGGGTAGGTCCCAGGGGATGAGGTGTGCGGCTGTCCTCTGGTCCGTAATGTGTTTGAGGTGACGGGAGAATACTGCAGGGTTTCTAAGCGCAAATGTAATAAGCACTACAACTGGGAGAAGCTCAGAAGAGCCGAGGTGGACCTGGAGCGTGTCCGAGTGGTTAGTAGTGGAATGCACCACATCAATCTCTTATTTTAGGCCACGTCATCCAGGTTGGGGTCAATTCCATTAGAATTCCTGTAGATTAGAATCAGAAAGATCCCAGAATTCCAGTTCATCTTTTGATTTCTAGCTAACTTGAATTGGAATTGACTAAGACCCTGGTTATAACAAACATATAATTGACCTTCATAAGTGGTAGTTGATACGATCGTGAAAGTGAATTTTAAACAACATTTGATTTCAAAGACAGTTTTCAAAAATGATTTTAGTATATTAATCATTACACCTTGCTTTTCTCCCAAAATGTATTTGTGAACAGTGGTACAAACTAGACGAGCTCTTTGAGCAGGAGCGCAACATGAGGACTGCTATGACCAACAGAGCAGGTCTACTTGCTCTCATGCTGCACCAAACCATTCAGCACGACCCCCTGACAACGGATCTCCGTTGCAACAAGGACAGATAGACAGCCACATCTGCATCTTCATGTTATTTCTGAGTGGCATTTTTGTACATTTGTCAGATTTATAGTATATCTTAGAATATAATCCTTTCCATCTTTTTGTAGAGACTTTGGCTATTTTTATTAAGGATTTTAAGACCTTTGTGCTGAAATTGATGAACTGAAATATTTGAATGGTAAATGAATATATTTTTCCTTGTGTCCAGTACTATTGCTGCACTGTCACTGCTGGTATCTCTCTAGTCAAACAAATAAAGGATATTTACATTTACATTTAAGTCATTTAGCAGACGCTCTTATGTGAACAACACAAGAAGTTGATAATTTTCTGTTGCATTTATATTTGTTTGGAGTATTTTGCTTTGTATCTTGGTTTGATGTTTGTCTCACCACGTGTAATGTCATTCTGTTATGCACCCACTAAGAAACAGGTACACCAGTAGTTCCCAACTTCTTTAGCTGCACTATACCACAGTCAACTGTTAAGTTGTCATGAGATGGAATATTCCACACATTCACACCACAAGTTAGTTTAGTAGTCGTTAGCTAGATACTTTTTTTATTAAGAAATATAAAATATACAGTCATACTTTACAACACAGTATACCAACAACAACAAAAGACAAACGCACCTGCTACTAAAAGCAGGCGTTTCACGCGAGCGAGGAAGGATACGTCTAAACGGTATCCTTGGGACGTCCCAACTCTGACGTCACCCCACTGAAGTTCGGTTAAGCGAAGCGAGAGGTTTAACTCCGCCCAAAATCTGGCCACGAAAATAAGCCTATGAAGTGAGGAATTTTTCTATGGAGGTCAATGAGTGTCGAATTTCGTCAAAAATACATTGATTTGCTAATTTTCTACGTGAGGCTTATTGGTTGAATAGATGTTTTGTAATGGCTAGGTTGTTATGAGTGGATGCACGTGGCAACTTTGAAAAAATACTTTATTTTGGAGTTATGCCTGTTGTCATTGAGATAGAGGACTGAGTCATCATGTACATAACCTGTTTTAGCATGGACATTGCCATTGAGGGGTTCCACCATTTCAAAGTAGTCAACTGCGTGGCTATTCCTATTCCTATTCCTATGATTTTCAAGCAATCAGCAAATGAAGAAGAAAATTGACTACTTTAAAATGGAGATAGTCTCTGGCCCTGCCCATGCTGTTAAAGATGCTATAATGTCACAGATACAAAGATGAGTCCTTTATTCAATTCAAGGGGCGTTATTGGCATGGGAAACATATGTTTACATTGCCAAAACAAGTGAAATGGATCAACAAAAGTGAAATAAAAAGTGAGCAGTAAATATTAAACTCACGCAAGTTTCAAAAGAATAAAGACATTTCAAATGTCATATGTTTATATACAGTGTTAATAGTTGTTAATAAAGTGTTAATAAAATAAATACAGGTTGTATTAACGTCTATCTATACGGCATGTTGGTCACATAAGTATCTGCCCTCTTATTGGCTAGAATGGTCCCATCTGATTTCACCTCCCGCCTGACTTCCATCTTTGAGGACATGAGTTTCCATTGTTGTAGCGGTCACGCGAATGTCTTGTCAATGTAATACACACCGTCTTAGGTTAAGGTAAGGTAGGGGTAAACTAACGTAGCAATAGAAATAGTAAGGGGTAGAGGATAGGAACCACCCAAGCATCCATTTTTGCGTTTAATCTGTGTTTCCTGTTATGTTGCATGTCGTTTCCGGTTCTTAACCGTCGATGGTAAGTTTTCGATATTTGATGCCGTTTTGAAAATATTTCTGCCGTTTTGTTTTGGAGCTGCGTCCATTTATCACATGTATGTCTCTCCTCGCAAGTGGTGGGTTAGCTCTGTCCAATAAACCGCTAACGACGTTTTTGCTAGCTAATGTGGCTAACTCATCTAGCTATACTTCCGCTAACATCGATTATATGAATAGGTAACGTTATCTAGCTAGCCCTAATATGTTTCATATATTTGTCTGTGGTATCTCGGTAGCTGTTTCACGGTTTTAATATGTGAATGTGTTTGAAATGACTTTAGTCTTTTTGCCATGGTGGTCGTGAATTGTCGCTTGCTTGTTAACGTTAGCTGCTATGTTAACAAGCTAGCTATCGTTAGTTAACAATCAAAAGGCGACGAAGTATGGTAGCATTAGCTAGCTAACGTTAACTAGCTTGTCTGTGTGATGCTACTAGTTAACACTTATGTCGTTCTTACCAAATAATATCTGGTAACGCCGTCACTAAAATAATCAGTACATAGAGGAGAGGAGCATTAGTTAACTGTTACATTGTTAGAGTTAATTGATTAACGTTGGTTTGATTATTGTAGCTAACGTTACAGTAGCTAGGAATTGACATGGAGGATGCAATGTCTTGAATGATGCTCCATCTTGTTTCAAGTGTAAAAAAACCCGTAGAAACAATATGGCAAATACTGTCAAATAATACTAATACTTTTTTTTTTAACAAAATAAAGTTGTTGTACAACTACTAATAGCCATACAACTAATAAAAACTACTAATACAACTAAGTACCTATTATTTTTTATATATATCTCCACATAATGTTTCTAATCGTTAACAAAACTTACACGCTTTCAATTACCGGACAACTGACTGTCAAGACAGAAATATATTATGAGTAGCAGACTGTCAGTCAAGCAAGTATCATGATTAATGTCAGTGGCTTGATTAGGCTGAAACTTATTGAACAGCTCAGCTGACTGTATTGGGATGGTGTTATGATGTGGATGCATTGATTCAGGGTATACCCATGTGAAATTCTGCTAAAAGCCTGCGTAAAGCCAATGCTGTAATTTCTCAACTTTGTCTTTTCAGGTCCTATACATCAATGGGAAGCCCTGTGGGAATGCAAGCACATATACAGAGAAGCAAAGTTTATGCTTGAGTTACTCTAGGACTCAACTGGATGTGAGCACTCCTGTATTGTTATGCAAAGTCTTGGATGTGTGAACCTTGGAAGTCGTTGTTCAAGAACATTTTGGAGAACATTTAGACCTGTGGGTTCATGAGTGTATAGAGCCCCAGAAATGAGTGAAGGACTGGTGGATAACCTAGGTTCCGGGAGAGGGCCAGGGGAGGAAGACATGGAGATAAACGGAGAGGTACTCAAACCTACAAATGATCTACTTATAGAAAAGGAGGAGAGGACTGAAGTCGGGGACAATGGGATGGAGAGGACCTCTCAGGTCCTATCACCGCTGGAGGCCCTGGCTCCCTCGGACAGTCTTGACATTCAGGACCATGCCACCTCTGTTCCTGTGATGACAGGCCATGGGCAGACAGAGAAGATCCCAGGGGGAGTTGCTGAGGAACAACCTGTAGACTGGTTTGAGCCCCTGGAGGATGACAATTATGAAGATGATACACAGGGTTGGAACTTGGGCCTTGCGATGGGGGAGCGACGCGTGAATGGCAAAGGGGATGCCGAAGAGGAGAGTGTTGCAGGGAGTGAAAGGAGCGGTAGCGTGGCAGGCCTTGAGAAGAAAATCAATAGCAACAACCTGTATGTTGAGTGAGATGTGACACTTGATTTGACTAGCTTTGGCTGCTGTTGTATCAATGTTATTAAAACATGTAAGGATTTCTAGGGCCCATAAATCAATACAGAAGTTGGCTAATTTACTCCCCAACATAAGTACCCCACCTTTTTTAAAGAAGGATTTATCTGGAGCAGTGAATTGGGGCAGTTTAGTGTTTTTTTGTTGTTTTTTGTCATGAATCTTGTTCTGGAGGTTAGCTGGCGCAGCCACAACGTCATCCAATCAAATTTTAACATTAAATTAAGACCTAAAGCACATTTTTATTTTCATATTTTTATCAAGCAGAAATTGCTCAGTTCTGCCTCCAGGGCAAGATTCATCACAATTAATGTCAACCTGCTGTAATGTTCTTTCTTGTAGCAAATATGTAGACAGTCAAACTATACAGACTAGCCAGTCGATATGCTCTGCTGGTATGTTTTATGCTCTTATGCTGATATACTTTGCTGACATTTGTTTTTATTTTATGCCAGGTTTTCTGTTTATAGACGGAAGAAAAGAGTAACTGTTGAAGAGGGCTGGGAGGACTGGCCGGCACTTGGAAAGGGGTGGAAGCGCAAAGCGGTTGTTCGTCGTTCAGGTTCTAGTGTTGGCCAGAGTGACGTTTATTACATGAGGTAAAAACATTCTGGCAAAACTCGGTTCATTTTTAGACCAAGTGCCAGTCTAGATTTTTAACCATCGGTATTGTCTGATGAAATGAGGTTCATTGTTATTTACGAGAGCTCACTTGCTGTACCTGTTTGAATAAGCCATTGGTTTGAAATAAAAACACGGCAAAACCAATTTCTTAATAATACAGGCCCACAGCGCATTCATTTCATTGTCAGTATTATATGCTTTAAGGTAACTTTATAAACCATTGATGCCACTAATGGATCACACTATCTTTATTCCCTTCTCTGTGAACCTGAAGTCCGAGTAATGAGCGTGTGAGAAGTAGGGTTGAGCTTTCCAAAGTCCTGGCAGATACTCTGGACATGACAATGTTTGATTACAAAGCAGGGGTGTTCAGGGGTGTTGGACAACCCAAGCCCTTGCGCGCGAGAAAGACGGTAATAATAAAAAAAAAAAGCGCCCAGTATCTACTAGAAATTATACCTTTTCTTTCACTTCACTAATTTGAATGTATTTTCTAACAACTACCATCTTGTCTATTCCAACCTGTGGTCTGTTAAAAACATACAGAAGGATCCTCCTCCCTTAGTGGACTGTGGATTTTCCTCAGAGTCCAGCTTGAAGGACAGAGGGGACCGGGCAGACAGTCCTGACTCCAATCACAGACTGACCCCTCTGAGTCGCAGCTCTATGGGCACGCCAAGCAAAGATCTCCAACATACCACTCCCCCAAGACCGAACTCGTCTCTCGCAAAGATTAGTTCTCCTTCTGTCGCTCATGATGTGGAAGGTATGAAGCAAAATGCAACTAAACTGCCCTTGAGCCCTGCATCGTCAGTTTCAGTCTCCATCAATGGGATGGCTGGTTCAGAGCCCTGCTTTTGGTGAGTCAAATGCTCCTATGTTATCCTATAATTTTATCTCTGAGAATTTAAGTTTAACACATTCCTCATACATAATCATGATTTAGGCTATATATACACTGAACAAAAATATAAACGCAACATGTAACGTGTTGGTCCCATGTTTCATGACCTGAAATAAGAACCCATTTTTCTATAAGCACAAAAAGCATCTTTCAAATTTTGTGCACAAAGTTGTTTATATCCCAGTTAGTGAGCATTTCTCCTTTGGCTAAGATAATCCATTCACCTGACAGGTGTTGTATATCAAGAAGCTGATTAAACAGCATGATCATTACACAGGTGCACCTTGTGAAGGGACAATAAAAGGCCACTCTAAAATGTGCAGTTTAGTCTCGCAATACAATGCTACAGATGTCTCAAGTTTTGAAGGAGTGTGAAATTGGCATGTGGATTGCAGGAATGTCCACCAGAGCTGTTGCCAGAGAATTTAATGTTAATTTCTCTACCTTAAGCCGCCTCCAACGTCATTTTAGAGAATTTGGCAGTACGTCCAACCGGCCTCAAAACCGCAGACCACATGTAACCACGCCAGCCCAAGACCTCCACATCCGGTTTCTTCACCTGCGGGATCATCTGAGACCAGCCACCTGGACAGCTGATGAAATTGAGTGTTTCTGTGTGTAAAAAAGCCCTTTTGGGGGAAAATCATTCTGATTGGCTGTCTCCCCAGGCCCACCATGGCGGCGCCCCTGCCCAGTCATGTGAAATCCATAGATTAGGGACTAATGAATTTATTTCAATTGACAGATTTACTGTATCTCAGTAAAATCATTGAAATTGTTGCGTGAATATTTTTGTTCAGTACATATTTGTTTATTTGCTTATATTTGCCCTATTATACGCATGTGTGAATTGGAAATGTTTTTTTGCATGTCTGCTTGAGTGTTTTCCCCTGAGATACAGCTTTTTTTAATGTAAAATAAGCGAAGAATACATGGGACTGATTGAAGGGGTTGATGTTTATATCTTGAGGATGATTGTGATATTATGCACTTGGTACCTTAGGTAACTTGCTTCGATACTCTTTATTTCAGCATCTGTGCCATTTGTGGTAATTCATATACAGGCTTTGAGTATGAAAGGCAGATGAAGAATCCCTGTTGCACCAAATGCAGGGGTATGTCAATCTAATTAAAGGAAAACCATTTTACAAATTTGTTTCAAAGAGGAACAGAATTTACATAGTTTTAAGTTTATAAACATTGTAAATGTGCCTGTTTTTACTGTTTATGAAGTATACGTTTAATATTGTGTTAACAGTATCCCTCTTTGCTTTTAGCCAACAATCCAGCTATAGCCAAGATTCCACTTCATCAAAGATTCAGAAAGGTAAACAAGTGTTCCTCAACTAACGAGTCTACTACTCCCATTTCTGTTTTTAACATACGTGCATGCTCCTCGACTTCCCGTTTCGTATTTTTGACTCTTTCCCTTTTACTTATTTCAGTTTTACGTAGTTAAACAATGATTTATCAACATAGGTCTAAATGGATAGGAATACTCTAACTCCAGAATTCTTCTTGTCTGTTTTAGTGGATTCCCTGTGGTAACTGTAGGGCTTGCCTTACCACAGAAGATTGTGGGAGTTGTGCCAACTGCAAAAAAACACTGAACCCTGACACCAAAAAACTTGTCCGCTGTCGGAAACGCAAATGTTTATGTCCTATCCTCAAGGTACAGACTTATCAAAGAACAGACAGAGATTGAAGAAATCCAAGTGGTAGTTTATTTTAATTGTTTATGTATGTGTATTTCAGTATAAACCCGATGGACCCCAAATGTTGGATTCCTATCCCATGATGAATTTTAAGGTAATTTTCTAGAACTCCATTACCTAGCATATCCTAGTTTGCATGTATATGACAAATGCAGAAGGCTATTGTCTATTTATATCTATTTTGCTTACTCATTATAGAGCAGTATGTCCCACAAGTCCACATGTGAATTTGGAATATTCTCTTCACCTCTCCATGAAAAGCTCCCATAACTGAATGTAAAGCATTTTTTTGCAGATTGACAGCAGAGAATTGCAGGTAACAATACCCAGCCCTCTCTAATAATACTCCTCTAATCCTTATCTTAGTAATCATTTAATATGCAAAGGAAACTATGAATGTAATTTAACCTCTATGGGCTACTCAACAGCCAGTGTAATCCCGTGGCGCGATATTCAAATACCTCAAAAATGCAAAAACTTCAATTTTTCAAACATATGACTATTTTACACCATTTTAAAGACAACTCTCGTTAATCTAACCACATTGTCTTATTTCAAAAAGGCTTTACAGCGAAAGCAAAAACATTAGATTATGTCAGCAGAGTACCCAGCCAGAAATAATCAGACACCCATTTTTCAAGCTAGCATATAATGTCACATAAACCCAAACCACAGCTAAATGCAGCACTAACCTTTGATGATCTTCATCAGATGACAACCCTAGGACATTATGTTATACAATACATGCATGTTTTGTTCAATCAAGTTCATATTTATATCAAAAACCAGCTTTTTACATTAGCATGTGACTAGCATGTGACTAGCATTCCGACCGAACACTGCAGGTGAATTTACTAAATTACTCACGATAAACGTTCACAAAAAACATAACAATTATTTTAAGAATTATAGATACAGAACTCCTCTATGCACTCGATATGTCCGATTTTAAAATAGCTTTTCGGTGAAAGCACATTTTGCAATATTCTAAGTAGATAGCCCGGCATCACAGGGCTAGCTATTTAGACACCCAGCAAGTTTAGCACTCACCAAAGTCAGATTTACTATAAGAAAAATGTTATTACCTTTGCTGTTCTTCGTCAGTATCCACTCCCAGGACTTCTACTTCAATAACAAATGTTGGTTTGGTCCCAAATAATCCATTGTTATATCCAAATAGCGGCGTTTTGTTTGTGCGTTCAAGACACTATCCGAAAGGGTAAATAAGGGTGACGAGCATGGCGCATTTCGTGACAAAAAAATTCTAAATATTCCATTACCGTACTTCGAAGCATGTCAACCACTGTTTAAAATCAATTTTTATGCCATTTTTCTCGTAAAAAAGCGATAATATTCCGACCGGGAAATCGTTTTTTATTACAAAGAGAGTGAAAGTAAAAGCATGCTATCCCCTCATGCACGAGCCTCAGTCTAATGGCCCTCTGATAGAGCACTTGCCAAACGCGCTAATGTGTTTCAGCCTGGGGATGGAATTACATCGTTCAGCTTTTTCCCGCCTTCTGAGAGCCCATGGGAGCCGTAGGAAGTGTCACGTCATGCCAGAGATCCCCTGTATTTGTTAGAGATGATCAAGGAGGGCAAGAAATTGTCAGACAGGCCACTTCCTGTAAGGAATCTTCTCAGGTTTTGGCCTGCCAAATGAGTTCTGTTATACTCACAGACACCATTCAAACAGTTTTAGAAACTTTAGGGTGTTTTCTATCCAAAGCCAATAATTATATGCATATTCTAGTTACTGGGCAGGAGCAGTAACCAGATTAAATCGGGTACGTTTTTTTATCCGGCCGTGCAAATACTGCCCCCTAACCCCAACAGGTTAATAATAATGGGGCTTTAAAAAAAAAAAATTCACACTGTTTGTAACTTATATTGTACATAATGTTGCTGCTACCGTCTCATGGCCGAAAAGAGCTTCTTTAATGAGTCCGAAACGAAGGATATACTGCTTCCCCGAGACCAGGCCCAAATCCCCGTCATTCGCGTGAAGACGGAAATACAGGGGGCCGAGGATGGGGTGCCTTGCTAGAATTCATCGGCGAGTGGGTAAACCGCCTCTACCATCCGTTCTATTGGCAAACGTGCAATAATTGGAAAATAAACTGGATGATCTACGATCAACACTATGCTACCAACGGGACATTAATTGTAATATCTTATGTTTCTCCGAGTCGTGGCTGAACGACGACACGGATAATATAGAGCTGGCTGGGTTTTCCATGCATCGGCAGGACAGAGTAGCTACCTCTGGTAAGATGAGGGGTGGGATTGTGTCTATTTGTCAATAATAGCTGGTGCGCAAAGTTTAATATTCAGGAAGTCTCGAGGTATTACTCGCCAGAGGTAGAGTACTTCATGATAAGCTGTAGACCACACTATCTACCAAGATATAGATGAAAACTCTATTATTCGTAGCCATCTATTTACGACCACAAACCGATGCTGGCACTATTACCACACTCAACGAGCTGTATCAGGCCATAAGTAAACAAGAAAATGCGGCACTCCTAGTGACCGGGGACTTTAATGCAGGCAAACTTAAATCTGTTTTACCTCATTTCTACCAGCATGTCACATGTGCAACCAGAGAGAAACTCAAGACCACCTGTACTCCACACACAGAGACTCATACAAAGCTCTCCCTCGCCCTCCATTTGGCAAATCTGACCATAATTCTATCCTCCTGATTCCTGTATTACAAGCAAAAACTAAAGCAGGAAGTACCAGTGACTCGCTCAATACGGAAGTGGTGAGATGCTACGCTACAGGACTGTTTTGCTAGCACAGACAGGAATATGTTCCGAGATTCATTCAATGGTATTGAGGAGTATATCACTGCAGTCAACGGCTTCATCAATAAGTGCATCGACGGTGTCGTCCGCACAGTGACCATACGTACATATCCCAACCAGAAGCCATGGATTACAGCCGACATCTGCACCGAGCTAAAGGCTAGAGCTGCCGTTTTCAAGGAGCAGGACACTAATCCAGACGCTTATAAGAAATCCCGCTATGCCCTCACGAACCATCAAACAGGCAAATCGTCAATACAGGACAAAGATTGAATCCTACTACACTGGCTTTGATGCTCGTCGGCTGTGGCAGGGCTTGCAAACTATTACGGACTACAAAGGGAAACCCAGCTGCGAGCTGCCCAGTGACGCAAGCCTACCAGACGAGCTAAATGCCTTCTATGCTCGCTTCGAGGCAAGCAACACTGAAGCATGCATGAGAGAACCAGCTGTTCCGGATGACTGCGATCACGCTCTTTGTAGTCGATGTGAGCAAGACCTTTTAAACAGGTCAACATTAACAAGGCCGCAGGGCAAGACAGATTACCAGGATGTGAACTTGGAGCATGCGCGGGACCACCTGCCAAGTGTCTTCACTGACACTTTCAACCTCTCCATGACCGAGTCTGTAATACCTACATGTTTCAAGCAGACCACCATAGTCCCTGTTCCCAAGAGAGTGAAGGTAACCTGCCTAAATGACTACCAACCTGCCTAAATGACTACCGTAGAACTCACGTTGGTAGCCATGAAGTGCTTTGAAAGGCTGGTCATGGCTCACATCAACACCATCATCCCGGAAACAGTAGACCCACTTCAATTCGTATACCGACCCAACAGATCTGCAATCTCAATCGCACTCCACACTGCCCTCTCCCACCTGGACAAAAGGAACACCTATGTGAGAATGCTGTTTATTGACTACAGCTCGGCGTTCAACACCATAGTGCCCACAAAGCTCATGACTAAGCTAATGACCCTTGGACTAACCACCTCCCTCTGCAACTGGATCCTATACTTCCTGACGGGCTGCCCCTAGGTGGTAAGGGTAGGCAACAACACATCTGCCACACTGATCCTCAACACTGGGGCCCCTCATGGGTGCGTGCTTAGTCCCCTCCTGTACTCCCTGTTCACCCACGACTGCGTGGCCAAGCATAACTCCAACACCAACATTAAGTTTGCTGACACAACAGTGGTGGGCCTGATCACCGACAACGATGAGACAGCCGATAGGGAGGAAGTCAGAGACCTGGCAGGTGTGGTGCCAGGACATCAACCTCTCCGTCAATGTGACAACAACCTCTCCCTCAATTTCGTGGTATCCAATTGGTAGTTAGTCTTGTCTCATCGCTGCAACTCCCATACGGACTCGGGAGTGGTAAAGGTTGAGAGCTGTGCGTCTTCCGATACACAACCCTACCAAGCCGCACTGCTTCTTGACACAATGCCCACTTAACCCGGAAGCCAGCCGCACCAATGTGTTGGAGGAAACACCGTACACCTGGCGACTGTGTCAGCGTGCACTGCGCCCAGCCCGCCACAGGGGTCACTAGTGCGTGATGGGACAAGAACATACCTGCCAGCCAAACCCTCCCCTAACCCGGACGATACTGGGTCAATTGTGCGCCGCCCCATGGGTTTCCCATTCGCGGCCGGCTGCGACAGAGCCTGAACTCGAACCTAAAATCTCTAGTGGCACAGCTACCCTTTTGATTTTACACTGCTGCTACTCGCTGTTTATTATCTATGCATAGTCACTTTAACCCTACCTACATAGTCAAATTAACTCGACTAACCTGTACCCCCGCACATTGACTCGGTACCGGCACCCCCTGTTTATAGCCTCGTTATTTTTACTTTTTGTTTTCTTTTTTAGTTTATTTAGTAAATATTTTCTTAACTCTATTTTCTTTAACTGCATTGTTGGTTAAGGGATTGTATGTAAGCATTTCACAGTAAGGTCTACACCTGTTGTATTTGGCACATGTGACAAATAAAATTGGATTTGGTATTGAATAAAGAGGAGAGGGCAGAATAGATAAATCTCATTATTCCCACAGAACTCCACTCCTCAATACAGTGACCCTGAGGACTTCTCTGTGAATGTCGATATAGAAGATGACGATGAAGAGTTTGATGGTGATGATGCTGACTATGAGGTGAGCTCTGCTTCAAGATATCTTACCCCACTTCTATCTAGGAGTGCCCTCTGCTGGCCACTTACAACCTCTCCCACATTTAAACCCTGCTCTTCCTAGTGAGGTCTCCATCTGAATTTGGTCACAGTTTGGGCCAACAAGCTACCTTATATCGGTCCACTGAATATTTAGACAGTGACATGTACTTGTTGGATTTAAAAAATATATATTTTTTTACATTTAACGATGGTAGTACAAATAATGATTTGTCTTTTTTTTAAAACATTTTAATAATCATTCTGACTTTCAGGCTTGGGTGAGGAAACGTAAGCGGCGCTCCTGTGGGATATGTGAAGCCTGTAATAGTAGGACAGACTGTGGCACTTGTGATTTCTGCATAGACAAACCCAAGTTTGGAGGCAGCAATAAGAAGAGACAGAAGTGCCGTCTACGGCAGTGCCAGAGACAGGCCATGGTAAGGGTTGATTACTCACCTATGTTGAAATAATTGTCAGTCATATGAGCATTTTGAGGGTGACAATATTTTTTGAAAGTACCGTTTGAATTAGTCCCTGTTTGGAATTAAGCAATGGCCGTACTCATTGTTATGCCATGAATGGACTTCTAACAACGCTTTCAATGGTGCTCTTATGTGTATGTATGTGTTTGACAGAGACACTTGTTGCCCTTTCAGTTGGGCCAGACTGATTTTGGGTCCCAAGAGGGGTGGGTGCAGCTTGGCAGGCCTAGGCCTCACTTTACATACAGTCGCAAGACAACCCCAAAGAAAAGAAAAACACCGCATCTGGAAGTGGACATGGAGTTCACTGATGATGAAGATGAGCCACTGCAGGAAGAAGAGGATTATCGCTACATGGAAACAGTGAGTACTGCTATGTGGAGATGGCACAATAGGGAAAGGCAGTGTTTAAAAAGTTGTATTATTGCTGTCACATTTTAACGTCACATTGTCTTGAGTACAGGATTCCATGCAAATACTGATACGTGCATTAATTGTGTCTGTTATTGTTGTAGGCACATTGGCGCCCTATGCTTCCCAGCAAACCCCAGGATGAGAACTTCAGAAACCACATACCGACAGTCCAGGTTGGAATCAATTTGGATTCAACCTTAAAGAGAACATCCACTCAAACCTCCACTCAAACCTATCTTTTGGTGTTTATTTATTTTATTTTTTTCATTAGTCCACTGTTGATCCCCAAAAAAATGTTTATGTCAGCAGTCAGGTTTTCAAGATCTAGGACTTTCAAGAAGCAAAGTGTCACTGGCCACATCATGATGGTGCAAAATGCAATGGCTTTTCCCTTTAAGCTTTTGTTTAGGTTTACTTTTGTGGCATTTGCCTTTTGGCATTTTATATTGGTTAAAAATACTCATCTTTCCAATGCAAAATATTTTCAACAGATTTTTCATATTTTACAGGCTCACAAAGAGACTGTGGAAATTGTCAAAAATAATTCACTTCTGGACCATGTCCCAGATATCCTCAACCTTATAAGTTCTCCAGCAGTGAGTCACCCTTCTCTACCTTATTGAAATTCTCTTAAGCATGTAATGTTTTACAGTATAATAAAATCCCATGACTAGTGTGCTCTTCAGTGTTTACCTTTTAAATATTTAGACTTGGAGTACGGTGTAATGGTGTATTTCTTTCTTATTGCCCAGTATTGCACACTGTTCAAACCGGCAGACCCCGTAGTGAAATATGTTGGACCACCAGTTGAGAATACGTCCTCAGCAGCTCCGGACAGACAGAGTGGAATGAACGGAGGAAGGCCAAGTGTGGACACAAATGTAGAAATGCCATCTGGGGAGCCAGAAGTGGAGGTCACACCTATGGTAAGTGACCACTTCCTGCTTTCGTGCATAAGTACACTTTACAACATTGTAACTGATATTTAAGGCCAATAATTACCTTTCAATTTCAAACTACAGGAAGTTAGGGATTACAATTATGCTTGGATATTTCATGTGAAAGTAAATCTGTAATTGACTTGAGTTGGAGTGGAATTGATTCGAACTGTATTTTGTTACCCCTATTATGTTTTGTGTAGATCACCCAGATCTTCAGTCTGGCTGACAGTGCAGGAACAAGTGGGATCGACCAAGAACATGAGCTGTTAAAGCTACTGAAGTCCCTTCACAGCTCTGCACTCCCCACACTCTGGTTTGCCATAATGGTGGAGGGTCCGACACTACAGCTACTGCAGTGCTCCAAGCTCTCCCACATGGTGGACACAACCGTGCAGATTGACCCGAGCTTCTACTATCAGATCTGTGTACAGGGCCAGCCGCTGCTCCTCACCCACCCGCTGTATGAAGCTCACCCATCCTGCTTGACGTCTGTGCCCCAGGTGGCGAACCTGCTCCTGGATCTGGAGAAGTACAACGTGTGCCAGGGGGTCCCGACCAAGGAGCAGCCATTCAGCCAGGCTCCAATCATCATTGAGCGGGCATCAACCTGTGACTTTCTGGTACTTAAAGAAACAGAGCATTGTGCGAGGTGTAAGGCCTTATCCTGCAGCTATTAAGGCTAGACGCCACACCGTAATAGGGATCCCCCCCCATCATATCACAATCAACTTTCTACAGTTGAATGTAGACACAAATAATATTTTTTTGTATTACAATTTCAGATTTTTTTTATTGAAATATACAAATTAGGTTACATCTCATTTAAATATTTGCATATCCCACAAAAAAAAAGTCTGGACACTGGATTAAGTCAGCCTAAATATTTTTGGTTTCATATTGTTAAGACACTCCAGGACCGGACTTACTCAGTGCATTGTGGACAAATACTTTTTAAATATTTGTATCTGTAAAATACTAAAGACATGAAAGTAAAATGCATTTTGGCACATAAAAAAATAATGAGAATAATACAAAATTACATTTCCCTCTGGGCAAGTATGAGAATATATCTAAGGTGCACTATTTGGTGAATACAGATGCTTCTAAAGCGGGTGGAAATAAGTTGGCGTGTGGGAAGAGTTTTGACTTTTCGGAATTGGCAGTTAAAGACAAGTACACTGAATTTAGACTACCAATCACCTATTTAGACCCAATCACCATCTCTTCAAAGTAAGTTACTACATATAGTTCAGTTTTTTACATTTTCTATGAAATGGGCTTATAAATTGTGTAATCTAATGTAGTGGGCTTTGAAATTATGGGTGTATGTCTATGGGCTTTGAAATTATGGGTGTATGTCCATTTTAAAGTGGTTAAAATTAATGACATTTTGATGACTGTAGTATGATAAACTAAAGAAAATATGCATTATTATCAAGATTGTCATTTTTGTTTACTTTTTGAAAATACTAATATTAATGGACCAAAATACCAACAAATCTAAAAATTGATAGGTAGATGCTGTGATGTCATTTCAGCCTGTGGTGCCTGGCCTTATGAACATTTGGTGCCGCAGCGCAGGGTTAAGAGTCACCAGCACTTAGCAGTGTCACAGTACAGAGCATCACAGCTCTGCCCTTACAGAACATCTCAAGTCTGCTGGCGATGGACAACCAGGACTGTCTAGTATTTTACGCTTTTACCACTAGACTTTGCAATGATATTTGTTAAGAAATTGAGGAAAGTGTTTTTTATTTCCCATTTTGTTAGTCTGTCTTACAAATAAATGTACAAATCATGAGGGTTTAAAGCCTGCTTTTTTCCAATAGGTGTTCAGGTTGATTGGAGAACTAGTACAAAATACAGATATAGCTTTCAGCTGCTCTCTGAAGTCCAATGTGAGCCGTGTGTCCTGTTTATTTTTCTGCTGTTTAGTGCTCGATGTGGAAGGTCACAGTGCGTCCACATTTCCTCATGTAGATAAACCACTGATTATCTTGGGAAAGTAAGAAACCTCCAGACAAGTTATTGACCATTAGCACATGAGTATTGTTTGATTAGATCATTGATTTGCACATCAATATGTGAAACCAATGCCCCAAATGAAGACCTACATGGATGGGATTCACAGGAGGCTACAGAGGGGAGGAAAGTGCATAATAATGGCCGGAATGGAGCGAATGGAACGGCATCAAAAACCTGTGTTTGGTACCGTTTCCCTGAATCCTCTCCAGCCATTACCACGAGCCCTTCCTCCAATTAAGGTACCACCAACCTCCTGTGATGGGATTATCACATTGTCAACCATTTAACACAATGTTGTTGTTTTGAGAGAAGGGCTTCCAGAACCTCTTCTAGAGGGTGACAGACAGTGTGATAATTCTCAGAAGCATTATCTTCCTATTGCCACTGTCAATCATCATCTGAAGAGAACCACAGCCAAATGGCTTGCTTGATTTGAATTAAGCATGTTATGCTGTATCTTTCACAGTGCTCATGGAAACGTTGCTATGTAACTACAGTCAGGTCTCTGTTGAAGATGTACTTTTCAGATATACACATCTGAAAAAAACAGATGTGCTAAAATGTAACCACTATTTCGTTTTCTGTACAGCTATTTTTGAAAACATTTCATTTCCATAAGTAATATTTGTATTTAATTTGTTTTAAGTTAACCCTGAAATTATTCTATCATGATAGAAAAAAATCCTGTTATTGCCCCTTGTTTGAAGCATGTGAATTCTATTCCTATGAGGCTGGTCAGTGTATTTTTTTTTCTACTTCAGGCAGTTATTCCATATGGTTTCTTTATAACTGTTGGTATCGTGGAGAAATATGCATCTGTAAAGTGGGGAAAATCTGGTGACATAAAGCCTATTAAAAAAAATAAAGTGGTGGTTTATGATGAAAATATGAGAAGTATTGTGGCTGTGATTCACTATACGAATTTATATAGTGTTTAGGGCAAATACATTTTTTTTTTAATCAGGATAGGACTAATTGTAAAATGTCAGGCTACAACAGGAGGCAGTGAAGGACCGTATGAAAATAAAAACGAGGTATTCTAGCTACAAGCCTATTTGGTTCTTTATCAAGGACTGAGCACGTTACTAATTTACATACAAGGTGTGGTGACCATGGCTTGTGAATTTAGCAAACGGTATAGGCTATAATGTAGGACGACACGGAGCGCGCCACGGATTGGAAATGTAGGCTTGCAAAACGCAGGTATTTATTTCATTCTGAAACATGACCGACAGTGAAATTATACTAATAGGTCTGTGTGATATGAAACCTGCTATTCAAAACGTTCTATATCTTGTCGGTTGCACTAGGTAGGACAACCTTTTCTGTGAAGACAGATTTCACGTTTGAGATGCGGAAGGCGTTGACGCAAGGGAGAATGGGGGTTGTAGACGCGCGAGAAAGGGGCAGCTGATGCATTTCAATTGGAATATGGAGCCACATTGGATAAGCAGAAGAAGAATATCGTGAAATTGTAGCGAATGGGCCATTGATTGCTCCACTGTAACATTTTAGTCAAATATCGGGCCGCTTTGATCGGGCCGTCTCCCGTGGCGTTACCACATTGAACAGCACCTTGGAGACTTCCGCACACACCGGTCATACTCCCAGTGATGGGGATTCTATAGGCTCTAATATGTCCTCTTCGTTGTAACAGTATAGGCAAGTGTACATCATGGAAAATATTAGCCTATAGCCAATGCTATACTCAAGCCATGAGTTCATGGCACGTCTTAATTAATTTGAGATTCAAATCTTCGTCATCACGGGGTTCCCTTTCAGGCAAGTAAAACCTTCTGCAATATCATGTTGTAGAATTGCTTTACAACAAAAACGTGCATTCAAAGTCTTTCCTGACGCAATGCAATATGAGATGCCTTCATCAACCCACAGCTGTTTTTGATTAGGCTGTACCAGTCTGTGTCCATCTGCAGCATCTATGCAGATGTAGGGTAGGCTACTGCTCTTTTAGCCTATTAAGCTGGGCTTAATTGAATGGGGAGGTGTCCACATGTAGCATGCTCTTTTTGAAATATACTTTTCATAATTATATATCTTCTATTCAACAACCTCACCACTGCTACCGTAATATTTTTGTATCCTTCCCCACTGTGTTCCTGTCACATGAAAAACCAAAACATCTGCCTGTTTTGGGTGGTGATTTCTTCTGGTTGTACCTTAGATTTTGACATTTCCTCATGACACATTGATGAATTCCCATATCATGTTGGACACATACTAAATTCCAAAAAGATGTCAAGATTTTATTCTGAATACTATGAAATTCTATGTTTGTAGGATTTACTGAGGCACATGTATGATGGGGGAGCTTTAATGTCCTCGAGCTGTTGCTGCATATGATGATGATATGGAACATACATACATACACTGGGCCCATCAATAGTTTATACAGTTACTACCTAGAGCCTTTACTTGTTGTTCTCAAAAGCAATTTCCATGTAATCTGTCCCTGTTATTGTCTGACTATCCAACATAATTAAATATTTCTTTATTTTCTCAACCTTTAAGATGGTTAATTATGTTATATATATTTAGGATAAATATTTGTATATTTTCTAAACCTTTAAGATGGTTAATGATGTTACTTATATTTATCATTTCAGCTTTAACAGTGGAGTTGTTAGAGACAAGGTCTGTAAGGGTGTGCATGTTCCCACACTCATTGACCGGCACTGATATTAACACTACTATAAAAACATTCATGAACAAGGATATCCAGAGCTGCCAGGATCTGAGGTACTTGTCCAAATCTGTTCACCCGGACAGCGCCTCGGGGTAATTCACTGCTGCTGCCGCTTTGGTCTGTCTGGGAAACACTGCAGTGTTCTCAGAAAATGATTTTCTATATTGTTGCAAATGCAGTGATGCTTGGCGCTGGTCACTTTAGAAGTTATCCTTTTCACATGGTCTTTGAGTTCATTGAGCATGACCATTAGAGGATGTCACAGTACATCCATGAAGTTAAAGAATGGTCTGGAAATCAGTGGGCGGAAGACAGTAAACCTTTTTGAATGCTTGTCTAGGAGTATCGTTTGTGCACACAGTTTTCAAAGTTAACTAGAGCTGCAGGTTGGTTTGGCCTTCTTCCCCTCATCATGTCATTGTTTCATATAAATCAAGTATAATTATCATTCTACTTTTCTATAAAGCATGCTCTGACCTTGTGTACAGTCAATTCCACTTCACAATGTGTGGAAATTGAGTTTTCAGACTCAGGTGAACACAAACATTATAATTGGCTGTTACGCCAAGGAGACACCATGTCCATGCCATTTATTGGATGTTGAACTGGAACGGACTGACAGGATTTGAGCAGCTGGCTTGATGTTCCATGAATGTAGTTATCAGCTACCAGACATACACTGAGTGTACAAAACACGAAGGACACCTTCCTAATAGAGATGCACAATATATTGGTGAAGATATCGGAGTCGGCCGATATTAGCTAAAAATGCCAACATCGACATCGGCCCGATATCTAGTTTAACGGCGATGTGCAAAACCGATGTCAAAGCTGACGTGCATACCTATATAACGTAGGTACACGACGTAATGACGCCACATAAAATTTAGTGCTACACGTGCAACACAGCATTCCTAACCTAGCCCACAATGTCTGCTGTGTGGATCGAGCAGTCAACAAGTCGAGCAGTCATTTGAAAGAGTAAGAAAATTTCAGCGAGACAACTCAAAGGCAAGATAATGGAATTCATTTCCCTTGACAATCAACCGTTCTCTGTCGTGGGTGATGTTGGCTTTCGCCGACTGGTCGAGCACCGGTACACACTAAGTTACCAAGTGCGCTATTTATCAGATGTTGCCCTACCGGAGTTACACAGTAATAGCGTCACTGCTATTAGCTTCATGATTGACATTTGGACCAGCGATAGCAGCCCCATGAGCATGCTGAGTCTGACAGCACAGTGGGTCATCGAGGATTTCATACTGAGGAAAGTTGTATTTCATGATCATGAATGTGCTGGTTGTCATACCGCTGCTGCCATTTCAATGCATTTGAGAACATGTTTGAAACTTGGAAACATGAACACACTAGCTAGGTCCATTCGAACAACTGACTCGAGAAATAAGCTCACCAACTGTGCCTGCAGCAGATGTGATACCCCCTTTCATGGCATTGAAACGCCTGCTCAACAAAACTGACGACAGGCTGTGAACAAGCGATTCGGTGGCATTCTCTCTTCACTGTGTCGCCACCATGCTCGATGCTATGTACAAGGACCGCTACTTCGATGCAGACAAGAAACAGGGTTTACGTGAAATGTTACATACACAGCTGGACAAGATGGAAATGGGCACAGTGCGTACCGAGGAAGAGAGGCTACGGACAGACAGAGCTGAAACTTCACTGCTTGATATGTATGATGAAATCCTGGTTGAGAATGAAACGACTGAACAGCGAAACAGCTAGTAAGTGAAAGAAATAGGTTTTGTTTATGTTTTACTGGTAATGGGGACATACGTAAATGCCAACAAAATAACTTTTTGGTCAGTGTGGTGTGTGTGTAACCTTTATTTAACGAGGCAAGTCAGTTAAGAACAAATTCTTATTTACAATAACGTTCTACCCCGGCCAAACCCGGGCGACGCTGGGCCGCCCTATGGGACTCCCAATCAATTTTTATAAATGTGCAAACATTTCTAAACATGTTGTCGCTTTATCATGATGGGCTAGTGTGTGTGTGTGTGTGTGTGTGTGTGTGTGTGTGTGTGTGTGTGTGTGTGTGTGTGTGTGTGTGTGTGTGTGTGTGTGTGTGTGTGTGTGGATTGAGGAAACATTTATTTAATCCAGTTTAGAATAAGGCTGTAATGTAACCATGTGGAAAGGTCTAGGAGTCCGAATACTTTCTGAATGCACTGTGCCTTAAAGAAAAAGGGCCGTGGATCATGACCACCATTTTTGTCATTCAGCCCGACACATCCCCTTTGCATAGAGTTGATCAGGCTGCTGATTGTGTTCTGTGGAATGTTTTCACACTTCAATGGCTGTGTGAAGTTGCTGGATATTGGCGGCAACTTGAACACGCTGTCGTACACGTCGATCCAGAGCATTTATCATTATGGGGTATTGTGTGTAGATGGCTGAGTACATGTTTTTATTATTTTAGAATACTTTCCAAAGGCTCTGTACACAATCCATGTCTCAATTGTCTAAAGGCTTAACAATCCTTATTTTAACCTCTCTCCTCCCTTTTATCTACACTGATTTAACAAGTGACATCAATAAGGGATCATAGTTTTCACCTGGATTCAACTGGTCAGTCTATGTCATGGAAAGAGCAGGTGTCCTTAATGTTTTGTACACTCTGTGTAAAGTAGCCTACACAATAATATTCTTGGGTCCCACCCACTCACACACTGATCCAGACTCAGCTGGATAGGTGAAAGTGCTGAAAGTGTTACCTTGTATCATACACATTGTGATGTGTCAATGAGTCTCTGTGTCATCCAACAGCGAGGATTTGAACCAATATAAAGGGCTTGGGGATTAGGACAAAACATTTTCACCGCAAGGATTTCGAATACATACAGAGATCCCTTCATGTGGGAAAACAGTATAGTAATAATCTCCATAGACATATGGCCACATTCCATTTTTTATTACATTCTGTTATACCTTGAACCTACCAGAAATCTAGTAGTGGGAGGAATCACCAGATTGCTTTCACCTATACTGTTGTTTCAGATCTGTGTAGGGTAGCGAGCCATCAAGGGCAGAGGGAAGGGAGCAGGATTTCAAAATGGGAATACTGCGCTGGCCATAGGATTGGCCACCATGTGCTAAACTGCTCTGGGTCTTGCTGATAAGCATGTTATAATCAGTAGTTCAGGGAGGTACAGAGAGTGAGACGATATCATACTGGAAGGTCACCTCACCCTCCATAATCTCTCCACAGGGTCCAGCTGGTGGCTGGCTGTTCAGGTGCAGCTTGTTGAATGAGAGACAGAATGACTGTAATAAATCTTGAAGACTGTATTTACAATATATTTTTTTAAATCGAAGCCTCACTCCCCCCCCCAACGAAATGGCTTCCCTCCCTCTGTCTACACTCTTAACAAAAATGGATCTACCTGGAACCAAAAAGGATTCTCCTATGCCATGGGGACAGCCGAAGAACCCTTTTGGAAACCTTTTTTCTAAGAGTGTACTTAAAACATTACGAATTTTAGTGCACCAATATAGCTTTTTTTGACTTCACGTCTTTGATCTTCATCCTTTTGGCATTAGATTAGGAAATAATTATATTGTTGTGATAGAAGGAGAACAGTTAGAGCCAAAACAAGTATAGGCCTACTTTCCCTTGGAGTCCCTTGACTCACCTGAATAAACAATCAATATCAATTTACACTATATATACAAAAGTATGTGGACACCCCTATTAAATTAGTGGATTCGACTATTTCAGCCACACCCGTTGCTGACAGGTGTATAAAATCGAGCACACAGCCATGCAATCTCCATAAACAAACATTGTCAGTAGAATGGCCTTACTGAAGATCTTAGTGACTTTCTACGTGGCACCTTCATAGGATTCCACCTTTCTAACAAATTTCTGCCCTGCTAGAGCTGCCCCGGTCAACTGTAAGTGCTGTTATTGTGAAGTGGAAACATCTAGGAGCAACAACGGCTCAGACGCGAAGTGGTTGGCCACACAAGCTCACAGAATGGGACCGCCAAGTGCTGAAGCACATAGCGTGTAAAAATTGTCTGTCCTCAGTTGCAACACTCACTACCGAGTTCCAAACTGCCTCTGGAAGCAACGTTATCATAATAACTGTTCGTCGGGAGCATGGGTTTCCATGGCCGAGCAGCTGCACACAAGCCTAAGATCACCATGCGCAATACCAAGTGTCGGCTAGAGTGGTGTAAAGCTCTCCACCATTGGACTCTCAAGCAGTGGAAACGCGTTCTCTGGAGGGATGCTTCAACATCTAGCAATCCGAATGGTGAATCTGAGTTTGGCAGATGCCAGGAAAACTCTACCTGCCCCAATGCATAGTGCCAACTGTAAAGTTTGGCGGAGGAGGAATAATGTCCTGGGGCTGTTATTCATGGTTCAGGCTAGGCCTCTTAGTTCCAGTGAAGGGAAATCTTAACGCTACAGCATACAGTGACATTCTAGACGATTCTGTGCTCCCAACTTTGTGGCAACCTGTTTCAGCATGCCAATGCCCTCTTGCATAAAGCAAAGTCCATACAGAAATGGTTTGTCGAGATCGGTGTGGAAGAACTGGCATGCACAGAGGCCTGACTTCAACCCTATCGAACACCTTTCGGATGAATTGGAACACCGACTGCAAGATAGGCCTAATCGCCAAACGTCAGTTTCCGACCTCACTAATGCTCTTGTGGCTGAATGGAAGCAGGTCCCCGCAGCAATGTTCCAACATCTAGTGGAAAGCCTTCCCAGAAGAGTGGAGGCTGTTATAGCAGTAAAGGTGGTACCAACTCCAAATGAATGCCCATGATTTTGGAATGAGATGTTCGACTAGCAGGTGTCCACATACTTTTGGTCATGTAGTGTATCTCTTGCAAAAGCAACAGGAGTCAGGGACCTTTAGAGGGGTACGCAAATGAAAATGACTATAAAATTAACTTAACGGAAAACATATTTTCGGCCAAAATGCATATGGTGAAGATATATGCATTTCAAACTCTGCATTTTTAATTGAAGTTCCTTCCCAGGTGTGGACATTTCCTCTGTTATATTGTTAACTTTCTAATGGTTTAGTCTCCATAACTGTCCTCCAGGAGTACTGCACACTTACTATACTATTATTATCGGAAGTCAATTCAGGAAAGTTACACAAATGAACATAGAGAAAATGTGGCAGAGCTACACAAGAGAGGAGGTAAATTCAATATATCTGTTTGATACAGCAATGCTTACTTATGAGAGAGATCTCTTATACATTTTCTTTTAAAAGGATGCTGGTCCGTTTAAAAAAAAAAATACAATTGGTTAGTTATTATTAAATTCTGATGCTGAGTATATATATTCATAGCATATCTGTTGAGGTGAGTTTGTGTCCTTTGACAACTCATGACAGGAACAGGCAGCAGCTGTGTAAACAATGGTTGTAGCCACCACCAGGATTGAGTGTGTCACTGTAGCATCACCGACGGTATATCTGCACTGGAGCCAAGGACACGTTTCAGCTGCTCTTCTCTGGGTCTCTGCTAGTAGCATCAACATTATATGGTATCAAAGCATTGGGTTCCTATAAATAAGAAATAATTTCCATTTGGCAAAGATATAGTAGCCTACATCACAGTATTCAAAGTAGTATGCATGAAAATACGCAAATGAATACGTATTTGGACAATCCAAACTACAGAAGAAAACCATTTTAGTATCTATAATGGGCTGGAATGACGCATTGTTTACTGAGCTGTGATGAATTTTTGCCTGCCCTGCAGTGGTGGGGCTATACGGCCTGTGAATATTATCAAATAATAGGCTAAGCTTGTAAAGATATGTGGTGTTGTGAGTGTGGACATAGTAGAAGAGAAAGAGAGGCCTGCCCTGCAGCATTGACTATGTGGCCCCCCTGGACTTGAATATTAAACTCCTGGCTGATTTGCATTTTGCATGCGTGTGATGCGAGCTGCACAGGGGCTACCTGCCTGCGCTCACAGCTCATGTTTTAATCAGTGTGTTTCTCTCCACAGCTCATCTGTATCACGATAACCATTCTCTCACTCCTAGCATATTCTAGCTGGGTCTCCCAAGTGTCCATCTGGTTCTTAAACTGTCAATACTCACTCCCTCTTGTTTCTCTGATCATCCCACTCATCTCACTGTCTCTTACCTCACTTGGTCTGACTGATGATTTTCCTCTAAACCTTCTTTCTTTCCCGTAGGATTCACTCAGGAATGTGAGTTTAGTGCTGAGTTATTGTACCTGTTTCTCTGAACACATCTGCCCTCCAGATGTGCCAGTAGTTACCTCTGACTCACACCATGGGATCAGCAGTCCTTTCAGGTGTGCTTTATTTGGTTCTAGGTTCAAAAGGCAGTAAATCCAGAACAGTGAGATAGGAGTCCCGTTGTATTTTACCAGCTCCCCCGCTCCTCATCCCTCTCATGCCATGTTTCCCTTGATTATTTATGAACGTACCTTCATTATTTATGAACTTTCTAAACTGATTGTGGAAAGTAGAGATCTAGCTGCTCACACTGCCTTTCTGTGCTGTGTGTGTATTATTTGGTTTGTGTGGAAGAAAACATTCCTAGATGACGTGCCTGCCTTATGGCTCCAGGCATCAACTCACCCCCTTCCCTCCAGGAGGACACCCACCTGTTCCTGTTTGGAGTGGACACCCAACGGTTCCTGTTTGGAGTGGACACCCAACGGTTCCTGTTTGGAGTGGACACCCAACGGTTCCTGTTTGGAGTGGACACCCAACGGTTCCTGTTTGGAGTGGACACCCACCTGTTCCTGTTTGGAGTGGACACCCACCTGTTCCTGTTTGGAGTGGACACCCACCTGTTCCTGTTTGGAGTGGACACCCAACGGTTCCTGTCTGTCTTGCCATTTTTCCTATTAATCTCTCAGTCTTGCCCCTTTTCCCCATGTTTTTAGACAATTGAATGGCACATTATTAATAATTTTGGTCAAGTTTGGTACACCACCTCCCTCTGGTCAATAACATGATGTCCTCTTGAGTGCAGATTAAGTTAAATGAAGAATAATCGATTGACTAGGACTGGAGTGGATTATTGTGATGGGTTGGGTCAGACTATCAGTGTCAATGGACAGTGAATCATTACTGTGTCAGTTGTTTGTTTAAGAGGCTCCTCTGTGTCAATCAATGTCAAGTCACACAAGGCGAATTTCACACTAGTATGCGCAAACAGGACCATCTCAACTCCAGGACTGGACCCCATGTTAAATGTGTGAGGTATTTGAAGCATGAATCTCCCATACAGTATGACTGAGGTGGTAGATACATGTTATTTTTTTACGATGATAATATGGTGCCGTTCTCTGTACACATCTTTAAAACATTTCCAACCTTAGTCTTAGCCCTTCAGGCATTCTGTGTTGTTGATGGTGTTTTGCTTAGGAAAGAAGGATTTGGTTATTTAGTAGACTGCAAGGAGCTGCCTGTTCTTTATGACTAAGATTGTGGAGTGAGAGATGCTCAGGCTTTAAAGTCCAGGCAGTAGATGATGGACCTTATCTGATATTTATTTAGTTGGTGCTGTATATGAACTAATATACGTCAGTGGTGGTCGGTGCCATTTAGAGGATTAGATTTTTTTTATTACAGCGTATTGGATGACTGCCATTCATACTCCATTCACCCAGCTCAATGTAACATCGATAGGTTTAGGCTACTACATGATGCTAGAATGTTCCCTGTACCCATCATGAGGTTGTGACAACCTAGCCTATGAATAAAAGTTGACAATGTACAGTTGAAGTCGGAAGTTTACATACACCTTAGTCAAATACATTTAAACTCACTTTTTCACAATTCCTGACATTTCATCCTAGTAAAAATTGCCTGTCTTAGGTCAATTAGGATCACCACTTTATTTTAAGAATGTGAAATGTCAGAATAATAGTAGAATGATTTATTTCAGCTTTTATTTCTTTCATCACATTCCCAGTGGGTCAGGAGTTTACATACACTCAATTAATATTTGGTAACATTGCCTTTAAATTGTTTAACTTGGGTCAAATGTTTTTGGTAGCCTTCCACAAGCTTCCCACAATAAATTGGGTGAATTTTGTCCCATTCCCCCCGACAGAGATTGTGTAACTGAGTCAGGTTTGTAGGCCTCCTTGCTCGCACACACTTTTTCAGTTCTGCCCACAAATTTTCTATAGGATTGAGGTCAGGGCTTTGTGATGGCCACTGCAATACCTTGACTTTGCTGTCCTTAAGCCATTTTGCCACAACTTTTGAAGTATGCTTGGGGTCATTGTCCATTTGGAAGACCCATTTTCAAACAAGCTTTAACTTCCTGACTGATGTCTTGAGATGTTGCTTCAATATACCCGCATCATTTTCCTACCTCATGATGCCATCTATTTTGTGAAGTGCACCAGTCCCTCCTGCAGCAAAGCACCCCCACAACATGATGCTGCCACCCCCGTGCTTCACGTTTGGGATGGTGTTCTTCGGCTTGCAAGCGGCCCCCTTTTTCCTCCAAACATAACGATGGTCATTATGGCCAAACAGTTCTATTTTTGTTTCATCAGACCAGAGGACATTTTTCCAAAAAGTACGAACTTTGTCCCCATGTGCATTTGCAAACCGTAGTCTGGCTTTTTTTATGGCGGTTTTGGAGCAGTGGCTTCTTCCTTGCTGAGCAGCCTTTCAGGTTATGTCGATATAGGACTCGTTTTACTGTGGATATAGATACTTTTGTATCTGTTTCCTTCAGCATCTTCACAAGGTCCTTTGCTGTTGTTCTGGGATTGATTTGCACTTTTCACACCAAAGTACGTTCATCTCTAGGAGACAGAACGCGTCTCCTTCCTGAGCAGTATGACGGCTGCGTGGTCCCATGGTGTTTATATTTGCGTACTAATGTTTGTACAGATGAACGTGGTACCTTCAGGCGTTTGGAAATTGCTTCCAAGGATGAACCAGACTTGTGGAGGTCTACATTTTTTTTCTGAGGTCTTGGCTGATTTCTTTAGATTTTCCCATTAAGTCAAGCAAAGAGGCACTGAGTTTGAAGATAGGCCTTGAAATACATCCACAGGTACACCTCCAATTGACTCAAATAATGTCAATTAGCCTATCAGAAGCTTCTAAAGCCATGACATAATTTTCTGGAATTTTCTAAGCTGTTTAAAAGGCACAGTCAACTTAGTGTATGTAAACTTCTGACCCACTGGAATTGTGATACAGTGAATTATAAGTGAAATAATCTCTGTAAACAATTGTTGGAAAAATTACTTGTGTCATGCTCAAAGCAGATGTCTTGACCGACTTGCCAAAACTAGTTTGTTAACAAGAAATTTGTGAAGTGGCTGAAAAACGAGTTTTAATGACCTAAGTGTATGTAAACTTCGGACTTCAACTGTAGGTGTACAGGTCAAGAGAATTTTGATTAATCAAGGTGACAGACAGTGACACATTTACACTCTTGCCTGCATCTAGCTGATCTAGGGTGTAATCACTAGTCCAACAGTTGTAAACGAGAGTTTCTATTGGAGAAATTCAAGTATTTTCTATCCCCGTTTCATTCCGTTTGCTTCCGTTTAAGAAACGGGTTTCAACAGAATCGGCGCAATGAACACACCCTTGATCACACGCAAACACAGTTCACTTTCATAGTAGACACATACAAGTAGCTCGTTGTATATATCGTTCCTTCTCGCATCTCTTTACACGCTGTCCTCCTCTCACCTTTTCCCTTCGCTTGTGGACTTCAGTACACAACACATCAGCTGTCTGTGACCAGGTGAAACAACTTTTCCAGGCCAAACCTTCATATCATGACCACTAACCGCTACACAGCCTACATCGTTGTCACGTCATAGTCAACATAGTTCTAGTAGCTAACGCGTTAGTACAATCAGCAGCAAGCGGTTAAGCAGTTACACCGGTGGGCCCCAGTGGCAATAAATTAATAAAACCAAAAGCTTACCTTGACTTGGAAGAGTTCCAGTGTTGAATAGCCATAGCCAGCTAACTAACATGTCATCCCTCTCTGTTTGAGCCAGGTGTTTGTGTAGGCTAAACTAGCTAGCTAAGTAAGTGAAAGTAAAAAAAATATATACTACGAAATATAGCTAGCTCTCTCTCTCGCTTCTCCTTAATTTGTTCAAAACTGTTCAACTATTGTCTTTCTCTCTCTTTGAGTCAACTACTCACCACATTTTATGCGCTACAGTGCTAGCTAGCTGTAGCTTATGCTTTCAGTACTAGATTCATTCTCTGATCCTTTGATTAGGTGGACATGTCAGTTCATTCTGCAAGAGCTCTGATAGGTTGGAGGATGTCCTCTGGAAGTTTATCATAATTACTGTGTAAGTCTATGGAAGGGGTGAGAACCATGAGCCTCCTAGGTTTTGTATTGAAGTCAATGTACCCAGAGGAGGACAGAAACTAGCTGTCCTCCAGCTACACCATGGTGCTACCCTACAGAGTGCTGCTGAGGCTACTGTAGACCTTCATTGCAAAACAGTGTGTTTTAATCAACTATTTGGTGACGAGTCTTATCTAAAAAGGATAACTTTTTAATGTTTTGCTATTTTTAACTGAGGAGGATGGTCTCCACTGATATTTACAGAACAAAAATATAAATGCAACATGCAAAAATGTCAACGATTTTCCTGAGTTATAATTCATATAAGGAAATCAATCAATCTTAATAAATTCATTAGACCCAAATCTATGGATTTCACACGATTGGGCAGGGGCACAGCCATGGGTGGGCTTGGGAAGACACAGGCCCGCCCACTTGGGAGCCAGTTTTTCCCCACAAAAGGTCTTTATTACAGACAGAAATACTCCTCAGTTTCATCAGCTGTCCAGGTGGCTGGTCTCAGATGATCCCGCAGGGGAAGAAGCCGGATGTGGAGGTCCTGGGCTGGCGTGGTTACACGTGGTCTGCGGTTGTGAGGCCGGTTGGACATACTGCCAAATTCTCTAAAACTATGTTGGAAGCGGATTACGGTAGAAAAATTAACATTAAATTCTATGGCAACAGCTCTAGTGGACATTCCTGCAGTCAGCATGCCAATTGCATGTTCCCTCAAAACTTGAGACATCGGTGGCATTGTGTTGTGTGACAAAACTGCACATTTTAGAGTGGCTTTTTATTTTTGTATTTCACCTTTATTTAACCAGGTAGGCCAGTTGAGAACAAGTTCTCGTTTACAACTGCGACCTGGCCAAGATAAAGCAAAGCAGTGTGACACAAACAACACAGAGTTACACATGGGATAAACAAACGTACAGTCAATAACACAATAGAAAAGTCTATATACATTGTGTGCAAATGTAGTAAGATTAGGGAGGCAAGGCAATAAATAGTGGCGAAATAATTTCAATTTAACAATTAACACTGGAGTGGTAGAAGTGCAGAAGATGAATGTGCAAGTAGAGATACTGGGGTGCAAAGGAGCAAAAAATAACAATATGGAAAGGAGGTAGTTGGGTGGGCTATGTACAGGTGCAATGATCGGTAAGCTGCTCTGACAGCTGATGCTTAAAGTTAGAGAGGGAGATATAAGACTCCAGCTTCAGTGATTTTTTTTGCAATTCGTTCCAGTCATTGGCAGCAGAGAACTGGAAGGAAAGGCAGCCATAGAGGAGTTGGCTTTGGTGATGACCAGTGAAATATACCTGCTGGAGCGCGTGCTACGGGTGGGTGCTGCTATGGTGACGAGTGAGCTGAGATAAGGTGAAGCTTTACCTAGCAAGGACTTATACAGTGGGGGGGGGGGGGGGTCGGGGAGTATTTGATCCCCTGCTGATTTTGTACGTTTGCCCACTTACAAAGAAATGATCAGTCTATCATTTTAATGGATGGTTTATATGAACAGTGAGAGACAGAATAACAACAAAACAATCCAGAAAAACGCATGTCAAAAATGTTATAAATTGATTTGCATTTTAATGACAGCATCAGCAGTTAGCTACCAACAGCTGGCAGACGTTTACATGTGGTTAGTTTGATCAGTGTTATTTAGATATCGACGTCAGCTAAATGCGGTAGCTCTATAGCTAGCTAACGTTAGCATAGATAGAGGGAGCTTGCTCTTTCAATTACCTGGTTCACTTCCATGCCAGGGATCATACTTGCGGTCTCTGCTGGTACTGCTAGCTATCTGAGATGCTTAATAAGTAACATTAATGGTAGGGACAGCATCTGCTTTTAGAATATTTTTTTTGCTGAAGCCCTCCTTTCATTGTTTATTGCCGTGGAAGTTCTCGGATGAAATGTGCCCGCAGATTGACGAGTAGACGCCCAATTAGCCCGCCTAACATTCACAAATTTATCCCAGTTTTTCATTCACTTAGTGACGCTGACTGCAGAGTGTTGTGGGATTGTTTCTGAAGTTTGATTTAGAGAGAACCTCAAACCCACCTTCTAGAACAACATTACAATATTATAACAATTAATTTAAGAGTTTGTCATTTGAGAATGTTTTATTGGGGTGCTTTATAAGTTACTATTATATGCGTTTCTGGCATTGAGAAATAGGTGCTAGACTGCCTTTAATGTCAGCTAAATATCTTGAAGCAATGTTTCCAAAATGATGAATCAGGACCCACTTGTGGGATGTGTTCCTGGGTTTCTGATTAGAAATGTTGTTTTTGGTTTATTGGGTGAGTCACAAGAAAATCCTGAAGGTTCAGCTCACAACACAAACAAGTTTGGGAGCCACTGTTTTGGAGAACATGTGGAGAATGCTGTCACTTGAAATAAACTGTTGGGTGTAAGTTGTCTTCACTGAATGTGTGCAACTGCGCATAAACAGAGCAGGTTGTGTCTTACTTTCAGTGCAAAGTTATTGCTGTTACTTTTGGTTAATTATTTTATTTTGTGTTGGTTACCTTTTGGAAATTGAGACATGAAACACAGTTTAGGTTTCTCTCCATCTGTTCTTCTCCAAACGTTATTAATTCTGTTTCACTCTCACTCCTCTTCGAAGACATGTTTGTCAGAGCTAAGAGATACATTTTACGCAGGCAGGCAGGCAGGCATACCTACGATCGCAGCACAGCAGTGCTAAAAAAGTTGTTTACCATGCCCTTGTGTAGAATTGATTTAATATTATTTATTATGTTGGCACAGTCTACACTATCATGTTAAATACTGAAGTTATTTAATTTTTGAATCACTCTATTAAGCAAACGTTTAAATGAACCTGTGAAGATGAAGCCATCCAATGCCACCAAGCATACATTTTATATAATGCACGTACGATGGACATAGACAGGCTAGGCCTGATAGTCTATCATTGAAACAACACACACGGTTGTTATTCTATATTATTAACTGTAGGCCTATTCGTTTTTAGTCACATTACTGAAAATTGAAACTCTCTGCCTCTCTGTTACAGGATTTAGCATTAGACACCTGAAAAGAGTCACAGAGGCTCCCCCCACTGGCGGTGGCTGGGATCACTTTATTGTTTTTGACTAGTGGAGACGCCCATTCTTACTGGTTTAACAAAAGTAGATGGCTAACCAAACTACTGGAGAACACATTATTGAAGTTGCTAGGTAAGATGAATGTATTTAAACCAACCTGTGTTCTAGACCTACATTATTTGTCCCATTTCTATTAGGTAATCACAGTGCTCTCTCTCAACAGGTGAGGTTTTGATTGGCTGAGGTTTGAGAAGCAAGACCTCACAAATCAGACCACATGGAGGTCAAAGGGCGCCTCATCACCTCCATGGGTGTGGGGGCTCCAGGTGAGTTTTACACCACAAAGAGATTTGGGGGTACTTACTAATCTCTCGTGGACAGACGCATGTAACATAAGATGGTATCGTAGCATCTGTCAACAACCTGTGGGATCAAACGACGAACAACAAACTTTGTTCCGGCGCACAGATTTTTCCGTCACTGATGATTCGGACAAATCCCAATTTCGCAGGTGTTCGCATCTTTCGGGGAGGGGACATTTGTCCCGTA
Source organism: Salmo trutta (assembly GCF_901001165.1). Lineage (NCBI taxonomy): Eukaryota > Metazoa > Chordata > Actinopteri > Salmoniformes > Salmonidae > Salmo > Salmo trutta. The sequence goes on from NC_042972.1 coordinate 45,515,838, forward strand.
GACTTGCCGGAACTTGAAGAGACAGGGGGTTGGAACTACCGCTCTGCTTCCGCTCCTCGTTCTAGCATCTTTTCTAACACGTCTGCCCCCAGAATTTAATTGATAATCTGATGCAATTACACAATATTTTAAGTACTCAGTAATACTGTAATTACCTAGTAACACCATTGTTGCTACAAAGTAATTGTGTAAATGGTTGTTGTCTCAGCTGAATGTGTTGATGTGTGTGTTGGTGTGCAGATCAGGACAGCAAGCTGCAAGCTGAACGCATCTCCGCGCTGCAGGAGAGAAAGCAACTCCTGGAGGACCTCCTCAGTAGCCGAGTGGGAGAGCTGAGACAAGTGTGTCTGCTGGAGGCGGTCAGTTCCTCTCTCCTACCTTTTAACCATTGTAGGTCTCAGGGCAGGTTAGAGGGAATGGCTCCATTCACCCAAGCCATGATATAGAGACGTGTGCTTTATCAGATTATTGAAAAGCAGAAACCAACTTTGGGTTTGTTTTCTGTATCCCTGTAAACCTCTACCACCTGAAATTGTAAATCAGGCTCACTGAGTTTGGCTACACAGATGAAAGAACAACATTTGGCAGCTTTTGTTACATAGCGAAGTTTAAAGCTTTCCCCTTCCAGAGCTGCATGAGTCAAGAATATGTAGCGGCAGCGTATCAATGTTAGCCTGATTTTTCCAGAGCCAGACATACCAGGCAGCAGCTCCAGCTTTTCACTCACAGCTGTTTCACACATTCCCCTGCTTTTGGTTTGAAATTGAACACAGATGTGTCTCAGCTTCTCCCTAGAATAAGATTATTAATGCATGGAAACGCTCTCTATATACTCTCTATATACAGTACTTTTGATTTGGTGGTCGGATGTACCACCATTCAAATGATACTATTCTTGACCAACGTAGTTTAATCTTCATTGGACTATTATCACATTAGTTCTAGCACATTTATTCCGGCGCAACAATCAACTATTTTAAAATACAAAGGCTGGAGACTGTAACAGTATATGTATCAGTGTTTATTACATTTGTTTCTGTTGCTCAATTATATAACTATATTATATAACAGACAGTATGACATTTGACTTGGCATTGGCTATATGAAAACAGTGTTCGCTTTTTAATCTAACTAGGCTAATTCTGTGGCATGTATTTTGTCTGCAGGAGCTGACCGGGAAGGTCCCACATGCTTTTCCCCTGGAGACAGGAGAGAGAGCTCCCATTGTACAGCGCAGGGTTGGCCTGCCACATAACAACACCAAGGGAGAGGTCAGAGAACTTTCTCAAATACTATGACACTGGTCACAGAGGTCCTGTATATCTGTTAATACTGATTATCACCACATAACTGACTTAAGTTATTGCTTTGTGCAGGATGAGACAGGTCAGCGAAGGCAGATGAAAACAATCTTCAGTGGTGCTCTGTACAGGCACTCAGAGTCAGACAGGAATGTCCCAAACAGCAAGAGGACCGTTCACCGGGGATGCCACACAGGTAAGGCAGTGCTGTATACAGCAGAGTTCAAAGACGTGTTAACAGCTATACATGCATATCTTGATCAATGTTTCCATGATATCCATCTAGGCCAAACAACAGGGTACTTGGTAGCCCTTTCCTGCAGTCAAATGACCTAGTGGCTTCATTGGTGGAATGTTAATCATATTTTTCATAATTTGATAATTAATAAAATAAATACAAATTTACTGCCGGAAATCCTGTGTTTCTATGTCAAACGGTTTTGTTATAGTTCAATCTTCTGTGATGTACTGTATATAAAGTGTAATATTGGGATGCAAACTCAAAATGTAATACATTTCAACTCCACAGTCGTGGCCAAAAGTTTTGAGAATGACACAAATATTCATTTTTACAAAGTCTGCTGCCTCAGTTTGTATGATGGCAATTTGAAAATACTCCAGAATGTTATGAAGAGTGATCAGATGAATTGCAATAAATTGCAAAGTCCCTCTTTGCCATGCAAATGAACTGAATCCCCAAAAAACGTTTTCACTGCATTTCAGCCCTGCCACAAAAGGACCAGCTGACATCATGTCAGTGATTCTCTAGTTAACACAGGTGTGTGAGTGTTGACGAGGACAAGGCTGGAGATCACTCTGTCATGCTGATTGAGTTCGAATAACAGACTGGAAGCTTCGAAAGGAGGGTGGTGCTTGGAATCATTGTTCTTCCTCTGTCAAACATGGTTACCTGCAAGGAAACACGTGCCGTCATCATTGCTTTGCACAAAAAGGGCTTCACAGGCAAGGATATTGCTGCCAGTAAGATTGCACCTAAATCAACCATTTATCGGATCATCAAGAACTTCAAGGAGAGCGGTTCAATTGTTGTGAAGAAGGCTTCAGGGTGCCCAAGAAAGTCCAGCAAGCGCCAGGACGTCTCCTAAAGTTGATTCAGTTGCGGGATCGGGGCACCACCAGTACAGAGCTTGCTCAGGAATGGCAGCAGGCAGGTGTGAGTGCATTTGCACGCACAGTGAGGCAAAGACTTTTGGAGGATGGCCTGGTGTCAAGAAGGGCAACAAAGAAGCCACTTCTCTCCAGGAGAAACATCAGGGACAGACTGATATTCTGCAAAAGGTACAGGGATTGGACTGCTGAGGACTGGGGTAAAGTCATTTTCTCTGATGAATCCCCTTTCCGATTGTTTGGGGCATCCGGAAAAAAAACTTGTCCGGAGAAGTCAAGGTGAGCGCTACCATCAGTCCTGTGTCATGCCAACAGTAAAGCATCCTGAGACCATTCATGTGTGGGGTTGCTTCTCAGCCAAGGGAGTGGGCTCTTGAATAAAGAAGCCATGAATAAAGAATGGTACCAACACATCCTCCGAGAGCAACTTCTCCCAACCATCCAGGAACAGTTTGGTGACGAACAATGCCTTTTCCAGTATGATGGAGAACCTTGCCATAAGGCAAAAGTGATAACTAAGTGGCTCGGGGAACAAAACATTGATATTTTGGGTCCATGGCCAGGAAACTCCCCAGACCTTAATCCCATTGAGAACTTGTGGTCAATCCTCAAGAGGCGGGTGGACAAACAAAAACCCACAAATTCTGACAAACTCCAAGCATTGATTATGCAAGAATGGGCTGCCATCAGTCAGGATGTGGCCCAGAAGTTAATTGACAGCATGCCAGGGCGGATTGCAGAGGTCTTGAAAAAGATGGGTCAACACTGCAAATATTGACCCTTTGCATCAACTTCATGTAATTGTCAATAAAAGCCTTTGACACTTATGAAATGTTTGTAATTATACTTCAGTATTCCATAGTAACATCTGACAAAAATATCTAGAGACACTGAAGCAGCAAACTTTGTGGAAATTAATATTTGTGTCATTCTCAAAACTTTTGGCCACGACTGTATATCCGACATGGTACAGGTGTCTTGTTGTTTTAAAGCCTATAACCATGTGTGTCAGGTGTATTTGTTGAACACTACCAAGAAACTCTCTGTGTGACCCTAATTTAGCCCACTGCAGAGAAAGGTTAACCTCACAGAAGTTCACTTTGATATGAGCCAGTTTCTTCTCCTGTCCCCTCCAATGATGTGATGGTATGTGTGTTTGGTCTCTACTCCCTGTGATATAAAGAGGTTCTGTTTGTTTTTCTTGCAGAGGACACAGTGATGTCAGAGAGTACTAGCTCCATGTCAGATTCAACATCCCATGACAACGGTGAGTCAGCCGTTGAGCTGCAAAAACAATCATAACAACCGAATCTGTTAATGCTAGTAGGGTAAAAATCATTGAGCAGTTATCTTTGTCTGTTTCACCCAAACACTGAAGTCTTGCAAAATATTATCCAAACGTCTAGACAGTTTGTTTTCATTGCATTATTCGATGAGGCTACAGAAAAAGAGAGATAGGAGGATTGGTACTGTGCATATTCACAGTTTATAATCAGTTACTAGATGACAGATCACATTTCGGTACCTATCGTAAAAATGAGAAGAGCGAAGAATTACATTTGTCTTCCTTAAATTCAGAATTACACGGCTGCTGTCTGATTATGTTCATGAAAGAGAATGTTCTGTTTACTGTATTTGCATGTCCATTGTGAGTTAGTGACTCAAGTTGACCAAACCCCATCTTCTCCCTCCCTTAGAGGAGTCCTCTCCCAGTGTGGCAGCAGACCACTGCTCCATGTCCCATCCCCGTCTGTCCCTGGGCAGCCCAGACCACCAGGTCTGTAGGAAACTGTCCCCAGTGGAGATATACTATGAAATGAGGACGCGCCGTAACTCTGTGACCAGCTCCATCAGGTATTGTGTGTGTGTGTGTGTGTGTGTGTGTGTGTGTGTACACATGTAACGCACTCCTTCTTCTGTCTAATGCTATGAACTCATGTTTTTTTCCTAGCCCTAGTCATTCTCTACCAAGGAGTACATCTAATGTTGAAGGCAGAAGTGTTCCTGCTACCCCCCTCATCGCCCGGACTGCCCCAATCAGTGTTCATGTCAGGTAATATTCCTCCTCTGGTCCAGTGCTTCTGCTTAATGCAGCACATCCACTGCTACCCACCCACTATGATGACAGAGAGGCTGACAGAATAACAGATGAGTGTAGCAAGTAATTAAACTACAGAACATGCCAGCCATGGTAAACATTGCATCAACATTTTATCATCAAAGCTCTCAAGATTATTTATTTTGTGAGAAGTCAGATGCTTAGTGCCATAGATACTTATATCATGTTCCCTTTGATATAACACATTCAATCAATGGAATATGAATTGTAAAGATACTGTGTTTACATTAGGACTAACCTATTACAATAAGCTCATCAAATGCTGCTCCTTGCTCTCTTTCTCTCCTTCAGATCGGATGGCTCTGGTGGGATTGCACTAAAGCAGTGGTCTGGCAGCATGGATGTACCTCATATGGTGCCCTTAACCCAGGAAGGCTCCTCCTCGGAGCGCAGAGGCTGCCCTTACAGCTCCCGTGCCCGGCGGAGCAACAGTTCTGAGGCCTTGCTTGACCGCTCCAGTCTCCCCGAGGACCCAGGCCCCAGGAACGGGATGCCCCCCAAAGGAGGGCCTTACAAAAGCTCTGAGACCCTCACTGATGGCAAGCTGAGGCACATCCACCTGGGCAGTCCTGAGAGACACCTGGACGACTCTGTGGAGCAGGGCAACATGCGACTGTCCGTGGGTGGGAGAGGAGAAGCAGGGGGAGGGGGTTACAACGAGCTCCTAATGGATTACATCTGGGGGAAGCAACAGAGGATTCAAGTGCAACACGAGCTGTACCAATCAACGGGTAGAATCTGGCAGGACATTTCCTCTCCTCGATCGTCCACTGCTGCAGTGCCTCCTCAAGCCAACGGCTTCTCCCTATCCCAGGTGCATCTTCCCAGTGCTGCCCCACCCTACAGCCCCATGGTGATCCGTGGCTCCCAGGCTGAGCCTCACAGAGTCAAAGTCACGCGGACCAAGTCCTGTGGACCCTTCATCCCCCTGCAGCATGACACCATCCTGCTCTCTGCCTATGAGTCTCCCCACCCTGCCCCAAGCTCCACTACCTCCTCCATTCCCAACCTGCACCCCTACCAGACTGAGCTGTCCGGCCCCTCATTCAATCACAGGCCTCCCCAGTTCTCTCGCCCAACCCCTGAGGACTCGACGAGGAGTCTACATAAAGCCCTGGCACTGGAGGGTCTCAGAGACTGGTACCTGAGGAACGCCCTCGGCTACCCTACTACCACGTCAAAGGGGCATGATGCAGGGGTCTCCCGCCTCTCACACCCCCACCCTTTGGTGCACCAGGCTCAGTCTATACAAGGTGATCCCCTCCATAGGTCCCAGATGTCTCAGTCAGCCAGCTTCCATGGCCACCCACTGCATGGAAGGTGAGTATTTCTGTACTTTGTAATGATTGTTGGTAACATTCACACAGGTGCAGATTACGGTACTTTTGAGTGCTGGGATGATTTGTGCCCTCTCTATGGCAGGTCAATGGAGTTCTCACTCTATCAAGAGCCCGTTCATCCTCAGATGCAAGACATGACTCCGAAGGAGCCCAGTGCTGATCCTGGCACGTTGGTCTAATGTAGCCGAATCATTTTTTTAAAACACATACTTGCACACACTCACGCACACACACACACAGATCCGAACAATGCAAAAGGAGCTGATATAAGGTGACCTCACAAGCTAAAAAAAAAAACACATTACAACCCCAGCAGAAAAAGACTGTAAAGCCGTTCTGATGCCCTGTTATTCTGTAGCTACCGTATACTGTATTGTATTCTATCGTTGGTCAGACCCAAGCCACATGTAACAAACATCCTCCTTGTTTAACCTAACAAATCTCCCAAGATATCATTTTTTACAGAATATAGTATATGTATTCTAAATTACTATTTTGTATCTTATGAGATATAAAGAATAGATATAGAAGAGGTCATTTATTGCTCATTAGTCTTGTGATTTACAAAAATATGTAATGAACTCATATGATCTAAAAAGTATTTAGACACCAGTGAATGTGTAAATGTACATGTTTGTAAAGATGAATATATTACATCTGTCTTTTCATCTGTCCATCAAACATGTATTGGCTTGCTATTTCAAATGTTTTGTTAAACGAATGGGGACTTACATTGCAATATTGTAGACTGATGAACAGGAGCTGTGGCTCTGTGTTTAATACAGAACCCTACCTTTTGTAAAAACATTAGTGCTTTCTAATAATCTGCAATGCTAACACAAATCCTTTCAAAGCTTGGTCTTCAATCAACAAATGAAAGTAATGCCTGTTGTTGCCAAATTGAGTTGTTTCATGCAATCAAATTTTTCTGCATTTTCTGAGTCCAGCTGCTGAAATGTCATAATAGTAAAGTTCAGATAAACACCTGGGGGCTTTTAGTGGTCTAGGACAGTCGTTTAATGAACTTTCTAGTCATTTCTATTCATTCAGTTGCGTAGCATGTTTTCCTTCAGAGCACTTTATGAATGTCAAAAAGCCTTAACCCCTCAAAAGCAAGTAGAACAGTGGGATGGGACATTTCCCCCAAGAGAGAACACTTGAAAACCAGAAAATGGTTGACAGGGTATCAAGTTTGAGCAAATAAGAAAAGTGTGTCAGAACTGTGCTAGTTGGAGATTCCATTTCCAATGTATCATGTTGTCATACCAGGTGCATAGTGTTGGCACAATGTTATCATAATGGTGAAAAATATTTTAATTCATTAATGCCACCACAATTCAAGAACGACCCTTTTATAAGCTTCCCATGATACGCTACGTGACCAAAACTATGTGGACACTATGTGGATTAATATGGAGTTGGTCCCCCCTTTGTTGCTATAACAGCCTCCACTCTTCTGTGAAGCCCTTCCAATAGATGTTGGAACATTGCTACTGGGACTTTCTCCCATTCAGCCACAAGTGCGTTAGTGAGATCGGGCACTGACGTTGGGCAGTTAGACCTGGCTCGCAGTTGGCGTTCCAATTCATCCCAAAGGTGATCGATGGGGTTGAGGTCAGGCCTCTACAGGCCAGTGAAGTTCTTCCACACCAATCTCGACAAACCACTTCTGTATGGACCTCGCTTTGTGCACGTGGGCATTGTCATGCTGAAACAGGAAAGGGCCTTCCCCAAACTGTTGCCACAAAATTGGATGCACAGAATCGTCTAGAATGTCATTGTATGCTGTAGCGGTAAGACTTCCCTTCACTGGAACTAAGGGGCCTAGCCCAAACCGTGACAAACAGCTCCAGACCATTATTCCTCCTCCACCAACTTTACAGTTGGCACTATGCATTTGGGCAGGTAGCGTTCTCCTGGCGTCCTCTAAAATCCAGATTCGTCCGTCGGACTGCCAGATGGTGAAGCGTCATTCATCACTCCAGAGAACGCGTTTCCACTGCTCCAGAGTCCAATGGTGGCAAGCTTTACACCGCCCTAGCCGAAGCTTGGCATTGCGCGTGGTGATCTTAGGCTTCTGTGCGGCTGCTCGGCCATGGAAACCCATTTCATGAAGCTCCAGACTAACACTTACTATGCTGACGTTGCTTCCAGTGGCAGTTTGGAACGCGGTAGTGAGTGTTGCAACCAAGAACAGCCGATTTTTACACGCTACACGCTTTAGCACTCAGTGGTCCCGTTCTGTGAGCGTTTGTGGCCTACCACTTCGCTGCTGAGCCGTTTTTGCTCCAAGACATTTCCACTTCACAATAACAGCACTCAATAACAGTTGACCGGGGCAGCTCTAGCAGGGCAGAAATTTGATTAACTGACTTGTTGGAAAGGTGGCATCCTATGAAGATGCCTCGTTAAAAGTCACTGAGCTCTTCAGTAAGGCCATTCTACTGCCAATGTTTGTCAATGGAGATTGCATGACTGTGTGCTCGATTTTATACACCTGTCAGTAATGCTTGTGGCTGAAATAGCAGAATCCACTAATTTGAAGGGGTGTCCACATACTTTTGTATTTATAGTGTATGTGCTTGTCTGTTCTTGTGTATCTTAGGTTCATGATTATACCATTATAAAAGGGCATCATTAACAAAATTAATGGTAGGAAAGGAATACCTCTGGAATAATATTGTAAGTGTATTTCTTTATTGATCATTATGGTGCAAACTGTCATCTGAAAACAAAAAAGTATGTACGTAGCTAATAATGACCTATCATTTTTACTGAGGATAATAGACTCATGAATGCCATGGCTTTTCATCTATTGACATGTTTTACAGCTGAAAATACTCCTTTATTCTCAAGTACCTTTAGTGGAATGTTATATGGTTTTAAATGTTGCTGTTTTTCCATTCAATAGTTAGTGTGTGAAATTCTTCCAGCTAGTCTAAACCTGAAACTGATGACCAAACTGCTGTGCATTGGGGGTCGTACATTTATTTTTCAGGTGATGTAACTTATGTCTGTAAAACATAAATGAATATACACTTAGCTCAAAGCAAATTTATCCAGAATATATATTGTATATTTATGAACTTATAATATTTTGTATCTTTTTGTGAAATACACTTCTGTCATAAAGCCCATACAATTCTCAGCACCAGCAAGATACGTGTGGTGTTAACTGACATTTACAAATGTATTTGTTTTCGATGTTTGGAGTAATGCCTCAAATGAGTTATATTGATTGACTGGAATGATTTGAGACATCTTTTTTTTCATCCCATTACGCTATGACCATATTTCAAAGGGGTGAGACATACTGTACATTTTCTGTGTGAGGAGGATGGGGTGCATTCATAGATCTTTTTTTAATAAAGTGTAATCATGGTTAATTCAACAGGTTGAAATGGAGTCATTCAAAAGAAACTACAGTATATTGATTTTCATGTATTTACAGTGTTGATTGTGAGTGATTTGCCTCAGTTAAATAAAATATGTATCATAGGACATTTAATCAGTTCATCCTTATTAGCCTAATTCGAATGGCTTTGGCTTTGCTTGAAGAATGACACAATTTGACAGATTACTTTTTTCCAGAGGTGCAAAGTAACTAATTGCAAATTCTCCTGTTACTAAAATTGAATAGCTTTTCTGAGTAATTTTACTTCTACTTGAGTAAAATGTTATTAATGTAACAATATTTGAGTAGGATATTTCAGTACTCTTTCCACTCCTGGAGGGAGTTTGTGAGTGAGGGAAAGAGCGCTGTGAGTGAGTTAAAATGTTAAACCTAACCTTAACCCTAACTTTTAAAACACTGTTAACCTTACGCCTAACCCTAAGCTTAAATTAAGACCAAAAAGCATGAATCTTTATAATATAGCCAATTTTGACTTTGTGCCTGTGTTTTCTAGTGCAGGGGTCTTAAAAAAATATTTTTCTTGCCCAGGGACCCCCTCCCAGGCAAACCAGTGACCCTATCATAAGTTTTCTCATCAGGTGAATGATAATGGGATGGAGAAATAATCAACATTTTAAAATGAATAGATTTGGTAGACAGTTTTTCATTATTTTAACCATCCCACATTATAATTGGAAGCGGAGGTGTACACTCCAACATAGCCTATTAGCTAGAAAGGTAACTCCAAACACATTTTCACTAAGAGCAGCTGTTTAGCTGGTTAAACAAAGGTTAGCCATGTGTTGGCAAAAATGTATGCCCAAGTTAAGAAAGCTTACCAGCAGGCAGCGACACATGCACTTGTAGGTTTGTAATTCCTTTTTTACATCCGTTATTAGACAGTGGCAACGATGATGATTATGAACATGGTATTTTGCCTGCTAATGCCTGCAATGCAGTGAAGAAAATGATATGACAACAATAACGTCTAATGTAACTGGCCCCTCTAACAGTACAACTGGCCCCAGCATGGCCCCCTCAGTTGAAATGGTCTAGAACCGCCACTGCCCCTACAGCGGGCCGCGGAGACCCAGTTGAATACCACTGATTCTAGTGGAAAGTGGAAACCAGTGTCCTGCCAGCCACAAGCACAGCTCAGCTCATGTCATTTTCAGAACATGTGCTGTGCTTATGGGCAGGCAGGCAGGCACGCAGAGCAAACATTGACGAGGAAAGAACAGTCCCTCAGCTGCCAGAGAAATCGGAGGACACTGTTTTTCACTATTATATGTAAGTATTTGGGTAAATATTAAACAATAATTTCAGTTTCGGGGTGTAATAAAGTTATTTATTTAATATGTCACCTTGTAATAACTGCATGAACTTGAAGTTGGACGCTGATATCAGCTTCAAAGCAATGACAAACTGCAACAAATAAACAACTTTTGTCGAGAACAGACCCAGGCTACCTAACGACTATTATTAGCACGCTAATTTCCGTTTTGCCTTAGATAGTTACTTTTATAAATCAGTTACACAAATGTAAATCATCTGTTACATATTTAAAAAATATATATATTTAGAGGACAGGTTTGCTGTACTTGGCACTGCTGAAGTCTTACCAAACAACTCAAACTGGAGGTTGTGTTTGACACCTTCATGACTTGACTGAGAGAATGACTTGACAGACGGCCCTATCTAGCTATAGTTGTGACATGTTTACAAAAAGGACTCAGCTAGAGAGCATGCACCCAGTCAATACTTACAGGCCAGCTTTGAAGAGCTATTTAAGTTGACAAGCCATTCATCGAAACCCAGCTAAAAATAAACTGTCTCTTGCACATTCACTGGACCATGAAAATGTAATTGCAGACAGTATCTAGAATGATAAGATTTACTAAATGTAGAATTTGAATAGGCTTTACTCTTTTGTAGATACAGGTAAGTGCCAAAATAAAGGAAATACTTCAGTAAATGAGGAATACGAAGTACAGTGCTTTCAGAAAGTATTCATACCCCTTGACTTACCACACATTGTGTTGTGCTACAACCAGAATTCAAAATGAATAAAATAAAAATATCACCCACAATACCCCGTAATTAAAAAGTGAAAACATGTTTTTAGACTTTTTTGCAGATTTATTGAAAATCAAAAGGAAATATCTAATTTACATAAGTATTCACACCTAGGGCTGTTGTGGTGACCATATTGCCGCCACACCAGCTGCCACCAGTCATGAAGGCAGTCAAATTCCACGTGACCTTTCAGTCACTGTTATTAGGCTTCTCCAAACTCTGATGCTGCTGATGGTCATTAGTAGCCTACCAAACTTGCTTACTGCCATTCTAAATCAAAGCGAATTTCACACATATATTATTTAAAATATGTCAAGACAAGATTTTTGTGTGACTGTTTCTTATCAGAGTCGGACACCTCATGTAGCCTAACTCATAGGCCTATATGTTTTGATAAGGTTTGTATCACAACTGAAGTGGCCAAATAACTTCTTAAAATGAAGCACATTAATCCTCTTTACAAGGGGTGTAGAGCCTAACGGGCGTACATACTGTATGCAGCGATTGAGTTTCAAGTTTGGAGAAGATAATTTTCACCATAAAAATGCACCTTTATAATAAAAGCATTACATGCATAATCACATTTACGGTCACTTTTGATAATGGTGTTTTCCGGCTAATGGAACATTTGCACTTATAACCTACTGCTGTGTACGCATTACTGAATTTATAATGGGAAGAAATAGCCGAATAGTTTATCAACATTTTAAGCTAAATGTTCTGATCTGTTGCGTCAGCCATATTGCGTAATGTTTTTTGAAGCTAGTGGTTATAATAATTTGGGATCTATCGCATCTTACAACTGTCCCAGAATATGTTCGGAATATGTATTTATCCCACAGAATAGAATTTGTACTATGGGGGATAGTTGCGTCCCAGGTGCTTCTGATTTTAGGGTGCGTTATCGCCACACAAAGGGGAGGCCGCCGGGAAATTCGAGGCATTATCAAGTGCTTCTCAAATTGTAATTTAGAGACTGACGAAGAGTGTACAGACCGCAAAAAACAAAGCAGAGCTCATGCCTTTCAAGCAACTTTTTAAAAATCATCATTGGAGTCGCATCATGCAGCCTTACAATGTATTAAAAATCCAAACATATAGCCCAACGTTTGTAGAACAACTAAAGTTACATTAATAACTATAAATAAGCATATAGGAGTACATATTTATTTGTTAACCGCTCAACACAGAATAGCTACGTGTGCACTTGTCACGCCCTGACCATAGAGAGCCCTTAGTTCTCTATGGTGTAGTAGGTCAGGGCGTGACTAAGGGGTGATCTAGTATGTCTATTTCTATGTTGGTGCTAATATGGTTCCCAATTAGAGGCAGCTGTTTATTGTTGCCTCTGATTGGGGATCATATTTAGGTAGCTATTTCCCCATCTGTGTTTTGTGGGATATTGATTGATTGTTAGTGTGTTTGGGCACTATGTCCTCACGGTCTTTGTAAGTTTTGTTATTTTGTTTTGTTAGTTTCACTTAAATAAATATGTGGAACTATACTCACGCTGCGCCTTGGTCCGCTCATTTCCAAGACCGTGACAGCACACCCTCAAATCATTTGGAGAAAATATCCTGTCTATTTTATTCAGCTTTGTTCAATTGTATTCTTCATACTGTAAAATAATATTAAATAATGCCACGGAATTCTAAGCAAGTCTTGTCTGTTAAATGAACTAGTGTAGCCCACAGCCATTTGGCATAGCCAGATCAGGAACTAATTAAGGATAACTCAGAGTATGCTATTCATTCTTCTGAAATAAACTACATTTTCTTCATATCATGTTTCTTTAGACCCGTCTAAAATAAATAATGGATTTATTGTGAAGGTGTAGGCTATATTACATGGATTTATTATACTTTTTAAAAGGTAGATGTTCCAAAGGTCTGCATCAGTGGCTTGTAGGCTTAGGGTCATGTATGAAAATGCCCATTTGCCCATTGTTTTGACTACCATGGCTAGAAGAGATCTCACGACTTTAAAAGAGGGGTTTGTGGTGGCCCAACACCCTATTAAGACACTTTATGTTGGTGTTTCCTTTATTTTGGCAGTTACCTGTATGTTGGCCATGTTGTGTTGCCTGATTTAACCTCATATATCCTATGTATGAATGCTTAGGATGTCAATAGTGTGAAAGTGTTTAATGAACAGTTTGTCTGTTTTTCTTTTTGCCCTAGGCCTTCTGCGTGTACCATCTTCATCTCCATTTTCTTCAGTCCTACACTTGCATGACCTGTGCTGTCTAGGCTAGAAGGCGTCGGCTCCCTGTTCTATTGTGTGTCCTTTGACAATGTCCAATGTGCCTTCATCTAGATATGCTGCTGCAATATCAGCCCTTTCCCTCAGTTTACCTGCTGTTAACCCCAACCCACCACTTACCCCCAAACCATCCCTTACCCCCAAATCCCTGACCCCTAAACCACTAGTTGCCCCTACCCCCAAACCACCCCTTACCATCAAACTATCATCATATCCCCCTTCACCTGAGATTTTCGGATCAGATGACGAGGAACAGGAGAATCCATCTGATTACTGTATAGGTACTTCACCAGCGTGCCAAATATCACCAAACAACAATACAATAATGTGTGGTAGGAGTTTTTATACAGTTTATTGTTGATCGGAAAGAGGTTTCAATGTTCGTTGTAGGTGGCTACTACCCGGTGGAAATTGGAGCAATATTCATTGACCGTTACCAGGTGGTGAAGAAGCTGGGATGGGGCCACTTCTCCACTGTGTGGCTAGGCTGGGACATTGAGTAAGTATAATAGTTACAGTATACTGATAACATTGTTTTTGTTATTGATAGACCTTCGGTTTCATATTGTGATTATGACAGCTAAAGCAAGTGATTCACATTTTTTATTTGTATGAGCAGGAAGAGGCGTTTTGTCGCTCTGAAGGTGGTAAAGAGTGCTCCAACCTTCACAGAGACTGGTTTGGATGAGATCGAGCTTCTGAAATGTGTTAGTATTGTATACCCATGTTCAACCTTTTATTCTCTGCTATATAGGCTTAATCAGTCTAATACCTTTCTTGTTCATCAACCAGAGCCAAGCTTATTAGGACATATTGCCTTTTATTAGTTGCACAATGGTGATAATGAAAAGTCACATGTTTACTCCCAAGTTATGTCCTGTTATCAATTGCATTTAGGTAAGGGACAGTGACCCATCTGACCCTAAACGAGACACTGTTGTGCAACTTATCGATGACTTCAAGGTCTCTGGAGTCAATGGGGAGCGTATCCTTTTAAAAGTCATCCACGTGTTATCATTTTACCCATGATCTATTTCTCATACAGCATGTGTCGTATGTTAACTTGCACATTTGAGTGAAAGGGTTTCTCCTTAATTCAGCTATGTGTCAGATGTATGTATGGTTCTTGAAGTGCTGGGTCACCAACTGCTGAAGTGGATCATCAAATCCAACTACACTGGGCTTCCCCTGCCCTGCGTTAAGAGCATCCTCAGACAGGTGGTGTCTTTTCCCTGTGATCTCCACATCCTGTCTCTACCATTTTATCATCCAGAGCAGCTTTTGTGAAAGGATGATCTCCTTTGTGTGTTCCCTGGTGTCATGTAGCCACAGTATATCACCATTATGGTTTCATATCACAGGTTCTCCAGGGCTTAGATTACTTGCACACTAAATGCAAGATTATCCACACAGACATCAAGCCAGAGAACATCCTTTTGAGAGTGGATGATCTTTACGTCCAGGAGCTGGCAGCCGACACCAACCTACAGGAGCTTCCAGTTTCTCCTGCTCCCACAAGCTGTTCAGGTTAGGATTGCTCTCTAATCCAAGTTGGCATACATGTGTCATTAAGTACAATTCCCTGTCTTTTTTAAACTTATTTTATTTTTAGATGGAGGGAAATGGAACAGATTTGTTACAGAGAGATAGAGATGCAATAACAATGCTGAATATTAGGAGTCGAAGTTTAATATTACCTAATGTTATTATTTTTGTTCTCTATGATTTGATTTCATGCTCTCTTGTGCCTTGCTGATCTCTTCATCTACTACTGATGCCAGAAAATACCAGTCTAAGAGAGAAGCAGGTATGGGCATCAACTCTTTGTCTTGTCTCAAATCATGAACCAACCATATTGCTACAAAGGGGGAAACATAGTTTCTGGTAATCTTTTGATGACCTCATCTGTCACCTATGTCTCTCTGACCCCTCCTATCATAATTTGGGTATTAGATTGTGTCAAACTTGTTGGGGAAGTTGACTGTGGCTTTCCAGACTCTTGGGGTTTGGGTAAGATGGACTTGGCATTGTGAGTGTGTGCTGAGTCACTGCATCTTGGCCCTAGGAAGGTTCTTCTGGAGGAAAGCATTGATCTGTGAATCTGGCTGTTGTCAATAGTTACAGTATTGTTTCAGGTTTTCTACTCATTCTACTCATTCAACCATTAAAACAGCAGTGGTGTGTGTGTTATAACAAATGTGTATTCATCATTAACTTGCACATGAACAGCATTTCTGAATGAAGATGCACAGTTTACTAATTGCTATTTGTATTCATTCAGTATGTATAACTATACCTTTGCGTTTGTAGTGAAATTGTTCACCTTGATCAATTCATTGAAAATTAGCATGCACTGCATGAAAAAGGGATTTGTGGTACTAAAGAAATGTACCTTATTTGCAGAGATTGGTTTAAAATATTTTTAAAACTGTTGCATGCTGCAAAATGAGAGACGTCTCATTTTAAGTTTACCATCAAAGTCCTGTGACTGTGCTCATAGACCGGGAAGGTTTCCAGGATCCCGAGGGCCAGGTTGTCGAGAAAGGAGAACAAACATCAACAGCCGCAGCAGGGCGAGGACACTTTAGTTGACCGTCAGAAGAGGGCAAAACCTCATGTGTCATTCTCCAATATCACCACACCCTGTAGTACTCCCAGTTCCACCTCTCCCCCTAAGCCTTCAGGTCCTGTGCGTACTACTTGGAGACGGAACCTGCTGCATGAAGAAGCAATGGGCTCTGACAGCAAGGAGTCAGTCTCGTCACCGATAGAAGATGCACAATCATTGACTACAATGTCTCACTGCTCTAGACAATCTACAGTGTTGCATCACTCTACCCAGAGAGACAACCAGCCCTCATCACCATCACATGGTCAGTCTTGATCTGGAGCCGGCTGTATAGAGTATATTGTCACAGCATATTTCCGTGTAGTATATGTCAGAATACCTGTCCAGTGTTTCAATTGAACTTTCGTGATTTGCATTATAGTATTTCATGCATATGCTGATGATTAAGTTTAATTACACTAAGTGTACAAAACATTAGGAACACCTTCCTAATATTGAGTTGCAACGCCTTTTGCCCTCATAACAGCGTTAATTTGTTGGGGCATGGACTCTACAAGGTGTCAAGCATTCCACAGGGATGATGGCCCATGTTGACTCCAATGCTTCCCACAGTTGTGTCAAGTTGGCTGACTGTCCTTTGGGTGGTGGACCATTCTTGATACACACAGGGAAACTTGAGCACGTTTTTGCCCATTCACCCACTGAATGGCACACAAACACAATCCATGTCTCAATTGTCTCAAGGATTATACATCTTTCTTTAACCTCTGTCCTCGCCTTCATCTACACTGATTGAAGTAGATTTCACAGGTGACATTAATAAGGGATCATAGCTTTCACATGGATTCACCTGGTCAGTCTATCTATGTCATGGAAAGAGCAGGTGTTCCTAATGTTTTGTATGCTCAGTGTATATTAATGATATTTATGTTGTAATACATCATACATAGCATCCATTTTACACCAGAGCACTCACGGCGCATCCATCATCCATAATATCTATCTGCGCCATCTGTCTCGTAATTTGTTTCAGGGTTCAGTGAAACAGATATGTTGGTGAATCTTCTGAAGCCACAGAATGCTGATGAAATCAGCATCAAGATTGCAGATCTGGGCAACGCCTGCTGGGTGGTGAGTTACTATCTGACAGCCATTATGTATATGAATGAATACAGTACCAGTCAAAAGTTTGGACAAACCTACTCATTCCAGGGTTTTTCCTAATTTTTTGTACTATTTTCTACATTGTAGAATAATAGTGAAGACATCAAAACTATGAAATAACACATATGGAATCATGTATTAACCAAAAAAGTGTTAAATAATTAAAAATCAAAATATATTTTATATTTGAGATTCTTCAAAGTAGCCACCCTTTGCCTTGATGACAGCTTTGCACACTCTTGGCATTATCTCAACCAGCTTCACCTGGAATGCTTTTCCAACAGTCTTGAAGGAGTTCCCACATATGCTGAGCACTTGTTGGCTGCTTTTCATTCACTCTGCGGTCCAACTCATCCCAAACCATCTCAATTGGGTTGAGGTCGGGTGATTGTGGAGGCCAGGTCATCTGATGCAGCACTCCATCACTCTCCTTCTTGGTCAAATAGCCCTTACACAGCCTGGAGGTGTGTTGGGTCATTGTCCTGTTGAAAAACAAATGATAGTCCCACGAAGCGCAAACCAGATGGGATGGCGTATTGCTGCAGAATGCTGTGGTTGTCATGACTTCCGCCGAAGTCGGTTCCTCTCCTTGTTCGGGCGGCGTTCGGCGGTTGACGTCACCGGCTTTCTAGCCACCGCCGATCCACTTTTCATTTTCCATTTGTTCTGTCTTTGTCTTTACACCTGGCTTCACTCAACCAATTACTTGTTTATTATTTAACCCTCTGTTGTGTTTGTGAGTGATTGTTTATTGCAATTCGGTCCGTCTTTGTGGGCTTGTTATGTTACGTTGTATATTTGTCTTTTTGAGTAAAAAATTTTGATTTCTCATATCTGCTGTCCTGCGCCTGACTATCTACACCAGCTCCACACAGGACCATTACAGTGGTAGCCATGCTAGTTAAGTGTGCCTTGAATTCAAAATAAATCACAGACAGTGTCACCAGCAAAGCACCCCCACACCATCACAATAAATCACTGACAGTGTCACCAGCAAAGCAACCCCACACCATAACACCTCCTCCTCCATGCTTTACGGTGGGAACCACACATGCGGAGATCATCCGTTCACCTACTCTGTGTCTCACAAAGACTGGAACCAAAAATCTCCAATTTGGACTCATCAGACCAAAGGACAGATTTCCACTGGTCTAATGTCCGTTACTAATTTTTCTTGGCCCAAGCAAGTCTCTTATTGTTATTGGTGTGCTTTAGTAGTGGTTTCTTTACAGTAATACCACCACGAAGGCCTGATTCACGCAGTCTCCTCTGAACAGTTGATGTTGAGATGTGTGTTACTTGAACTCTGTGAAGCATTTATTTGGGCTGCAATTTCTGAGAATGCTAACTCTAAATCTAATGAACTTATCCTCTGCAGCAGAGGTAACTTTGGGTCTTCCTTTCTTGTTTTTACATTTACATTTACGTCATTTAGCAGACGCTCTTATCCAGAGCGACTTACAAATTGGTGCATTCACCTTATGATATCCTCTTGTGGAGGTCTTCATGAGAGCCAGTTTCATCATAGCGCTTGATGGTTTTTGCGACTGCACTTGAAGAAACTTTCAAAGTTCTTGACAGTTTCCAAATTGACTGACCTTCATGCCTTAAAGTAATGATGGACCATCATTTCTCTTTGCTTATTTGAGCTGTTCTTGCCATAAAATGGACTTGGTCTTTTACCAAATAGGGATATCTTCTATATACCAACCCTACCTTGTCACACCACTGATTGGCTCAAACGCATTAAGAAGGAAAGAAATTCCACAAATGAACTTTTAACTTTTAAGGCACACCTGTTAATTGAAATGCATTCCAGGTGACTACGTCATGAAGCTGGTTGACAGAATGCCAAGAGTGTGCAAAGCTGTCATCAAGGCAAAGGGTGGCTACTTTGAAGATTCTCAAATATAAAATATATTTGTTTAACACTTTTCTGCTTAGTATATGATTCCATATGTGTTATTTCATAGTTGTGATGTCTTCACTATTATTCTACAATGTAGAAAATAGTGAAAATAAAGAAAAACCCTTGAATGAGAAGGTGTGTCCAAACTTTGGACTGGTACTGTATAGGTATTAAATATGGTACCTTAGATGACAAAATGCATTAATACAACATTCAACAGGCTAATATCAAGTAATTGCTCATAGTATGGAGGACTAATTCTTCATGTCTGCTCTCCAGTACAAACACTTCACAGAGGACATCCAGACCTGTCAGTACCGTTCTGTGGAGGTCCTGATTGGGGCTGACTATGGCACTCCTGCAGACATCTGGAGCACAGCCTGCATGGTGAGAACCCAGGAGCACCACATCCACCCTTATGGCTGTCCATAATATCAAATCAAATCAAATCAAATTTATTTATATAGCCCTTCGTACATCAGCTGAAATCTCAAAGTGCTGTACAGAAACCCAGCCTAAAACCCCAAACAGCAAGCAATGCATGTGAAAGAAGCATGGTGGCTGGGAAAAACTCCCTAGGAAAAACTCCTGAGAAAGGCCAAAAACCTAGGAAGAAACCTAGAGAGGAACCAGGCTATGAGGGGTGGCCAGTCCTCTTCTGGCTGTGCCGGGTGGATATTATAACAGAACATAGTCAAGATGTTAAAATGTTCGTAAATGACCAGCATGGTCAAATAATAATAATCATAGTAATTGTCGAGGGTGCAACAAGCACGTCCGGTGAACAGGTCAGGGTTCCGTAGCCGCAGGCAGAACAGTTGAAACTGGAGCAGCAGCATGGCCAGGTGGACTGGGGACAGCAAGGAGTCATCATGCCAGGTAGTCCTAGGGCTCAGGTCCTCCGAGAGAAAGAAAGAAAGAAAGAAAGAAAGAGAGAATTAGAGAGAGCATATTTACATTCACACAGGACACCGGATAAGACAAGAGAATACTCCAGATGTAACAGACTGACCCTAGCCCCCCGACACATAAACTACTGCAGCATAAATACTGGAGGCTGAGACAGGAGGGATCAGAAGACACTGTGGCCCCATCCGATGATACCCCCGGACAGGGCCAAACAGGCAGGATATAACCCCACCCACTTTGCCAAAGCACAGCCCCCCACACCACTAGAGGGATATCTACAACCACCAACTTACCGTCCGAAGACAAGGCCGAGTATAGCCCACAAAGATGTCCGCCACGGCACAACCCAAGGGGGGGCGCCAACCCAGACAGGAAGACCACGTCAGTGGCTCAACCTACTCAAGTGACGCACCCCTCCCATGGACGGCATGGAAGAACACCAGTAAGTCAGTGACTCAGCCCCTGTAAAAGGGTTAGAGGCAGAGAATCCCAGTGGGAAGAGGGGAACCGACAAGGCAGAGACAGCAAGGGCGGTTCGTTGCTCCAGCCTTTCCGTTCATCTTCACACTCCTGGGCCAGACTATACTTAATCATAGGACCTACTGAAGAGATAAGTCTTCAGTAAAGACTTAAAGGTTGAGACTGAGTCTGCGTCTCTCACATGGGTAGGCAGACCATTCCATAAAAATGGAGCTCTATAGGAGAAAGCCCTACCTCCAGCCGTTTGCTTAGAAATTCTAGGGACAATTAGGAGGCCTGCGTCTTGTGACCGTAGCGTACGTGTAGGTATGTACGGCAGGACCAAATCGGAAAGATAGGTAGGAGCAAGCCCATGTAATGCTTTGTAGGTTAGCAGTAAAACCTTGAAATCAGCCCTTGCCTTAACAGGAAGCCAGTGTAGGGAAGCTAGCACTGGAGTAATATGATCAAATTTTTTGGTTCTAGTCAGGATTCTAGCAGCCGTATTTAGCACTAACTGAAGTTTGTTTAGTGCTTTATCCGGGTAGCCGGAAAGTAGAGCATTGCAGTAGTCGAGCCTAGAAGTAACAAAAGCATGGATTAATTTTTCTGCGTCATTTTTGGACAGAAAGTTTCTGATTTTTGCAATGTTTCGTAGATGGAAAAAAGCTGTCCTTGAAGCAGTCTTGATATGTTCTTCAAAAGAGAGATCAGGGTCCAGAGTAACGCCGAGGTCCTTCACAGTTTTATTTGAGACGACTGTACAACCATCCAGATTAATTGTCAGATTCAACAGAAGATCTCTTTGTTTCTTGGGACCTAGGACAAGCATCTCTGTTTTGTCCGAGTTTAAAAGTAGAAAATTTGCAGCCATCCACTTCCTTATGTCTGAAACACAGGCTTCTAGCGAGAGCAATTTTGGGGCTTCACCATGTTTCATTGAAATGTACAGCTGTGTGTCGTCCGCATAGCAGTGAAATTTAACATTATGTTTTCGAATGACATCCCCAAGAGGTAAAATATATAGTGAAAACAATAGTGGTCCTAGAACGGAACCTTGAGGAACACCGAAATTTACAATTGATTTGTCAGAGGACGAACCATTCACAGAGACAAACTGATATCTTTCCGACAGATAAGATCTAAACCAGGCCAGAACTTGTCCATGTAGACCAATTTGGGTTTCCAATCTCTCCAAAAGAATGTGGTGATCGATGGTATCAAAAGCGGCACTAAGATCTAGGAGCATGAGGACAGATGCAGAGCCTCGGTCTGACGTCATTAAAAGGTCATTTACCACCTTCACAAGTGCAGTCTCAGTGCTATGATGGGGTCTAAAACCAGACTGAAGCGTTTCGTATACATTGTTTGTCTTCAGGAAGGCAGTGAGTTGCTGCGCAACAACTTTTTCTAAAATTTTTGAGAGGAATGGAAGATTCGATATAGGCCGATAGTTTTTTATAATTTCTGGGTCAAGATTCGGCTTTTTCAAGAGAGGCTTTATTACTGCCACTTTTAGTGAGCTTGGTACACATCCGGTGGATAGAGAGCCGTTTATTATGTTCAACATAGGAGGGCCAAGCACAGGAAGCAGCTCTTTCAGTAGTTTAGTTGGAATAGGGTCCAGTATGCAGCTTGAGGGTTTGGAGGCCATGATTATTTTCATCATTGTGTCAAGAGATATAGTACTAAAACACTTTAGTATCTCCCTTGAGCCAAGGTCCTGGCAGAGTTGTGCAGACTCTGGACAATGAAGCCCTGGAGGAATACCCAGATTTAAAGAGGAGTCCGTAATTTGCTTTCTAATGATCATGATCTTTTCCTCAAAAAAGTTCATAAATTTATTACTGCTGAAGTGAAAGCCATCCTCCATTTGCGAATGCTGCTTTTTAGTTAGCTTTGCGACAGTGTCAAAAAGAAATTTCGGATTGTTCTTATTTTCCTCAATTAAGTTGGAAAAATAGGATGATCGTGCAGCAGTGAGGGCTCTTCGATACTGCACGGTACTGTCTTTCCAAGCTAGTCGGAAGACTTCCAGTTTAGTGTGGCGCCATTTCCGTTCCAATTTTCTGGAAGCTTGCTTCAGAGCTCGTGTATTTTCTGTATACCAGGGAGCTAGTTTCTTATGACAGATGTTTTTAATTTTTAGGGGTGCAACTGCATCTAGGGTATTGCGCAAGGTTGAATTGAGTTCCTCGGTTAGGTGGTTAACTGATTCTTGTCCTCTGACGTCCTTGGGTAGGCAGAGGGAGTCTGGAAGGGCATCAAGGAATCTTTGGGTTGTCTGAGAATTTATAGCACGACTTTTAATCTTCCTTGGTTGGGGTCTGAGCAGATTATTTGTTGCAATTGTAAACGCAATAAAATGGTGGTCCGATAATCCAGGATTATGAGGAAAAACATTAAGATCCACAACATTTATTCCATGGGACAAAACTAGGTCCAGAGTATGACTGTGGCAGTGAGTAGGTCCAGAAACATGTTGGACAAAACCCACTGAGTCGATGATGGCTCCGAAAGCCTTTTGGAGTGGGTCTGTGGACTTTTCCATGTGAATGTTAAAGTCACCAAAAATTAGAATATTATCTGCTATGACTACAAGATCCGATAGGAATTCAGGGAACTCAGTAAGGAACACTGCATATGGCCCAGGAGGCCTGTAAACAGTAGCTATAAAAAGTGATTGAGTAGGCTGCATAGATTTCATGACTAGAAGCTCAAAAGACGAAAACGGCATTGTTTTTTTTTTTGTAAATTGAAATTTGCTATCGTAAATGTTAGCAACACCTCCGCCTTTGCCGGATGCACGGGGGGTTTGGTCACTAGTGTAACCAGGGGGTGAGGCCTCATTTAACACAGTAAATTCATCAGGCTTAAGCCATGTTTCAGTCAGGCCAATCACATCAAGATTATGATCAGTGATTAGTTCATTGACTATAACTGCCTTGGAAGTGAGGGATCTAACATTAAGTAACCCAATTTTGAGATGTGAAGTATCACAATCTCTTTCAATAATGGCAGGAATGGAGGAGGTCTTTATACTAGTAAGATTACTGAAGCGAACACCGCCATTTTTAATTTTGCCCAACCAAGATCGAGGCACAGACACGGTCTCAATGGGGAAAGCTGAGCTGACTACGCTAACTGTGCTAGTGGCAGACTCCACTAAGCTGGCAGGCTGGCTAACAGCCTGTTGCCTGGCCTGCACCCTATTTCATTGTGGAGCTAGAGGAGTTAGAGCCCTGTCTATGTTCGTAGATAAGATGAGAGCACCCCTCCAGCTAGGATGGAGTCCGTCACTCCTCAGCAGGCCAGGCTTGGTCCTGTTTGTGGGTGAATCCCAGAAAGAGGGCCAGTTATCTACAAATTCTATCTTTTGGGAGGGGCAGAAAACAGTTTTCATCCAGCGATTGAGTTGTGAGACTCTGCTGTAGAGCTCATCACTCCCCCTAACTGGGAGGGGGCCAGAGACAATTACTCGATGCCGACACATCTTTCTAGCTGATTTACACGCTGAAGCTATATTGCGCTTGGTGACCTCTGACTGTTTCATCCTAACATCGTTGGTGCCGACGTGGATAACAATATCTCTATACTCTCTACACTCGCCAGTTTTAGCTTTAGCCAGCACCGTCTTTAGATTAGCCTTAATATCTATTGCTAAGAACTCTAACATGTCCGTATAGGCATTTGAGCTGGCCACTGGGGAATATCTGTTTGAACCCCATTCAGGGGACAACTTCTCTCGAGAGGAAGGTAAGCCTTGTTCTTTCTCCTCTCTGTCCTGTGTTTTTCCTGGTGATTGGCCTTGCTCATAAAAAAATTAAGAAAATAAATGCTATAATATTTATTTAACCAGCATAGTCCAATGTCTCCTTTCAGATCACATTGCTCACATAATTGAGTTGCTGGGACCCCTTCCATCCCAGTTTGCCCTCTCAGGGAGAAACTCCGGGCGATATTTCAATCACAAAGGTATATCTATTCACAATGACTTGTGAACTGTTGTATACACAAATGGTTTCTTGTAGCATATGATTCATATTTATGTGAAAGAGCACCCTTATTTTAATTTCACCCACACAATGACTATCAAATTCCTTTTACATATCCTGTTCAGTCAATACCTAGTGTAATTATGTAAGACTCTTTCCCTTGTTTGCTAACAGGGCATCTGCGGCGCATCTCAAGGCTGAAGCCGTGGAGTTTGTGTGAGATCCTGCTGGATAAATACGAGTGGCCACGGGAGCAGGCAGTCCAGTTCAGTGCCTTCCTCCTCACCATGCTGGAGCCCCTCCCAGAGAAGAGAGCCACCGCTGGCCAGTGTCTAAAACATCCCTGGATCTCCTCATAGACATCATACTGTTACCTAGTGTCTGAACCCCTCTGGATCCCCTCATGGACACAGAGTCGCCACCACTGCCCAGTGTCTGAACCACCCTGGATTACATCATAGACACAGCCGTCTCACCGAGGCCACAGAGGTTACACAGGTGAAGTCCCTTAATATGATGATGATTTCAAGGGCAATTCCACCAATTTTAAACCTCATGTCATTATCTCTAGCACAATACCAGTGTCTACATATGTGAAATTTGTGTAATTCTACTTTTTGTAGAACAAAATATAAATTGAAAAAGTTAAACCCTATGACAACATCAAAAGTTAAAATATTTTTTTTAAATGTGATTTTCTAACACTGTGAGATATGCGGCGATGTGGGGAGCAAGAAAATACCCTCCCTCTGACTAGAAGCTTGTTGCAGGTTTAGAAAATCAGTTTCTCTTACTTTTAATCCTACCCTGTGATGTCACAGAGAGTTTTTTTTAGGACCTTATCTGTTTAACCACAGATCATAGAAACGTGCTGTTTTCACATACCGTATGTAGACACTGGTTTGGTGCTCGTGATAATTATGAGGTTGAAAAGTGGCAGAATTGCCATTTAAGTGGGGGAGGGCGGTTTTGTGGGTCACGTACGATATTCAGCAAGTGTTATTTTTTTCAGCTGATTTTCTGCATGTGCTATTTTTCTGTTTGCTCTGGGAGAGCAATCAATTATCACTATATTTTGTCTGGTGATTTGAAGCGTTTGATGTGGAGAAAATAACTTTTGATATGGAGAGATGACATGATGACGAAACAAATCCAGTTTATGTAAAACTGTCACGGTTTAATTTTACAGCTCTCTTTAGATATTAATTTGATATTCCACATTATTTCTGATGTGATGGCCTGTGTTCAGATTATTCAAATTTAAGCATATCAATGACCAAAATCATAAAGAAGGCAAGACTTACTGGAATACTGCCTTTTCAAAAGGACACTGGGAACATTACTTTTGTTTTTGTCTTTCATTGAATAAATGTTATTGGTTTATACAAGGCTTTCATTATCTACCACGTTTCTTCAAATAATTCATAGAAATCGGGTTAGAATTAGACATTGTGTTAATTTAGCCAATTCGTGCATGAATTCATAATACTCTGATTCACCTGACTCCTGTTGTGAGACCTCATGGAATGACAGAGAAGGAGTGGCTTCAAAGGGAATTAGGATACTGATGAGTAGGGGTCAAAACTGCAGCCAGGTCACCCAGTCCGTGCAAGGTAAGCCCTACCTCCCCTCTTTTCATTGCTTCCTTCTGTGTTGTCCCTCATGATCTAACTGATGTGTGAGTGGGCTGTGAGTGTGTTGATGACTGAAAGTGGGCTTTCTCTAGTGAGACCTCCACATCCCACTGGGCACACACTGGTTGATTCAACGTTGTTTCCACATTTCAATGAAATGATGTCAAACCAACGTGGACCAGGTGTTAAATTGACGTCTGTGCCCAGTGGGATTCCTCTCTGTTCACACTAAGGGTTAGCTATAATTCAGCAGCGGAAAGAGAGGGGGAGGGTTGGCAAGTAGGGAGGGGTTAGTCGCGTGGAAATGTGCGTGCGCTGGTGTGTGAGACGAACTGTGCTGGAAGGTGTGAAACAGTTTTATGGCGAGAGAGGTGGCATCAGGAAGGAGAAGTGTAAGTGAAGAAAAGGAAGAATATCTCCATCCTGATTGGAGACTGACAAGCTTCAGATGTAAGTATAGCCATGTTATTATGCCATTGACATGTCTTTAATCTATCTTTGCATGCTGAAGTAGTATAGTAAATAGCTGCTACTTTTTGCATGCTTACATTGTTGGTTTCAACTGTGGGTTTATGACAACAGTGCAGTAAATTGTCTTCTCCCTTTAAAAAGCTTAATATGTTGCAGAGCATTCTGAAGTTTGACTGACTGAATTGTGTAGATTTCAGTGGAACTGTTTAGATTCCATAATTACATCAGAGGGGATTGGGTTAAATATGTGTGGCATGCATTTTCTATCATCTGATTCGCATGCCATTCTTCACCTCATGATGTCCTGGAACGATCTTCAGAGTTGTTTTATTGAGCTCTATCTCTGTACACTGCAGTTCATAATTACTTAGTATAAGCGGATGTTAATATTTTGTCTTTATACATTTTATTTTGTCTTTATACATCTCAAGCACCTTGAGGGTGTAATGCCCACTGGAATATGGTACAGTTAATCCGCTTCATCAAACAATTTACAGTATATTTGCCATCAAATTAAGGCACTCTCTCAAAGCGCCTGACTGAATTTCCAGAAGCTTTTATCTATGTAGCTACAATACATGTGTAAGAAAGCCTAAGTAAACATGGTCTCAGCCCAAGTGCCATGGGTTTTGTCTCACAGCTTGACCTGTTCTGCCCGTTGCTATGCAACGCAAAGCCCATCTCGAGGCATTACCTCCGTTCAGTCTCTCTTGGGCTTATAGACATGAGTTGCATTCTCTATGAAAGGTTCAAGAGTCCGCCCCCCCCACCCCCCGCCTCCATGCATGCTTTCTGTTTTCCTAGAAAACAGCAAATCATTTGTTTTGTAGTGGATTTAGGCTTAGTTCTTATCCCTTTTTGCACTTTTCTCAACTCAACCACCATGCTTCAGAGGTGTTTTGGATTTTCAATATGAGCGCTAGGTTGTTGACTGTCTTTCCTTCATGAATAGACACTTGTTGTATTTGTTGTTACTTAGTCCAGTGTGATTTAGTTAGTATTATTTTAGAACACATGGACACATGAATGTATTTGTTGATAATATGAATATAAAGTGCCAATCATGAAATACATTTCCCCTTGATGAGAGATGGTGAGAGTGATGGAGAGTAATGAGTGGATATGACAACAGTGGTTCAATGATAATGAGAGGAGGATACGTTTGAGTGTCATCTGCTGCATAGTAAATACCCATTTCATTAGCCTAGTACAAAAGGAGGAATGAAAGGAGAGATACAAGAGCTGATGGACGTGGGCATTGATTTCCATAAGTATTCATTTCATTATGATCACACAGATTTCTTGTTGTTTATAAGAGAACATACTGTGTTGCAACATCTTTTAAAATGGGTACAGTGTGTCTATGGTTATTTATTGGTTTATCCGTCTTCATAACTAAATTAGAATTCGTTTATATTACAGTGAATTCATTTTCATGACAGCCATCTTTGTGTGTCCTAGGATGTTGCTGAGCCTTCTTTCTGGTTTGATCATGGGAGCGGCTGTCCTCTTTGTTCTTTACCGCTGGGTGATCCCCACGGCTGTGCAGTATCATGGAGGGCTGGCGCTACTGTGGCATGATATCATCGTGGAGCGTGCACTGGACACCTTGACCCGGACTTCACGTCCTCAAGTGAGCTCTCTAAACAGATGTATAGTTCAGTCTTTGGTGTTCACCATTGTTACTATAGTATTGTGATTCTTCCAGAGACCTGTCATGAAAGGTATTACGACAGCGTTTCCCTTTGAGAGTTTTCAGAGTGAAATGACAGTGTGTGTGTCATCCCTTTAATGCAAACAACACAATTATCACAACATATAAGTTGTAATAAGTTTTTTTTTTTAGGGGGGGGCTTGGCTTCCACAGTGATTTTACCCATGCACCGCTACTGATTTTTGCATGAGTTAATATTAAAACTATGTGAGAGGTTATAGAACTACAGTACCAGTCAAACGTTTGGACACACCTACTCATTCAAGGGTTTTTCTTTATTTTTACTATTTTCTACATTATAGAATAATAGTGAAGACACCAAAACTATGAAATAACACATATGGAATCATGTAGTAACCAAAAAAGTGTTAAGCAAATTAAAATATATTTTAGATTTGAGTTTCTTCAAAGTAGCCACCCTTTGCCTTGAAGACAGCTTTGCACACTCAGGTAGTCACCTGGAATGAATTGTGCCTTGTTAATTTGTGGAATTTTGTTCCTGACCAAAAGACCAAGTCCGTATTATGGCAAGAACAGCTCAAATATGCAAAGAGAAACAACAGTCCATCATTACTTTAAGACATGAAGGTCAGTCAATACAGAAAATTTCAAGAACTTTGAACATTTCTTCAAGTGCAGTCGCAAAAACCATCAGGTGCTATAAGGAAACTGGCTCTCATGAGGACCACCACAGGAAAGGAAGACCCAGAGTTACCTCTGCTGCAGAGGATAAGTTGATTAGAGTTAACGGCACCTCAGATTGCAGTCCAATAAATGCTTTACAGAGTTCAAGTAACAGATACATCTCAACATCAACAGGCCTTCATGGTTGAATGAGCAGGTGTGTCTGAACTTTTGACTGGTACTGTGTATATATATATATATATATATATACATATATATATATATATATATATATATATGGTCAAGTGCCACAAAGAAGGACATAGGCAAATTACAGTTGGCCCAGAACAGAGCAGCACAGCTGGCCCTTAAATGTACATGGAGGGCTGATATCAAGAACATGCATGTCAATCTCTCCTGGCTCAAAGTAGAGGGGAGATTGACTGCATCACTACTTGTCTTTGTCAGAAGTATTGACGTGTTGAAAGCACCCAACTGTCTGTTCAAATATCTAACAAACAGCTTAGACACCCATACATGCCCCATAAGACATGCCACCTGGGGTCTCTTCACAGTCCCTAAGTCCAGAACAGAGGCTGGGAAACGTACAGCATTATAGAGCCATAATTACATGGCACTCTCTTCCACATCAGGTTACTGAAGCTAGCAGTAAAATCAGATTTAAAAATAAAGTTTAAACATAGCCGACTGTGAAGAGACACGTGCACACACCCATTGCCATGCATGCACGCACACACACCCACAAATTGTATTTGTGATATTGTATTGTTGTAATGTTGTACATGTTATATTGTACATTTGTTATGGTGGACCAGTGTAAATGTGTATAGTGCACAATGTATTGTGTGATGTGTTGTTTTATGTATGATGTAGAGTAGACTATCGTTTTGTTGTGATGTGTCGTTTTATTGTTGTTTGGGCGCCAGGAAGAGAAGCAGCTGCCTTGGCAGCAGGTAATTTGGATCCTAATAAAATAGTAAATACTACATTTAACGTAGGTATCATCATAGGTACAATACCATCTGTAATTCTTTCCTTTGAAATATCTAGCGTATTCTGAAGGCAGTGCAAAGGAAAGCCACTGTAGGAGACCCCCAGAGTGTGATCACAGCCATCGACCACTTCTGCAGGCATAGAGAATGGGCCATGAATGTGGGGGATGAGAAAGGTACTCTACATGTGCTTTGAATGGGTTATTAAGAATAATAATAAATGCCATTTAGCAGACGCTTTTATCCAAAGCGACTTAGTCATGTGTGCATACATTTTATATTCGTGTGGCCTCAGATAACCAGCTAAATGAGAAGTCAATACAATTATTGAATTGATCTTTATCCTATCATCAGTCCACCTGGTATTTAAAACCTAAAATAATATATATATACACAAACACAGTATATAGTAAATATTTTGTATGTTTATTGGATAGATAGAGGTGAAAGGTTGGGGAGAGTGCTGAAAGAGCAGTCGAATTGAATTAACCCATGTTGCAACCGTATATACAGGATGTGTTCTTAGACCTCTAGACCACCCCAGGCCACATGTCTGCTTGGTCTTGACTGTGTCCACATCTTTGTGTGTGTGTGTGTCTATATAATGTGTGTTTATTACAGGCTCCATTCTGGACTCGGTGGTCAGTGAAGTGAGTCCAGTCACTGTCTTGGAGTTAGGCACTTACTGTGGCTACTCAACAGTACGCATAGCCCGCCTATTACCCCCTGGAGCCTGTGTCATTACCTTGGAGTTCAACCCAGATTATGCTGCCATTGCTCGTCAAGTCATCAAATGGTCAGGACTGGAAGATAAGGTAAAAAGAGATTAGGATGGATTAATATAATTACATCTGATGATGAACGTGATGTACATTCATGTAAATATGGGTGGGTAGTAGATGTTAAAAGATACGGGTCAGTTGTAACTCAGAAGCTTAGATGAGATCTCATTACTGATGTCCAGGTGCAGCTAGTGGAGGGAGCATCAGGAGACTGGATCCCTTGGATGAAGGAGCATTTCGGGGTCCAGGCGTTTGACTTAGTTTTTCTGGACCACTGGAAAGAGCGCTACCTTCCTGACACAAAACTGCTGGAGGTAAGTAAGATACAGTGGGGGGGAAAAGTATTTGATCCCCTGCTGATTTTGTACGTTTGCCCACTGACAAAGAAAGGATTAGTCTATAATTTTAATGGTAGGTTTATTTGAACAGTGAGAGACAGAATAACAACAAAAATGTTATAAATTGATTTGCATTTTAATGAGGGAAATAAGTATTTGACCCCCTCTCAATCAGAAAGATTTCTGGCTCCCAGGTGTCTTTTATACAGGTAACGAGCTGAGATTAGGAGCACACTCTTAAAGGGAGTGCTCCTAATCTCAGCTTGTTACCTGTAAAAAAGACACCTGTCCACAGAAGCAATCAATCAATCAGATTCCAAACTCTCCACCATGGCCAAGACCAAAGAGCTCTCCAAGGATGTCAGGGTCAAGATTGTAGACCTACACAAGGCTGGAATGGGCTACAAGACCATCGCCAAGCAGCTTGGTGAGAAGGTGACAACATTTGGTGCGATTATTCGCAAATGGAAGAAACACAAAAGAACTGTCAATCTCCCTCGGCCTGGGGCTCCATGTAAGATCTCACCTCGTGGAGTTGCAATGATCATGAGAACGGTGAGGAATCAGCCCAGAACTACACGGGAGGATCTTGTCAATGATCTCAAGGCAGCTGGGACCATAGTCACCAAGAAAACAATTGGTAACACATTACGCCGTGAAGGACTGAAATCCTGCAGCGCCCGCAAGGTCCCCCTGCTCAAGAATACATATACATGCCCGTCTGAAGTTTACCAATGAACATCTGAATGACTCAGAGGACAACTGGTGAAAGTGTTGTGGTCAGATGAGACCAAAATGGAGCTCTTTGACATCAACTCAACTCGACTTGTTTGGAGGAGGAGGAATGCTGCCTTTGACCCCAAGAAAACCATCTCCACCGTCAAACATGGAGGTGGAAACATTATGCTTTTGGAGTGTTTTTCTGATAAGGGGACAGGACAACTTTACCGCATCAAAGGGACGATGGACGGGGCCATGTACCGTCAAATCTTGGGTGAGAACCTCCTTCCCTCAGCCAGGGCATTGAAAATGGGTCGTGGATGGGTATTCCAGCATGACAATGACCCAAAACACACGGCCAAGACAACAAAGGAGTGGCTCAAGAAGAAGCACATTAAGGTCCTGGAGTGGCCTAGCCAGTCTCCAGACCTTAATCCCATAGAAAATCTGTGGAGGGAGCTGAAGGTTCGAGTTGCCAAATGTCAGCTTCGAAACCTTAATGACTTGGAGAAGATCTGCAAAGACGAGTGGGACAAAATCCCTCCTGAGATGTGTGCAAACCTGGTGGCCAACTACAAGAAACGTCTGACCTCTGTGATTGCCAACAAGGGTTTTGCCACCAAGTACTAAGTCATATTTTGCAGAGGGGTCAAATACTTATTTCCCTCATTAAAATGCAAATCATTTTATAACATTTTTGACATGCGTTTTTCTGGATTTTGTTGTTGTTATTCTGTCTCTCACTGTTCAAATAAACCTGCTATTAAAATTATAGACTGATCATTTCTTTGTAAGTGGGCAAACTTACAAAATCAGCAGGGGATCAAATACTTTTTTCCCCCACTGTAACTAGTCTGATCATCCTGTGATTATAGGGAAGCATTGATAGTCCTACACTCCTACACCGATGTGAATAATCAAAACACAAAACACATCTCATTCTCTCTTTTCTCCCTCTTTCTCCCATTCTTCCAACTATATCTCTTCCTATATCCCTCTCTCTCTAGGAGTGTGGTCTCATACAAAAAGGCACAGTGCTGCTTGCAGACAATGTAATCTGCCCAGGAACCCCTGACTATCTGGAGTACGTCCGCAACAGCCCTCGCTACAACAGCCACTACTACAGATCCCACCTGGAGTACACCAAAGCAGAGGACGGCTTGGAGAAGTCTGTGTTCTTAGGGTACTAGCCAAACATTGAACCTCTTGTTTTAAAACACTGTAACTCTCTTGGTAATGTATTTTTTTGTTTTGTTTCAATTTTAAGCGCTGCCTTATATCTGAGTTATGACATACTGTAACTTACTGTGCAAAGCATTTCTTTCCCTGTATGATTTATCTAGAGTAAACCAATATGTCTTTGAAAAGTATTTCTGTGTGTTTTGACTTTGTCACAATGCTATCTAGCTATGCAAATTGTTAAAATGTCAGGTCTTAACAGTTACATTTAGTGCTGTCAGTTTTACCGCTGCCGGATGACGGTAGTGTGATGTCAAACATGGATCTAATACAGTAGGTGGCAGTAGTGTGCCTTTTTAGAGATTCCAATCAAACAACTGAAAAGCAGCTTGCAAAGTGGCCCCATCATAACTTCATAGCATGTATAGTCTTCTTTCCGGTATAGGCAGACAGAAAACGGACTAAAATCTTACACCGTATCTAGCAACTGTAAATAATTATTTATGTTTTGTTATGAATCTGTATCAGGTCGACATTTAGTTATTAAAGATTCTGTGAGAAAGGTCTTTTGCACCAAAATCTTTGATTTGATCAAATCCAATGGGTATCAAACAGATCACTAAAATATCAACTTAAGCCGGGTATTAACAGTACTGATTAATGTGACTGATCCTGGAGATGCTATAGAAAATTATTTTGTCTATACAGCGGAGAAACAGATGCATCTTTATAATTTGCATGTGATTGTGAATCACTATTGTTTTAGTTGAACATGTTTCAGTTGTTAGAACATGATACTCTACAGGTGTGTATGAGAATGTATTCTCATGTCACTGCCTTTCTAATCTCCCCTGCAAAGGGATGGAGTTCCATCATAAAAGGGGGAGGTTACTACATATAGTACAGCTGCATACAAATATAAAGGCTAGTCCACCAAGGGCTTTCTTCACAGACAGCCACATGATAATCTCAATCTGTGCCCATTAGTGCACTGAGAGAGAAGAGGGTTCAACAGAGAGAACGAGGCAGTGACATAAACAGAGAGCAAGTGGTAGAGAACTTTTACGGGATTTGGCAGTGATTTGTAGAATCTCAGTGGCATAATATTGTGCTTTTTGTACTTTTCCGTGATTCAGACGATGCTATACACTAAGCCTCGAAAGCCAAAATGTTCGATACTTTTTTGCTAACTAAAACAAATGTTATGTTATTGAAGGATTTGAGTCCATTCCAGTTATTTTTAGAAAATACATATAATATCTGAGATGTTAATGGATTTACTTTTTGCGAAAACAATGAAGAATCTGGCACATGAACATCATCACATATTTAACATGGGAATAGACCTGTTTGGGAGTGTTGGCGTGATGGATGAAATCGAGACTGGTCCAAATGGAATGTTCAGGTAAGCAGTCAATTCTTATATTTATTACACCCATAAACCTCTTTTCAGATTTCAAGAACCTAGGTCACATTTGACTCTTTTATTAGGTGTCATATACATGTTAAGCTTGCTACCCGTACTGTGTATTGAACATTTAATCTCTGTGAGGCATATCTCTATTTCAATGCATTGCATCATTTGTGTAAACTTCAGGCCAGTATCCCACACAGTTTTTTCATTGTTTGCACAATATTGATATGTTGCATCAAATGATAGAATATGATGTTTGGTTGGATGATAATCATACAACTAAGATAAAACTCTGTTTTGCAAAAAAAACATGAACAGATACAACTTTAATTAAACTTACTTGTAATTTCAATATCTTTAGTCGGATTTTTCTTAAACCAAATCTTTTACATCATATACCAATTTTCAATACCGTTATAACTTAATTGGATGACACAGTGAAATTGGAAGGAAAGTAAGCTGGCTAGGCAGTCAAACTGAGCTATAAATATTTCAGTATATATTTATATTCTTAGCTTCATATCAGGATGAAATTAATCAGGATAAGACTTGTTCTTTGCGTAACACATATTTGTACCTTGAACATGCCCCTTAATTATATTTCTCACCCCTATGTTTCCCTTATGTTTCATTAAACCTAAATAGTTTTACAGAACATGAAAAACATTCATAAAACAAATATCTGTCCATGTTAGCTTTTGTGCAATATTTATGAGATGTTATCACTATGCTCTTTGCTACTCCCTTGGCTGTGTTTTACTTGTCCAACCTTTTCCATGCAGATACCTTTTACTTAGAAAACTCTTTGCTGTGGGGGTTGAGTGTGACTATGTTTAAGTCTAGAAGCAGTAGATCTTCTCGGACACAGACACATATTTTTATACCCATTTTGAGATTGTGGTGAAGAACTGAAGTGTCATGTCCTATATTGTCTGCTTGAATGATAATGTTTGGTAATATGCCTTTGATGCCAAGACATACTGTATAGCAATTTCTGATGTCATGGTAAGAGCGCTTGCAGATCAATTTGCATGATTAAAAGTTATTTTGTTCACTCAGAATTAGTCTAAAATTGATGTAACAAAAGCTATAACTGAACTTAAACCAAAGACCAACATGTCCTCATTACTGTTCACAGGTATCAAATGTAGAGGGAGAAGCCTGGTACTTTAACACTGGATGCAGGAACCTTTGGTGGCCAGAATCATGATATCACAGTGCCACACATCACAGTTCTGCTGTCGGTTTGGTCCACTGTTTGGATGCCATGTAACAACATTGCTCAGGTTACTGTGGATGCTGTTTCTGGGTCTAAGTCCAGAGTCATGGGCTCAGCAGGGCACACAACCACACTCCATCAAGATCAAGGGAGACATCACCCTGGGTGGCCTGTTTCCAGTGCACTCCCGTGGGCCGGCCGGTGTGCCCTGTGGGGAGATCAAGAGGGAGAAGGGGATCCACCGTATGGAGGCCATGCTGTATGCGCTGGATCAGATCAACAGTGACCCTGACCTCCTGCCTAACATCACCCTGGGGGCCATGGTCCTGGACACCTGCTCCAGAGACACCTACGCTCTGGAGCAGTCACTCACCTTCGTCCAGGCCCTCATCCAGAAGGATAACTCAGACGTACGCTGCTCCAACAATGAGCCACCCATTATTCGCAAACCAGAGAGGGTGGTGGGAGTAATCGGGGCATCAGGCAGCTCTGTGTCCATCATGGTGGCCAACGTGCTGAGACTCTTTGCGGTGAGACTCCTTCCTGTGCTGTGCATTTTTAGCCCTCCCTATATTATAATCCCATGCTGAACTGTTGTGCCCAAATTTGTTTATCCCTGTTAGTGAGAATTTCTCCTTTGCCAAGATAATCTCATCCTCACACACTTACATTTTCTTCATCAGAGTTAATATACAGTACCAGTCAAAAGTTTGGACACACCTACTCATTCAAGGGTTTTTCTTAATTTTTTACTATTTTCTACTCTAAAATAGTAGTGAAGACATCAAAACTACGTAGTAACCAAAAAAGTGTTAAACAGATAATCAAAATATATTTCAGATTTTTCAAAGTAGCCACCCTTTGCCTTGATGAAAGCTTTGCACACTCTTGGCATTCTCTCAACCAGCTTCATGAGGTAGTTACCTGGAATGCATTTCAATTAACAGCTGTGCCTTAAAAGTTAAAAGTTCACCATTGTTACTATAGTATTGTGATTCTTCCAGAGACCTGTCATGAAAGGTATTATGACAGCGTTTCCCTTTGAGAGTTTTCAGAGTGAAATGACAGTGTGTGTGTCATCATCATTCCACAGTGATTTTACCCATGCACCGCCACTGATTTTTGCATGAGTTAATATTAAAACTATGTGAGAGGTTATAGACCTACAGTACCAATCAAACGTTTGCACATGCCTACTCATTCAAGGGTTTTTCTTTATTTTTATATTTTCTACATTGTAGAATAATAGTTAAGACACCAAAACTATGAAATAACACATAAGGAGTCATGTAGTAACCAAAAAAGTGTTAAACAAATTAAAATATATTTTAGATTTTAGTTTCTTCAAAATAGCCACCCTTTGCCTTGAAGACAGCTTTGCACACTCTTAGCATTCTGTCAGTCAGCTTCATGAGGTAGTCGCCTGTAATGAATTTCAATTAACAGGAGTGCCTTGTTAAAAGTTTATTTGTGGAATTTCTTTCCTTCATGCATTTGAACCAATCAGTTGTGCTGTGACAAGGTAGGGGTACTATACAGAATATAGACATGTCAGGGTAAAAGACCAAGTCCGAATTATGGCAAGAACAGCTCAAATAAGCAAAGAGAAATGACAGTCCATCATTACTTTAAGGCAGGGGTGGGCAACTCCAGTTCTCGAGGGCCTGATCGGTGTCACACTTTTTCTCCATCCCGAGCAAACACAGCTGATTAATCAAATTGCATTCTAAACTGAAGATCATCATTAGGTGATTATTGGAGTCAGGTGTGTTAGCTGGAGCAAAACTGTGACACCATTCAGGCCCTCGAGGACTGGAATTGCCCACCCCTGCTTTAAGGCATGAATGTCAGTCAATCTGGAAAATGTCAAGAACTTTGAAAGTTTCTTCAAGTGTAGTCGCATAAACCATCAAGCTCTATGATAAAACTGCCTCTCATGAGGACTGCCACAGGAAAGGAAGACCCAGAGTTACCTCTGCTGCAGAGGATAAGTTCATTAGATTTACCAACCTCAGAAATCGGCAATTAACTGCACCTCAAAGCTGTCATCAAGGCAAAGGGTGGCTACTTTGAAGAATCTCAAACATAAAATATATTTTGAATTGTTTAAAACTTTTTTCGTTACTACATGATTCCATATGTGTTATTTCATAGTTTTTATGTCTTCACTACTATTCAATGTAGAAAATAGTAAAAATAAAGAAAAACACTTGAATGAGTAGGGGTGTCCAAACTTTTGACTGGTCCTGTAGTTTAGAGAACATTTAGAAACAACATTAAGAAACAACAGTACTTCAGAATTTCAGTACTTCAGCATAACGTTTCCTCATGGTTCTATTTAAAGTCATGTTCTCATTGTTCCAAGAATGTTAAGAAATAATGTTCTTCTGTGGGAATTTCAGTACTTCAGCATAACGTTTCCTATAGGTTTCTTCATTGTTCTATTTTAAAGTCATGTTCTCAAATTGTTCAGAGAACATTAAAAAAACTATCCATAAAAAAACACAAGAAAACTTTAATAACGTTCAGAGAACGTTCTAAGAATGTTATATAAAAACATACATTCCTTTCTCAGCATCAACAAAACTCTGTCTATCCTCTTATTTGAATAAACTAAAATAAACAGCTTTGCATGCGTAAGAAAACATGGCATGGTAGCTCTATTCTGGTGGCGCAGTGGACTAATTCCACAGATAGAGACCAGAAGATTATAAGTTTGAATCTCAATTATGCTCTTTCACAATAAAAAAGAAATGAGTTTGCAGGAAACGTAGGATTTCATTCCCCCAACCAATGTGAAACCGAAAACATATGTTCCCATAACTTCCAAAGAACCAAATGTGCTAAAAAAATATTGTGGAAAAAATATGTGGCTTTCGGACACAAGTGACAAATGACAAGTAAAAAAACACAATATATATTCATATTTCTTTCACATGAGTCAGACACGTGGTTTTAGGACATGTGAAGTTCCACATGGATTTTCACATGTAATCACGTTAATCGTATGATTTGCTGTGATTAATTAAGATTAATTGAAAATTCAGAGTTTGCTCATTGCGCTGTAATTTTAAGATTTCGTTTTTATATAAAAAGCATTACACAATACTGATGTTTTTGTCCAAAGTAACAGTTAGCAAAATTAGGTAAATTGATATAGTATACGTTCTTAACCTCAATGTCAATGCCATTGTTGTTTTTAGCTGTATAGATTATGTAAAAGTATATATTTACATTCAGTCCAATAGCAAACACTTTCACATATTTTCAAATACACTGAACAAAAATGTAAACGCAACATGTAAAGTGTTGGTCCCATGTTTAATGATCTGAAATAAAAGATCCAAGACATTTTTCAAACACAAAAAGCTTATTTCTTTAAAACGTTGTACCCACATTTGTTTACATCCCTGTTAGTGAGCATTTCTCCTTTACCAAGATAATCCATCCACCTGACAGGTATGGCATATCAAGAAGCTGAAGCATAATCATTACACAAGTGCACCTTGAGCTGGGGACAATAAAAGCCGCTCTATTAAGTGCAATTTTGTCACACAACAATGCCACAGATGTCTCAAGTTTTGAGGGAGTGTGCAATTGGCATACTGACTGTCAACCATAGCAGTTGCCAGATAATTGCATGTTCATTTCTCTATCATAAGCCGCCTCCAACGTCGTTTTAGAGGATTTGGCAGTACGTCCAACCGGCCTCACAACAGCAGACCACATGTAACTATGCCAGCCCAGGACCTCCACATTCAGCTTCTTCACTTGCGGGATCATCTGAGACGAGCCACCTGGACAGCTGAAGAAACTGTGGGTTTGCACAACCAAAGAATTTCTGCACAAACTATCAGAAACCATTTCAGGAAATCTCATCTGCGTGCTTGTCATTGTCACCAGGGTCTTTACCTGACTGCAGTTCGGTATCATAACCAACTTCAGTGGGCAAATGCTCACCTTCGATGCCCACTGGCACACTGCAGAAGTAGGCTCTTCTCGGATGAATCCCAGTTTCAACTGTACTGGGCAGATGGCAGACAGCGTGTATGGCGTTGTGTGGGCGAGAGGTTTGCTGATGTCAACATTGTGAACAGAGTGCCCCATGGTGGTCGATTGGGTTGTGGTATGGGCAGGCATAAGCTACGGACAACAATCACAATTGCATTTTATCGATGGCAATTTGAATGCACAGATATACTGTGACGAGGTCCTGAGACCCATTGTCGTGCCGCCATCACCTCATGTTTCAGCATGATAATGTACGGCCCCATGTCGCAAGGATCTGTACACAATTGGCGCAAGTAAGATGGAGCCGGAGAGGATGGCTGCTGTTTCATGGGCTCTTAACCAACCGTGCAATTTTGTTAGTTTCTTCACATTTTTTGTAACTTATTGTGTACATAATGTTGCTGCTACCGTCTCTTATGACCAAAAAGAGCTTCTGGAAATCAGAACAGCGATTACTCACTTTGAACTGGACAAATAATTTATCTTTAATGAGTCGAACGAGAGGGATTTACTCTAGACACTCGAACAGGCCCTCATCCCCGTTTTTCGCAGGAGAAAGAGATGGAAAAGATATTGTGGAAAGAGATCGGGGTGCCTTGTGAGGATCCGCCAACGAGTGGCTAATCTGCCCTTGCCATCCGTACTACTGGCCAACACACAATCGCTGGATAATAAATTGGATGAGCTAAAAGCACGTATATCCTACCAACGGGACATAAAAAACTGTAATATCTTATGTTTCACCGAGTCATGGCTGAACAATGACATGATTAACATACAGCTGGTTGGTTACACACTGCATTGGCAGGATAGAACAGCAGCCTCTGGTAAGACAAGGGGTGCGGTCTATGTATATTTGTAAACAACAGCTGGTGCACGATATCTAAGGAAGTCTCAAGGTTTTGCTCACCTGAGGTAGAGTATCTCATGATAAGCTGTAGACCACACTATCTGTATTTTTCGTAGCTGTCTACATACCACCACAGACCGATGCTGTCACTAAGACCGCACTCAATGAGCTGTATACCGCCATAACCAAACAGGAAAACACTCATCCAGAGGCGGCGTTCCTAGTGGCCGGGGACTTTAATGCAGGGAAACTTTAATCTGTTTTACCTCATTTCTATCAGCATGTTAAATGTGCAACCGGAAGGAAAAAAACTCTAGACCACCTTTACTCCACACACAGAGATGTGTACAAAGCTCTCCCTCGCCCTCCATTTGGCAAATCTGACCATAATTCTATTCTCCTGATTCCTGCTTACAAGCAAAAATTAAAGCAGGAAGCACCAGTGACTCG
The DNA here is from genome assembly GCF_901001165.1 of Salmo trutta. Classification (NCBI taxonomy): domain Eukaryota; kingdom Metazoa; phylum Chordata; class Actinopteri; order Salmoniformes; family Salmonidae; genus Salmo; species Salmo trutta. Next base: position 45,556,882 of record NC_042972.1, read on the forward strand.
GTCAATTAAAAAGGGGTCAGATAAAGCAGATGCTAAGCTACAGGACTGTTTTGCTAGCACAGACTAGAATATGTTCCGGGATTCTTCCAATGGCATTGAGGAGTACATCACATCAGTCACTGGCTTCATCAATAAGTTCATCGATGACGTCGTCCCCACAGTGACTTTACGTACATACCCCAACCAGAAGCCATGGATCACAGGTAACATCGGCACTGAGCTAAAGGGTAGAGCTGCCGCTTTCAAGGAGCGGGACTCTAACATGGAAGCTTATAAGAAATCCCGCTATGCCCTCTGACGAACCATCAAACAGGCAATGTGTCAATACAGGACTAAGATCGAATCATCAAATCAAATTTTATTGGTCACATACACGTGGTTAGCAGATGTTATTGCGGGTGTAGCGAAATGCTTGTGCTTCTAGCTCCGACAGTGCAGTAATATATAACAAGTAATATCTAACAAATTACACAATATATACCCAATACACACAAATCTATGTAGGAATGAATTAAGACTATATACATATGGACGAGCGATGTCTGAGCGGAACGGACTAAGATATTGTAGAATAGTATAGAATACAGTGTATATAAACATTATTAAAGTGACTAGTGTTCCATAACTTAAAGTGGCCAGTGATTCCTAGTCTATGCCTATAGGCAACAGCCTCTAATGTGCTAGTGATGGCTGTTTAACAGTCTGATGGCCTTGAGATAGAAGCTGTTTTTCAGTCTCTCGGTCCCAGCTTTGATGCACCTGTACTGACCTCACCAGTACAGGTGGTCCATTTCAGTTTGTCAGTGAGATGTATGCCAACGAACTTGAAGCTTTTCACCTTCTCCACTGCGGTCCCATAGATGTAGATAGGGGGTTGCACCCTCTGCTGTTTCCTGAAGTCCACGATCATCTCCTTTGTTTTGTTGACATTGAGTGAGAGGTTGTTTTCCAGGCACCACACTCCAAGAGCCCTCACCTCCTCCCTGTAGGCTGTCTTGTCATCGTTGGTAATTAAGCCTACTACTGGTGTGTCATCTGCACACTTGATGATTGAGATGGAGGCGTGCTTGGCCACGCAGTCATGGGTGAACAGGGAGTACAGGAGGGGGCTAAGCACGCACTCTTGTGGGGCCCCAGTGTTGAGGATCAGTGGAGGTGATGTTTCCTACCTTCACCGCCTGTCGGCGGACCGTCAGGAACTCCAGGACCCAGTTGCACAAGATGGGGTTCAGACCCAGGGCCTCTTAATGATGAGCTTGGAGGGTACTGTGGTGTTGAACACTGAGCTATAGTCAATAAACAGCATTCTTACGTAGGTATTCCTCTTGTCCAGGTGGGATAGGGCAGTGTGCAGAGTGATGGCGATTGCATAGTCTGTGGATCTATTGGGGCAGTAAGCAAATTGAAGTGGGTAAAGGGTGGCAGGTAAGGTAGAGGTGATATGATCCTTGACTAGTCTGGACGTCCTGGTCTCCTCTGAACAGTTGATGTTGAGATGTCTGTTTATTTTTAATTTTTATTTAACCTTGATTTAACTAGGCAAGTCAGTTAAGAACAAATTCTTATTTACAATGACGGCCTACCAAAAGGCAAAAGGACTCCTGTGGGTACGTGGGCTGGGATTAAAAAGAAAAAATATATTAAATTAAAATATGACAAAACACACTTCACGACAAGAGAGACAACACAACACGACATAAAGAGAGACCTAAGACAACAACATAGCATGGCAGCAACACATGACAACACAGCATGGTAGCAACACAACATGTCAACAACAATGTAGCAACACAACATGGCAGCAGCACAACATGGTAGCAGCACAAAACATGGTACAAACATTATTGGGCACAGACAACAGCACAAAGGGCAAGAAGGTAGAGACAACAATACATCATTCAAAGCAGCCACAACTGTCAATAAGAGTGTCCACGATTGAGTCTTTGAATGAAGAGATTGAGATAAAACATTCCAGTTTGAGTGTTTTTTGCAGCTCGTTCCAGTCACTAGCTGCAGCGAACTGAAAAGACAAGCGACCCAAGGATGTGTGTGCTTTGGGGACCTTTAACAGAATATGACTGGCAGAACAGGTGTTGTATGTGAAGGATGACGGCTGCAGTAGATATCTCAGATGGGGGGAGTGAGGCCTAAGAGGTGGTCTTCCGACAGGTATACAGAGATGACCAGTTTACAGAGGAGTATTGAGTGCAGTGATGTGTCCTATAAGTAGCATTGGTGGCAAATCTGATGGCCGTGGTAAAGAACATCTAGCCGCTCGAGAGCACCCTTACCTGCTGATCTATAAATTACATCTCCGTAATCTAGCATGGGCAGAATGGTCATCTGAATCAGGGTTAGTTTGGCAGCTGGGGTGAAAGAGGAGCAATTACGATAGAGGATACCAAGTCTAGATTTAACTTTAGCCTTCAGTTTGATATGTGTTGAGAGAAGGACAGTGTACCATCTAGCCATACTCCCAAATACTTGTATGAGGTGACTACCTCAAGCTCTAAACCCTCAGATATAGTTGTCACACCTGTGGGGAGAGGGGCATTCTTCTTACCAGACCACATGAGCTTTGTTTTGGAGGTGTTCAGAACAAGGTTAAGGGTAGAGAAAGCTTGTTGGAAACTAAGAAAGCTTTGTTGTAGAGCGTTTAACACAAAATCCAGGGAAGGGCCAGCTGAGTATAAGACTGTATCTGCATATAAATGGATGAGAGAGCTTCCTACTGCCTGAGCTATGTTGTTGATGTAAATTGAGAAGTGCGTGGGGCCTGGGATCGAGCCTTGGGATACACCCTTGGTGACAGGCAGTGGCTGAGACAGTGGCTGAGACAGCAGATCTTCTGACTTCAAACACTGCACTCTTTGAGAGAGGTAGTTAGCAAACCAGGCCAAAGACCCCTCAGAGACACCAATACTCCTTATCCGGCCCACAAGAATGGAATGGTCTACCGTATCAAAAGCTTTGTCCAAGTCAATAAAAAACGAGCACAACATTGCCTAGAATCAAGGGCAATGGTGACATCATTGAGGACCTTTAAGGTTGCAGTGACACATCCATAACCTGAGCGGAAACCAGATTGCATACCAGAGAGTTACTTGAACTCTGTGAAGCATCTATTTGGGCTGCAACTCTAATGAACGTATCCTCTGCAGCAGAGGTAACTCTGGGTCTTCCTTCCTTCTTTTCCTAGGCAGAACTCTACATGCTCTCGTTTAAACCTGGGGTGGCATCGGTAGTCAACACACTTATCCCTCTACAGCTTAATATATACACTCAGTTGACAGTTTATTGGTCACACCCATCTAGTAGCGGGTCGGACCTGCCTTTGCCTCCAGAACAGCCTGAATTCTTCGGGGAATGGATTCTACAAGGTGTGGCATTCAAATGTTGCTCAACTGGTATCAAGGGACCTACGCATGCCAGGAAACATTCCCCACACCATTTCACTACTGCCACCAGCCTGTACTGTTGACACCAGGCAGGATGAGGCCATGGACTCATGCTGCTTACGCCAAATCCTGTCTACCATCAGCATGACGCAACAGGAACCAGGATTCGTTGGACCAGAGAATGTTTTTCCACTCCTCAATTGTCCAGTGTTGGTGATCACGTGCCCATTGGAGCCACTTATTCTTGTTTTTAGCTCATAGGAGTGGAACCCGGTGTGGTCTTCTGCTGCAATAGCCCAACCATGACAAGGACCGACAAGTTGTGCTTTCCGAAATGCCGTTCTGCACACCACTGTTGTACTGCAACGTTATTTGCCTGTTTGTGGTCCGCCTGTTAGCTTGCACGATTCTTGCCATTCTACTTCGACCTCTCTCACCCGCAAGCTGTTTTCGCCCAAAGGACTGCCGCTGACTGGATGTTTTTTGTTTGTCGCAACATTCTTGGTAAACCCTAGACACTGTCGTGCTTGAAAAGCCCAGGAGGCCGTCCGTTTCTGAGATACTGGAACCAGCACGCCTGGCACCAACGATCATATCATGCTCAAAGTCTCTTAGGTCACTCGTTTTGCCCATTCAATCGAACAGTAATGGAATGCATCGATGTCTGTCTGCCTGCTTTATATAGCAAGTGACAGCCACGTGACTCTGTCTGTCTGTAGGAGCGAACCATTTTTGTGAATGAGGTGGTGTACTTAATGAACTGGCCAAATTCAATAAAATACCACAGAGAACATGTAGTTCAGACCTGGCAGAGTACACAATTTATGATGTTGGAACTGGCACCTAGATCAAAATCAATGAAAGAAAATGTATAAATATATTTGTAATTCTTGTCATTTTGACCAACTGTCAACACAGGAAAAACAACACAACATAGCACACACAGATGTTTATGTAAATGATTAATGAGATACACAGATTGAAACAGCATGGGAATGGCAATGTTTTCAGGGCGGTATTAGCAATACATTCAGCTACAAGTGCCATATAATACTAACCTAGAGACAGCAGTCAGGATTTATTAAATTACATCAGGAAAGGGTAACACAACATGTAGGCAACATGTAATTAATGAATCATTAGTTAATGATAAAACAGTTTCAATAAACGTACTTTTTCACAGTTTTTAGTCGACCTTGTGAGGGATTGTTCTGGTGGTTTCCTTTTGATAAACACCTTGTCAAACAGACAGCCTCTTATGTAATTGTGTCATTTGAAGCATTTGGGTCTGGCAAGCTTCTTCACAGCAGTGAGTGTGTTTTCCTGTCAGTGTGGAGACAGTTCTAGACACAACATGGACCAAAGCTGCAGCCACCTCTTTCAGATCAGCTTGAGTTAGGGGTGTGGCATCCACCAGGCTCACCCATGCAAAATAGTAACAAAAAAAAGCAGTATGTGTCAACACAGTGATAATGAGAGCATCAACATGTTTTGCAATATTTTCCAGACTAAACAAAAGTTGTGGGTCTACCTAAAAGTTGGCAACATGGTAAATGGGTGATTCTGCAACTTCGGGCACTTTGGCCCTGCAAGATTTCAGAAATTAAAACTTATTGAAACACCATTTTACCAGTATTATAATTGTCTTTGATTTGTCTAGAAACAATATTTGATAATGGCTGCGATCATACTATTCAGGAATTTATATATTTTTGTAATTTTTCCCAGACAGCCATGGACAAATGTCAATTCCATCACGTCATTAAACATCCATTTTAGTTGAAAAATAAATATCATACAATTTATTTAGACATATTTCTTATACATTTGTACATTAACTTGTATTGAATATTATTGTGATTTTTAAGGTTTTCCTAATATTAATAATTCAACACGACCCCTGAATGTATAAACTTGCCTTTGTGACAGCTGAAAATGTTTATTTATCATGAAAAATAAAATATTTCCACCCAACCTTTTTGTGAGATTATGATATCAACCACCTATCTAAAACAAACCAATCAATGTAAATTATACATACTATACTAATTTACCCAGAAAATATGGGTGTGGTGGAAATGACATCTACAGTATGTTAAAACAAATCGTATGAAAACAATATTTTATTGCAAACATTTTGAACAACAACCATTGTTAAACATTTAATTAATATAAGACAAAGTAAGATTCCAAAAGAAGCCGATGGGCAAAGCTCAAGGAAGTAGGCCAGTGTTTTTGAGTGATGGGCCCAGAAAGCTGAGGGGTCATGCCGCATAGAAGAGCTCAGTGAGCAAAGTGAAACTGTATAATTTGTAGTATATCCAAAACAGGTGTGGAGGGTCACCTGCTTGTGAGAATCACCAACGTGAACTGCCTGGATTTCACTGGTGTATTTACACAAGTGGTTCTCTGCAAAGTCAATATGCACAATGATCTCCTCTTTATTGGTGTCGAATATTGTACACGTGTTTCCCCAAGTTCTCTTTCATTCCTTTGGAGAAGTCCTCCAGTAGAGTCTGTAGTGTGCCACACACATTTTATTTTACTGTCAAATGTACAATGAACTTCTCCATGTTTCCCTCTTTGTCTTCTCTCTTCAGCTTTGTTTTTCCACCTAAACCAGCATGTCTGCTCACCAGCATCAAAGTCAGATGTTTAAGCTCTTTTGCTTGGCAAAGGGAACACTGTGTACATGCACTCTTTCTTTAGGTCCTCACAGCAGAAAGATTCAATAAGGTTCTCAATGTTGTTGCAGCTGATCACTTTGTGATACTGTCGTTTGTCCACCATGAACTGGAGGTTGGCGTGGATTTTGCAGAGGCATGTGTTCCTATCCTGGACTGTTGGCTTGACAACCCAAATTCTTCTTTTGAAGAATTCATAGTAGGACATTTTAATCTCTGAATATTCCCTCTTAAACTTCTGATAAAGGTTCTGAATTGTACCATTCAAGAAGCGCTTCTTCTTTTTGTTCTAGCTCCTCGTTAGTGTGTCCTTTTTCCCGGTTGTTGCTCTGTTGTCATCACGTTCATAGAATCTACTGATTTTGTCTTCTGTGGCTGTGATAATTCTGTTACACTGCTTTTTAATGCAGTATTGAAGACTTGTTGGCCTGTTTCCCTTTTCCCTCATTCTCTGTTTGTGGCTTTGACCAGGCCATACTTTCTCAGGGCGTAGCCTCTGAGCATTTTTGAAGCCACTTGTTTGTCCTTGGCCCTGAACATGTTCTGATACTTTTGCTTTAACTCTGCAATGATGGAATCTTTAAACAATTAAATCCTTCTCAAGTTATTCAGAGTTCCCTTCATTTGCTGTTTTGACTTTGTCTTTGGGGAATACCTTTTTTTGTATTTCTCAGCTTTCCGTAAAGCATTATCAAGTTTGACATTTGTAATGCAAAGATCTCTGTATGTTTTTGAGCGACCTCTTCCAACCTTTTTCCTTCCTGCGAGTATTCGACTTTTCATTCCTCTTGCAGACAATGAGGAAGGGGTAGGTAAGTTAGGGGCAGGTATGTTGGCCTCTGGCTGCAAGTCATCTGGTGACTGAAGTGGTGTGTTGCCTGATAGGTAGGTCTCCATTGCAACTTTTATCTTTAAAGTCTGTCTTCTATTCCGTTGGTTGCATTTCCATTTTCTTCGCTTGCTTCTTTGTTCTCGCTTTGTAAGCTCAGAGATAGATTTCACTTCTCCCTTCTCTTTTTTCTTCCAGTATCTCTCCCTGTCTTTTTGCAGATGTTCCTGGTATCGTATAGGATCCTTTTTTATTTTGTTTCTATGTCTGTGCTGTGGTGTTTTATGTGGCATCTTTTAATTAATTTAAAACTTGATTAAATAAGCCTAAAGTAAATAACATAATGGATCATTTGCACCACGTTCTGTCATTTCCACCACAGTTAAGTTTGTGGTGGAATTGACTGTGGTCAAAATTATGCTTCGTATAGTTTTTGCAGAAAAATGACAGGGTTGTTTAACATGTTTTGGCTAGTATTACAACTAGCATATAGTTTACAATAAATACATAAAATATACAAAATTCTACCACAAATTAAAGAAATTATAGCCTGTTTGGAAATGTCTGACAAGAAGAATATTCTCTACACAAGCAAACGTCTGGACATCACATCTGGAACAAATGTCCGCTGCAGCCATGTGCTTCAGTGTCACATTAAGTTTCCATGGTAACATTCTCTTGAAAAAAGTTTATTCATTAGTTATTTGTCCTCAGCATATGTGGGAACTCCTTCAAGCTGGTTGAGAGAATGCCAAGAGTGTGCAAAGCTGTCATCAAGGCAAAGGGTGGCTACTTTGAACAATCTAAAATATATATTGACTTATTTAACACTTTTTTGGTTACTACATGATTCCATATGTGTCATTTCATGGTTTTGATGTCTTCACAATTATTCTACAATGTAGAAAATAGTAAAAATAAAGAAAAATCCTTGAATGAGTAGGTGTGTCAATCCTCAACATTTACCCCGAGGACATAGAAGTGTCCGTAGTTGCAGAATCACCCAACTAAAGTTGTGATCACTGTAAAGTTATCTCGTACCCTAATATTGGAAAAATACATGCTGAACTGAATGGTAAACTGCCTTGCCTTGTCGGTGGTTTATCAAATTATGTTTTGACATTGAACATTTATGAATTGGAGACATTAGAACAAATAACATATTTTAACATAGCAAAGAGCCAACTGGCTACATGGACAGACTGGAATACAAATAACTAGGCTAGATGAGTAGGGTCTATCTGCGGACCGCAGACAGGGGTGCACGGCATGTGGGTCACAATGTGTAGTGACGATCAACTACACACCGTGCCCACCAAGTAGTGCCAAGTGAGAGTTGGGTTCAGTAGGGTCTGGCTCAAGCACATATGTGTACTAGTGAGTGTTGTACTAGCTAGATATCAAGTGTTGTATTGTGCTAGCTAGTGTACTAGCCAGCAAGCTAGTGTGTACTAGCTAGTTAACCAAACCTAACTTATCTAGCAAGTGTTGTATTGTGCTAGCTAGACAAACCCAACTAGCTAGTGCTGTATTGTGCTAGCTAGATAGATAGTGTGTACTAGCTAGCTAGCTAACCAAACCAGTATGATTGTTAGCTAGCATGCTAGCTAGCCCAACTGCTACAACCAAAACAAATGTTTGAAACAATAACAATCGAATTTGATCTGAAAGAATGTCTTAAACAATAGTCCAAAACAACATATAAGCCTATAAAAAAAACATATATTATGAAATGTACAGGCAAAATGCAAATCACTGCAGAATCCGTCCAGATCTGGTTACACTTCCACGTCCAGTTGAGCAGTGGCTCTCTCTGACTGAGATGTCCTTGCATCCCGCGCAACATCCACTCGTGGGCTCCAAGACGGAATGTATAGTGCACTTGGACAGCCCCGGCCAGGGGCAGTCCACGAGCGGATGTTGAACTGGATGCGGAACTGCATCCAGTTCAACATCCATTCAACGGTTCCTCCTGGTGGGGCCGTCCAGTTGCTTGCTATACTGTCCATCTAGGTGCTCTATATAGTCTGTCCCCATCCAACTCAGAGTTATAGCTAACTCTATTATTTTACATTACCCTAAACATGATGGAATTCATTGCTGAATTAACTCAGAAACCACACTTGTGTGGAAACACCTGTGGTTTCAATATACTTTCTATCCCTCATTTACTCCAGTGATTCCTTTATTTTGCCATTTCCCAGTATGCACTTTTTTAGAGTATGCACAGTTACTCAGTTAAGATCTGACCCTTTTTTTCAAGTTTCGTCTAAAATTACATACCCAAATCTAACTGCTTGTAGCTCAGGACCTGAAGCAAAGATATGCATATTCTTGATACCATTTGAAAGGAAACACTTTGAAGTGTGTGGAAATGTTTGTGCAAATTAATGTAGGAGAATATAACACATTCAATCTGGTAAAAGATAATACAAAGAAATGAACATGCTTTTTTTGCACCATCATCTTTGAAATGCAAGAGAAAGGCCCAGGCGCAATTTAGAATTTGGCCACTAGATGGCAGCAGTGTATGTGCAACATTTAAACTGATCCAATGAACCATTGTATATCTGTTCAAAATGTTGCCTCAAATCTGCCCAACTGTGCCTAATTGGTTTATTATATACATTTTCAAGTTCATAATTGTGCACTCTCCTCAAACAATAGCATGGTATTATTTCACTGTAATAGCTACTGTAAATTGGACAGTGCAGTTAGATTAAAAGAATTTAAGCTTTCTGCCCATATCAGATATTTGAATGATTGTTCTCTTTAATCACATTACATAATATTCTAACATGACATCTGAACTACATGTTCTTTGTGGTATTTTATTTAATTTCAGCACAAACATTTGAATTGTGACTACACAAACATTGAGATTGAATTGTAAGAGCTATGGGAAAGGGCTGGAGGTAAGACAAGGCAGGGTCCAGGGACAGTGCAATTATAGAGCAGGATTCTATAAATGGAGAGTGCTAGCGCATCTACTAAACAATACTTAGCCTACTGATGCTTTGCCGTCAGGAATTTCAGTATATTCTGAATGAAAATGGGTTACACAGAAGAATGTGCACCTTGACATAACATGTCAGCTAATCTAAGTCAGTTCAGTTATGAGTGTTTTATGCCAATGATAAGGATTACAACTACATTTGAATGGAAATCTAGATAATTATGCTCTAAATGTTCCTGTCAGAAAAAGGTTAGGTTTGTCTATGGGGTTGAGGTCAGAGATCCCTGGATATGTCATTGAACTCAACACGCATGGCACTGAAATGTACATGGGAGGGCCAAAGAATCAGTTAGGGTTGCAACATAGCATAACAGTCTACAGATGTATTTATTTTTTTGATGGACTGTCTGACAGCCATAATTAATTGATTTTGAAGATAAATTATGGCATCCTTGTATTTTGGATTAAAGGAGGCTTCATGTTGCTTTAGGAATTAGTGTTGGAATGTAAATATTTGAAGATGATGTTATCATTGATCACATCAATGTTTGGTCAATAGAATTTCACCCTCCCAGACAGAAGATTATAAACTAGTAGGAGCCATACATATCACAGTAATAGATGAATGTTCCCACTAGAGAGAAAGAGTTAAAGTAAAGCAGCAAATTTAAGTTGCACGTGACCATCAGAATTAAATATATTGTATGGCTTACAGCTGAGATACAGCTGAGACCTTGTCTCTTGATCTCTGTCTCTGTCCCTCTGTGTTCAATGTAATTTGACTAAAACCCATATAATCCTTCCAGATAATCTGTGAAATGGTTCTCTCCCTCTTCTCTTCTTCTCCCTTCACAACCCTTTGTGTGTCTACCTTTCTCTACTCCCTCTAAAGAACCTCTCATCAAGCCATGGGCGGGCATTAGTGGGATCAGAGTCAAGCCCACTCACATAAACTGTGTCATTAAGGAAGTAGCACACCAGTAAATTAATCCTCTCATCCATTAATTTTTTTCAAACAAATGCTTTTACAGCAGTGAAATTTACCATCTGTATTTCACCATGACGTTGGTTTTTTATTGCCGACATAGACCAGTAGTAAAGCTCTAGAAATATTACAGTGGATGAATGTCGCCATGTCCTAGTGGGTTACCAACTGTGTCTGATTTGTCCCGACGAAGATTGATTTGATAATAACACATGGTGTCTGGTTCAGTAGCTGTCCAACATCCATTAACCCTCCTTTTGAATCTAATGACTGTCTCCGGTCTCTTCTTAAAACCATGCAGCCGTTAACATCATGTAACGTCTGTATCTTTCAGATCCCCCAGATTAGTTATGCGTCCACGGCTCCAGAGCTGAGTGACAAAAGTCGTTATGAGTTCTTCTCCCGCGTGGTCCCTCCTGACTCCTACCAGGCCCAGGCCATGGTGGACATCGTCAAGGCTATGGGGTGGAACTATGTATCTACACTGGCCTCAGAAGGAAACTACGGTGAGAGCGGCGTCGATGCCTTCCTCCAGATTTCTCGAGAGGCAGGTTTGTTCCGAATTTAGGGGTGAATTAAAATGTTCTGGTGTAGCTTAACCATGGCCAACATAGTGTTAGAACTGATGGTACTATATGGGGAGGACATGACGTCCAATGGAGGAGCAGCCTTGGTTTGGGTCTTGTCTTTCTTCTCCCTTCATTCAGGAGGTCTATGCATCGGCCAATCCATCAAAATCCCTCGAGAGCCGAAACCAGGTGGGTTTGATAAGATCATCAAGAGACTAATGGAGACCTCTAATGCTCGTGGGGTCATCATCTTTGCCAATGAGGACGACATCAGGTTAGTGGCAAACTAGTTCCTTTCCCTAGGACTGTTGTCACATAACCACCATGCTACTTGTTCTCTAAGCTCCACATTGTCAAGTTCCTATAGACTCTAGAGCTAATGAAGGTCCAGTGTGCTAATCCATTATCACCACTTATCACAGACGTGTCTTGGAGGCAGCAAAGAGGGCCAACCTGACGGGTCACTTCCTGTTTGTGGGCTCTGACAGCTGGGGGGCCAAGAGCTCCCCCATCCTGGACCAGGAGGATGTGGCTGAGGGGGCTGTCACCATCCTCCCCAAGAGGGCCTCCATCGATGGTAAGGCAAACACATGAAAAAGATATTGCAGAGATACATTGTATTTTGTTATTCAATATGAATTTAACTTTAGTGGGGGATGGGAAAGTCTGGGAAAGTCTTAAACATAAGGTGATAGTGATGCTCTGTTGGTCCTTTGCCCAGGGTTTGACAACTACTTCACCTCGAGATCTCTGAAAAACAACAGAAGGAACATCTGGTTTGCAGAATACTGGGAGGACGACTTCAAATGTAAACTCACTCGACCAGGTATCAAGTACGATCTTGGTAGAAGAAAATGTACAGGTAGGAGAAGAGATTATTTCTGACATATTTCAAAGGTTTATCTCAAATAAGCAGATTTACTTACAGGCTACACAGGTTTATCCATTGTATGTCACCCTTCCTCCCTTCTTCAGGGGAAGAGAGAATCGCACAGGAATCTCAGTACGAGCAGGAAGGGAAAGTACAGTTTGTGATAGACGCGGTGTATGCCATGGCCCATGCCTTACACAGCATGCACCTGGATCTCTGTCCGGGCTCCATGGGCATCTGTGAGAAGATGGACCCAGTGGAAGGGAGTCAGCTGCTCCATTACATTCGCTCAGTCAACTTTAATGGTGAGTTGGAAATGTACAGACCAGGGGTTGTTAAAAATGGTCTTGAGCAATTCCGTTGGAGCAGCAGTTAATCAGGTCTGAGAACGTTCAATAAACTTTGTTTGGATTGAGTTTGAAAATGAATCTTCTATCCTGACTTTTCTTTTTGTTGTGGCTGTCAAATCAGATAATACTCTTGATAATTGAAATTATATATATTTTTAATTAAAGCCCAAACAGAGGAAATATCCTGGTTTCATGAAGCCTTTTCCACTGGTTCCCATCACATACCATCGGAGAGGTTAGTCTGAGAGGTCAGTCACTCCAAAAACGTGTGGATGGAAGTCAGTCTGAAGACGTCACTGCACTCTGCGTTAACCTCTTCAATGCACTATTCTTCCCCAGGGCAGCCTCTCTTCTTTCTTCATACACAAGAAACACTCCTCTTTTCATCTCCATCTTTCATGAAAAATATTTTTCTTGGAGTCCAAGGAGCTTTCTGTGAAAAGCAAAGCTATTTCCTTTTCCCTGTTTGTGGATGACCTTTGCTTGTATGGAAGCCCTCTGATTGAATGCTTGAAGGGAACAGAGAGTACAGAAAAAAATAGCATGTATGGAAAGGAACCCTCAGCAGGAAGAATCTTATGCTCAGCTTTGCCCAGGTTGCACAAGACATTTAGGTTCACCGTAGGTTTCATTTTTCTTTGTTCAAAGGTAAAAGCATCGCACGGCCCACTAGCGTGTAGCCCTGTTAAAAATCCTTGCTCCTCTATCCAACAGGCAGTGCAGGGACTGGGGTCATGTTCAATGAGAATGGAGATGCTCCTGGTCGCTATGACATCTTCCAGTTCCAACTTTCCAACACCACCAACCCTGGCTACCGGTGTATTGGCCAGTGGACAAACCATCTGCGACTCAATGTAAACATTTGTTTTGGTCTATTTTATTTTTCAATGATGCACTTTATCAGTGTTGCTATTGCATTGAGGAATGTACTGTTTGTGTTTTGAGTTAACTACCTTTCAATTTAAGCAAACTCATTCCAGTTATTCATGCACTTTTATTTAGCTCCATTTAGTCATTCATTCTCTTTTCCCCAGTAATGACATGATGTGACTACTTCAGGAGTTCACTTGATGTTCTTTAACATTGTCTCTGTCTCTGTTAAAGGCTGAGGAGATGCAGTGGTCGGGTGGGGACCGTGCAGTCCCTGACTCTGTGTGCAGTTTCCCCTGTGAGTTAGGAGAGAGAAAGAAGATGGTGAAGGGTGTACCCTGTTGCTGGCACTGCGAACTGTGTGACGGATATCAATATCAGCTGGATGAGCTAAACTGTGACATGTGTCCCTTCGATATGCGTCCCATGCCAAACCGAACGGGCTGCCGGTCCACACCCATCATCAAACTGGAGTGGAGCTCCCCCTGGGCCATCATCCCTGTGTTCCTGGCTGTCCTGGGCATCCTGGCCACCTCCGGATGCATCATCACCTTCATCCGCTTTAACGACACCCCCATCGTCCGAGCCTCCGGCCGGGAGCTCAGCTACGTTCTCCTGACAGGCATCTTCCTCATCTACCTGATCACCTTCCTCATGATTGCAGAGCCCAGCGCCCCAGTGTGTGCATTCCGCAGGCTGCTGCTGGGCCTGGGCATGTGTATTACCTACTCAGCTATGCTCACCAAGACCAACCGCATTTACCGTATCTTTGAGCAGGGCAAGAAAGCAGTCACGCCACCTCCGTTCATCAGCCCTGCTTCTCAGCTGATCATCACCTTTATACTCATTGGTGTGCAGGTGAGTGAGTTGCTGCCTCTCTCCTATTGCATTTGATGAAAACAAGGCAGTAATACAACAGTGCTTGTTAAAGACAAGAAATGGTATCTGGAATGGTATACAGGAGAATTAGATTGATCTGCTGAATCATGGGCCACATCATTCTTTGGATCATTCTCTGTATCTCCACAGTTACTTGGCATTTTCATCTGGTTCGGAGTGGTGCCCCCACACACCATCATAGACTATGAGGAGCAGCGGCCGCCCAACCCAGAGTTTGCACGTGGGGTCCTGAAATGTGACATGTCCGACCTGGCCCTGGTCCTCTGCTTGAGCTACAGTATCGTGCTGATGGTGACCTGCACTGTGTATGCCATCAAGAGCAGAGGGGTGCCAGAGACCTTCAACGAGGCCAAGCCCATTGGCTTCACCATGTACACCACCTGTATCATCTGGCTGGCCTTTGTGCCCATCTTCTTTGGTACAGCACAGTCTACTGAGAAGGTTTGAAAATCAATCATATTTCTATATTTGCTGGTATTTATCCATTGGCAGAGAAAGTCAATTTTGTATATACTTATAAAAGCAACCCTAGAACTACAGTATGTTTTCTAGAATAGGTTCTAGACTGTTATCAAATGCTAGTTTGTTACCTTTAATATCAGATTTTTTTCCATGCGGCACTCACAGTATGTTCAGCATCCTCTTCATTGTCTGACAGCGGAACAATGGTCAGAATGTAAAAGAAGGAAGTACACTATATATACAAAAGTATGTGGACGCCCCTTTAAATGAGTGGATTCGGCTATTTCATCCACACCCTTTTCTGACAGGTCTATAAAATTGAGCACACAGCCATGCAATCTCCATAGACAAACATTGGCAGTAGAATGGCCTTACTGAAGAGCTCAGTGACTTTCAACGTGGCACCATCATAGGATGTCATCTTTCCAACAAGTCAGTTCGTAACATTTCTGCCCTGCTAGAGCTGCCCCGGTCAACTGTAAGTGCTGTTATTGTGAAGTGGAAACGTCTAGGAGCAACAACAGCTCAGATGCGAAGTGGTAGGCCACACAAGCTCACAGAAGGGAACCGCCGAGTGCTGAAGTGCGTAGCGAGTAAAAATCGTCTGTCCTCAGTTGCAACACTCACTACCGATTTCCAAACTGCCTCTGGAAGCAACGTCAGCACAATAATTGTTCGTCGGGAGCTTCATGAAAAGGGTTTCCATGGCCGAGCAGCCACACACAAGCCTAAGATCACCATGTGCAATGCCAAGCGTCGCATGGAGTGGTGTAAAGCTCTACACCTTTAGACTCTGGAGCAGTGAAAACACGTTCTCTGGAGTGTTGAATCATGCTTCACCATCTGGCAGTCCAAATCTTGGTTTGGCGGATGCCAGGAGAACGCTACCTGTCCGAATGCATAGTGCCAACTGTAAAGTTTGGTGGAGGGGGAATAACGGTCTGGGGCTGTTTTTCATGGTCTGGCTAGGCCCCTTAATTCCAGTGAAGGGAAATCTTAACACTACAGCATACAATGACATTCTAGATGTTTCTGTGCTTCCAACTTTGTACCAACAGTTTGGGGAAGGCCGTTTCCTGTTTCAGCATGACAATGCCCCCGTGCACAAAGCGAGGTCCATACAGAAGTGGTTTGTTGAGATCAATGTGGCAGAACTTGACTGGCCTGCACAGAGCCCTGACCTCAACCCCATCGTACACCTTTGGGATGAATTGGAAGACCAACTGCAAGCCAGGCCTAATCGTCCAACATTAGTGCCCGACCTCACTAATATTCTTGTGGATGAATGGAAGCAAGTCCCCGCAGCAATGTTCCAACATCTAGTGGAAAGCCTTCCCAGATTAGTGGAGGCTGTTATAGCAGCAAAGGGGGACCAACTCCATATTCATGCCCATGATGTAACGTTTGTCGTCGGGAGACGAGGAAGCGGACCAAAACGCAGCTGGGAGCGAATACATGTTTATTTAACACACTAGAATTAAACATGTACACAAAATCAAGGAAAAACTGCCA
The DNA here is from genome assembly GCF_901001165.1 of Salmo trutta. Classification (NCBI taxonomy): domain Eukaryota; kingdom Metazoa; phylum Chordata; class Actinopteri; order Salmoniformes; family Salmonidae; genus Salmo; species Salmo trutta. Next base: position 45,573,268 of record NC_042972.1, read on the forward strand.
ATACGTTACGTGCTCAAATAACGAGACAACAACCCACAAACATCGTGGGGGAAAAGGAACTTAAATGTGATTCCCAATCAGACTTCACAAGCGACAGCTGTCTGATTGGGAAATCACCCCCGAGCCCAACATAGAAATAAAACACAAAGGCTATAACCAAAACATAGAAAATAAAGCATAGAAATGCCACACCCTGACCAAAATAGCAGAGTTCACCTGGTCAGGGCGTGACAGTACCCCCCCTCCAACGGTGCGTACTCCCGGCGCACCAAACTAAAGTCTATTAGGGGGGGGACCCGGGTGGGCGCCTCACCCTCGGTGGAGGCTCTGGCCCCGGGCGTGTTTCTCCCCCTGCCTCCACCCTAGCCCTACCCCTCTGGCCCGGACTGGACCACTGTGGAGCGGCATGCTCAGGCTCCGGAGCGGAGCCGTCGACCGGAACATGATTGGGCACCGGTGGACCAGACACGGGCCGTGCCGGACTGTGGACACGCACCGTGGGCTTGGTGCGGGGAACAGGAACGGGCCGGACAGGACTGTGGACACGCACCGTGGGCTTGGTGCGGGGAACAGGGACGGGCCGGACAGGACTGTGGACACGCACCGTGGGCTTGGTGCGGGGAACAGGGACGGGCCGGACAGGACTGTGGACACGCACCGTGGGCTTGGTGCGGGGAACAGGGATGGGCCGGACAGGACTGGGGACACGCACCACTAACCTGGTGCGGGGAGCAGGGACGGGCCGGACAGGACTGGGGACACGCACCACTAACCTGGTGCGGGGAGCAGGGACGGGCCGGGCCGGACTGGGGACACGCAGCACTAACCTGGTGCGGGGAGCAGGGACGGGCCGGACAGGACTGGGGACACGCACCACTAACCTGGTGCGGGGAGCAGGGACGGGCCGGACAGGACTGGGGACACGCACCACTGACTTGGTGCGGGGAGCAGGGACGGGCCGGACCGGACTGGGGACACGCACCACTGACTTGGTGCGGGGAGCAGGGACGGGCCAGACAGGACTGGGGACACGCACCACTAACCTGGTGCGGGGAGCAGGGACGGGCCGGACAGGACTGGGGACACGCACCACTAACCTGGTGCGGGGAGCAGGGACGGGCCAGACAGGACTGGGGACACGCACCACTAACCTGGTGCGGGGAGCAGGGACGGGCCAGACAGGACTGTGAACACGTACTGGTGACCTGAAGCGTGGAGCCGGTTTAGCCACTCGTCCTGGCTGGATGCCCATCCTAGCACGGCATGTGCTGGGCATGTCCACCGGACGCACTGGGCTGTGCGGGCGCACTGGCGACACAGCGCGCAACTCTGCATACCATGGCTTGGTGCGGGGAGCAGGGACGGGCCGGACAGGACTGGGGACACGCACCGTGGGCTTGGTGCGGGGAACAGGAACGGGCCAGACAGGACTGTGAACACGCACTGGTGACCTGAAGCGTGGAGCCGGTTTAGCCACTCGTCCTGGCTGGATGCCCATCCTAGCACGGCATGTGCTGGGCATGTCCACCGGACGCACCGGGCTGTGCGGGCGCACTGGCGACACAGCGCGCAACTCAGCATACCATGGCTCCTCCTCCAGATCTTCCCTCTGCAGGTCCTCAATCAAACGCCTCATCTCCTTCTCTTCCTCCGCCGTCATCCCCCACGAGAGCAGTGGTCTGGGCTCTTCCTCTGCCCTTCCGGACCACCCCATTAGCCCCCCCCAAAAATTTTCTTGGGGCTGTTTTCCGGGCCTCCTCGACCGCCGCCTGCGACTCCGTCTACCGGCTGGCTTTTCCTCCTCGACCTGGGAGTCCGTCCGCCAGGGTCCTTTCCCCGACATGATCTCCTCCCAGGTCCAGAACTCCTTTCCCTCGCGAGCCCATCTCTCGCGCTCCTTTTCCTCCCGCTGCTTGGTCCTGGTTCGGTGGGTTGTTCTGTAACGTTTGTCGTCGGGAGACGAGGAAGCGGACCAAAACGCAGCTGGGAGCGAATACATGTTTATTTAACACACTAGAATTAAACATGTACACAAAATCAAGGAAAAACTGCCAATACGTTACGTGCTCAAATAACGAGACAACAACCCACAAACATCGTGGGGGAAAAGGAACTTAAATGTGATTCCCAATCAGACTTCACAAGCGACAGCTGTCTGATTGGGAAATCACCCCCGAGCCCAACATAGAAATAAAACACAAAGGCTATAACCAAAACATAGAAAATAAAGCATAGAAATGCCACACCCTGACCAAAATAGCAGAGTTCACCTGGTCAGGGCGTGACACATGATTCTGGAAGGAGATGATCAACAAGCAGGTGTCCACACACTTTTGGCAATGTAGTGTATGTTCAGACTAGTAGAGTGTGTTGTTAAATCAGTCAGCCTAAATTAAGTCTTTAGTCTTTTCACCTCTGCAAATCGAAATTAAATGAATCAAAGAGGTCAGAAAAGAGGTCAGACAAGCTCAGTGGCAAAATGGGTCTCTGAGAGACAAAAAAATATCCACTACATGCTATTCAATTACACACTTACAGCTTAGAACATCTAAATATAGCATCAATAACATTTAGTTGTCAGATCGCATTAGTTGACATTTTTGACCAGACAGTATTAAAACAGTACAATAACAGGGAAGGAGTGTTATTAGATAGGATGCAAGGGTATTGATGCATTAGACTTTGAGAGGTACTCAGAAAAGTGTAAAGAATTGCAAGTTGACCAATAGGGAAGTGTGAATGGAAGGTGTTGGCAAACTTAGGGGGGTTGGCTATTTTTCTTACATTTTCCCTCAATGTGTGAATTATTATATATATATATATATATATATATGTTTTTTTTTACTTTACCCCCTTTTTCTCCCCAATTTCGTGATATCCAATTGGTAGTTACAGTCTTGTCCCATCGCTGCAACTCCCCTACGGACTTGGGAGAGGCGAAGGTCAAGAGCCATGGTCCTCATGGCTCTTGACAACACAACCCTGCCAAGCCACACTGCTTCTTGACACACCGCTCGCTTAACCCAGAAGCCAGCCACACTAATATGTCGGAGGAAACACTGTCCAACTGGTGACCGAAGTCAGCTTGCAGGCGCCCGGGCCCACCACAAGGAGTTGCTAGAGTGCGATGAGGCAAGGAAATCCGGCCGGCCAAACCCTCCCCTAACCCGGACAACACCTTGCCAATTGTGCACCACTTCATGGGTCTCCCAGTCATGGCTCAGGCTGTGACACAGCCTGAGATTGAACCCGGGGCTGTAGTGAACCCGGGGCTGTAATGATTGAACGCCTCAAGCACTGCGATGCAGAAATGTGTGTTGTTTTCGTGCAGATGGTTGACTTGCTTGATGATGCACCTGACAAGAAAAGATCCCTTTCTGTTCTGGATTGCCTAAGTCTCATTAGAACTGTTGTCTGTCATACTTCAATGCCACTTTGGCTGCGTTTAGACAGACAGCCCAATTCTGATCTTTTTTCACTAATTGGTCTTTTGACCAATCAGAACTGCTCTAAAAAAGATCTGTTGTGTAAAGACCTTATGTGATTGGTCAAAAGACCAATTAAAGGAAAAAGAAGATCAGAAGTGGCTGAGGCATACATATACTGTACTTAGCACTAGCCTGGAGTCAGTAATGTCTTTAATGGTAAACTCTTCAAAATGAAGTTGCAGCACCGCAGATATAGAGATGAGCGAGTTGCAAGATTTTGCTCTCACACAGTCTCACACACAATATCTGCACCTGTGCACAGGTTCGCTTCACGCTGTTACAGCGTGGTAGCCAGGGCACCAAAAGAGTGGAGAAGTTGAGCCTCTCGCGTTAACTCTCTTAATTGTTGTGGAAATTGACACACTTTGTTATCTACACCATATCGCTGAGTCTATCTTTCATATGAATGGCTGTAATGAACAGTGCTCCCTGGTCATCCATGCGTTGCCACATCAGTGCTGGACAGGACATTGAGAGCCAATAAGAAACACGACAAAGACGAGGACAGAGAAGATAAGGGATATTGTGCTATATAGCTACAGTGCATTTGAAAAGTATTCAGACCCTTGACTTGTTTCACATTTTGTTATGTTGCAGCCTTTTTCTAAAACGTATGCAATCAAAATATTCCTCATCAATCTACACACAATACCCCATAATGACGAAACAAAACATTTTTTCATTTTTTTTAGCAAATTTATACAAAAACAGAAATAGCTTGTTTACATAAGTATTCAGACCCTTTCCTATGAGACTCTAAATTGAGCTCAGGTACATCCTGAGCTCAATCCTTGAGATGTTTCTACAACTTGATTGGAGTCCACCTGTGGTAAATCCAATTGATTGGATATGATTTGTAAAGGAACACCCCTGTCTATATAAGGTCCCACAGTTGACAGTGCACGTCAGAGCAAAAACCAAGCCATGAGGTCGAAGGAATTGTCCGTAGAGCTCCTAGACAGGATTGTGTCTGGGAAGGGTACCAAAATATTTCTGCAGGATTGAAGGTCCCCAAGAACACAGTGGCCTCCATCATTCTTAAATGAGCAATCGGGGGAGAAGGGCCTTGGTCAGGGAAATAACCAAGAACCCAATGGTCACTCTGACAGAACTCCAGAGTTCTTCTGTGGAGATGGGAGAACCTTACAGAAGGACAACCATCTCTGCAGCACTCCACCAATTAGGCCTTTATGTTAGAGTGGCCAGATGTAAGCCACTCCTCAGTAAAAGGCACATGACAGCCCACTTAGAGTTTGCCAAAAGGCACCTAAAGACTCTCAGACCATGAGAAACAAGATTCTCTGGTCTGATGAAACCAAGATTAAACTCTTTGGCCTGAATGCCAAGCCTCAAGTCTGGAGGAAACGACACCATCCCTACGGTCTAGCATGATGTTAGCAGCATCATGCTGTGAGGATTTTTTTCACCGGCAGGGACTGGGAGACTAGTCAGGTTTGAGGGAAAGATGAACGGAGCAAAATGCAGAGAGAACCTTGATGAAAACCTTATCCAGAGCTCTCAGGACCTCAGACTGGGGTGAAGGTTCACCTTCCAACAGAACAACAACCTTAAGCTCACAGCCAAGACGACGCAAGAGTGGCATCAGGACAAGTCTTTGAATGTCTTTGAACGGCCCAGCCAGAGCTTGGACTTGAACCCGATCGAACATCTCTGGAAAGACCTGAAAAAACCTGTGTAACGACGCTCCCCAAATACAGGTGTGCCAAGATTGTAGCGTCATACCCAAGAAGACTTGAGGCTGTAATCGCCTCTAAAGGTGCTTTAACAAAGTACTGAGTAAAGGGTTTTAATACTTATGTACGTGTGATATTTTTATAGATTTACCAAAACGTCTAAAAGCTTCTTTTTGCTTTGTCATTATGGGGTATTGTGTGTAGATTGATGAGAGAAAAAACACAATTCAATTAATTGTTGAATAAGGTTGTAACGTAACAAAATGGGGGAAAAGTCAAGGGGTCTGAATACTTTCCAAATGCACTTTAGGTCTTTGTTTATTTATTTTTTTATTCCATGTATTTCTTCATTTATTCATGAGATGTACTGCTTTTGAATTGTCAGTGCATCGGACTCAGACCACAAGTCTGTTCTTGTTGTTGCCAGCCTGACAACAGAGGAACAACACGTGAATAGACATGCTGAAGGCCCATAAATAGAGCACCACTCCTCAGTGCTTATACTGGGATATAAATCATTCATCCCAGGCTAAAAACACAGCTGTCTCCTTGAACATTCAGATGAAGAAACAACATCTGCATACTGTGTACCTCCTATTTCACCTCCTGTTGATTCTTCATACAATAATTAGGTATTATAAAGGTATGTCATGGGGATTGCCATGGAAAATATTATGTAAGACAACCTCCATACATTATTATTGTGAATTATTGAATGTACAGTTTTACTGTGTTCTCAGAATATTATCAAAATACTATATTGTCATTCTCGGGGTATTATCAGATTAATAGATGGAAGGATAGGCATAGGATAGAAAGGAAAATCAGGAAAACTAATATTTTGAATTGTGAACGCAACACAGACAATTCATATAGTCCTCAGCCAGGCAATCCAAACCCTATTGTAAAATGTCTAGGTGTATACTGAGGCATTTATTATTAACCTTCACCCTGCTTTCCCTCTGCTCTAGATGTTCATCCAGACCACCACCCTGACGGTGTCCATGAGCCTGAGTGCCACGGTGTCCCTGGGCATGTTGTACATCCCGAAGGTCTACGTCATCATCTTCCAACCGGAGCAGAACGTGCAGAAACGCAAGCGCAGCTCCAAGGCTGTGGCTTCCACAGTGACCTCACAACTCTCCCAGAAAGACGACAAGCAGAACGGAGAGTCCAAAAGTAGTGCCATAGTGCCTGACCGATCACAGTGAGTAAAGCAGCGGCGGTATCCACTGATCCCTCACCTGTGCTACTGTATGTATTCACAATGATATGGAAACAGATTAGTGTTCATTTTTCACTAAAACAATTGGTAATTGTCTCTCTCTTCAATCACTTTAGATAATCCAGCAGGAAACCAGAGATGAATACAACACCTGGCACCTAACAGATGACAGCTTATAATGGTCTCTCTTGGCAAAGCACTCCCTCACATGCGAGAGGGGGCTCCCGAGTGGCGCAGCGGTCTAAGGCATCACTACAGACCCTGATTCGATTCCAGGCTGTATCACAACTGGCTGTGATTGGGAGTCCCATAGGGCGGCGCACAATTGGCCCAGCGTCGTCCGGGTTAGGGTTTGGCCGGGCTAGGCCGTCATTGTAAATAAGAATTTGTCCTTAACTGACTTGCCTAGTTAAATAAAGGTTAAATAAAACAATTAAATAAATGACAGCTGTCCACAATGAACATTGTGGACAGCTTTGCTAGATTTCAGGACAAAGTCTCCTTTTACATTAGGATATGTCTAGGCGACCATGGCAATTAATTAGTTCTCTTTGATTTCTCTCCTCAGGACAATTAGTTGGATCAATAGTTAATAAAATGTTAAACCTTTTCCTGACTGGAGGACCTAAAGTAGGATCCTTTGAGAACAAGCGTTGTTGTTTACTTGATTTATCAGCACCGCATGGGTTGTGAGTTTGTGTGTACATTATACGAATGTTTCCACAGTACTGTTTGTATGGGTGTCACAACTTTGACGCGTTGTTGTTTTTTACTGATTACACTGGAAGGAACTAGCTTTTCTATGCACCACTTTATCCTGGAATAACTAGTGTAGGGTTCTTGAATGACATAGTGGTAAAGAGAAACAACTGTAGGGAATTCTGATTACTGACATCAATACTGCCAGATCTCATGTAAGGTACCATTTTAACATGTTCTGTTATGCTTTGGTTTAGTTTGCTGTTAATTGCTTTAGCAGTAATAACTTATATACAATGCTACTTTCTAAATTGGAAACCAGTGGTTCTGAACAGGATATTGTGTTCTGAGACAATTGTTAGAATCACAACAACGTATGGCATTTCTGTAGATTGTTCTTAATCTCTTTATAGTGCTGCTGGTGTTGCGATTATGAGAACAGTTAATGGTAACACTTGAGTTCACTGAGAATATCGCTGGTTTTAGCATCAATGATCACTTGTGTTCTTCAATATTGTGCCATTAAATCACTGTTTTGTGTTCTCAAAATGTATGTAATGTTACAAGTTTCCCTTAAAATAAAATCACTACAATATCATTTAAATGATGTAAACTTATTTGAAAATGAATACTGTGGCACTGTAATGGTCCACAAAATGACGATAGCCCAGTTCAGGTCACACTCCAAGCAGTCCTAGATCGCATAACGCATGCGTGTAGCATTCACTCTGTGCCTAGCGGTATTGCGTTCTGATTTTGTCAGAACACAATGCAGTGGAGGCAGCAGTTTCCATTAAGTTATTTGCAGTAAGATTATTTTTTGGCTTGGCTGGGATTATGTTCAAGTTTTCAGGAAACAATTTTTTTTAAATTAATTTTTACTTAAAATACTGTGATAACGAAAATATAGATAAAACCCAATAATTCCACCTTCATACTATTGTACTTCTGTAACTGTAGCCATTGTGAGGCTGCCATCATGCTTACACTGCCCCCTGCTGGAGATTTATTAAAAGTGTACAGTAAAACAGCAAAGTGCTGGCTAAGAAACTTAACCATTCTGTAGCATGGAGTGGACTGTAGGGCACATTACTGGACCATGCTGTGGAGAGGGCATCTCTGCTACAGTATCATAGTGAGATGCATAGTGTGTAGACTTAAAAAATAAAACATTAACACACCCCACTCAACAGTTAAGGAAACTATAGTTTATTATTTCACAAACATAAGAGATCTTACGCAATAATCACAAGTAAAAGTACGTATCTAAAATAAATAGCACTAAAAACAAGAGGATGATGTTCTGGGGAAGTGGAAAACAAATATTCAATACAGTGCTGTGTTACAATATTCAGACAGTGTTAGTAAAACAAATGTTCAAGTGCGAAAGAGATGTTTTTTGTAATGTGCAACAGTCAAATGGCTGACATTTCACAGATGCTCATAATGCAGGAAAGTTCCCAGAATAACTCTGTACCGCACACTTAATTACAATTAGATGAAACATCTCAAAACAAGATTACTACACACAGACAGAGTTTCATGATGAGACAAAAGAAGTCTCAATACACCAAAACAAATATTCTACACCAAACCATCTGCTGTTCCCATTCATGCCCAAAGCTTGGAGCAAGCCCTCAAGTAAGAAGCGCAAACCAAAGTAGACCATACTCCTTTTACTTAACCGGTAAACCTATTCAGGTTGCTCCTCTCTCTATTGTTCCAGACCGGCTGGCCCCTACTATCAGAGGTTCATCTGACACGTCTGTATTAATCAGGGATGGACAGGTCATAGGTCACTCCAGAAAACTGTCCAGAGTAAGACAGGTGGGGATCTTGGGAGGAGCTGGTCGGGAAACCTTTTTTCTCTTTGCCTTCATCATGAGCGGGCGAATATCTGACAAAGGAGACTGGTGTGGGTGGCTGAATTAAGGAAAATGGCATTCCATAACAAATGGCATTTCCCCGTTCCTCCCTGATTGTTTCCTATGAGATTAGTTACAGCAATGTATAACATACATTTATCAATAGACATCATAGAGGATATAATTCAGTCACAATATGTACTTCAACACCCACTTCAATGAGAAATACCAGTCAGGAAACCTGAATTGTACGGTTTAAGAAAAGGATACAGGTTGGAAGAATTTGGTTCTCCCTCCAAGTCCATCATAACCACTTCTGACCTGGAATATGAGATAGTCATACATTTTGTCATATCATTGACAGGAACAAGACAGGAAAGCAAGGACATTTGTGGGTCATGTTTTGGAAGTCATTAGGTGGAATGCACTGTACTTCACTGTAATTGATGGTGTGAAAATGTGGAACAGGCTCATATTAAGAAAAACACCAGAACAATCATACAGTAACTGCAGTGTTGTGAGGGAAAGAGAATAGAGTCAGGTTACTTACAGCTCCCAGTTTACTCCTCTGGGGGTCCAGCATGCTGCCAAAGGTCTTCTTCCTGAACAGAATGGAATTACGGAAGAATGTACCCATTTGCGCTGCCTCCTCTCTGGCCTGGGAGAATTCATAAACACAGAAGATTATGGCATGCCATGCACACTAAAGTACAACACGTCTAGCTTTAAAATGTATCCAGAGCAATGTGGTCAACACAAAGTCAGTACATATGGTGCATGTGTTAGGTGAACCCTTGGAAGTGGTAAAATACCTTGCTTCCCAACGAGGCGCTGTCACGGTGTTTGGTTGGCGAGGACGACAACCTGAGAAAGAAAGAACATAAGATAAATATGATCAATACTTCAGAAACGTTTAACAAATAAGTGTCAGGAGCATATATCCCTCGTCAATGACACACTGTAGAGGGAAACTCACGTGGCTGGATCCAGACGCATCTTTTTGGATGGGACCTGTGACGCCCTCTTATCCACCAGGTCAGGTGTGGTGATGTCAAAGGTCATGTTAAGGTCAATGTCCTCACTGTTGGCAGGCTGGTGGAGACGGGGCTGTTGCAGCTCCACCGGGGCAGGGCTGAAAGACAAGGGGGAAAGACCCCAATCAGTGACTAACACCAGATCTAGCAAGAAGTTATCTATATAATAAGTAGCATTCGCTGTGTAGAAAATCGATTGGTGAAGTGACAAACCTCTCAAAGACTAGTCGGCTCAAGGCTTCGTTAGTGCGGGTTGGTGTGCTCAGGGTCTTTTGAAGAATCTCAACTTTTTTCTTCAGACTCTAAAAGTGTTAAAAACACAAAGTAGTGGAATAGTAAACTCAGTATTTTTATTACCCAAATATAACATAGCTTTGCAAATTGTATAGTGCTCATAATTTCTAGAATTGAGGGCTCCTTACAGTGATCTCTTTGTCTGCGTTGGTCAAGTCATTTTGGACAGCTTTCAGGTCATCATTGGTCCTGTTCATCTCCATTGTGGCTTTCTGCAACTACAGAGATATGAGAAACTGTGTCAGTCTCAGATTGGAAGTAGGTGAGACATCCCACATTATCACAGAACAATTCAATTAATGTTTTTTTATTTTTTATACATGTATTACCTTGTTGTTTGAAGCAAACACCTCCCTTTTGAGCTTTTCAGACATTTCATTTGAATATCGGAGGCTTCCTTTTAGGTTTTCATACTCTCTGCAAAGGATAATAGGAATTACTTGGTAAATATCCTTACAAAACACTGTTGCCCTGACAATGTAAATTGAGTATGGAAAACATTAAGAACACCCGCTCTTTCCATGACAGACTGACCAGGTGAAAGCTATGATCCCTTATTGATACCACTTAAATCAGTGTAGATGAAGGGGATGAGACAGGTTAAAGAAGGGTTTTTAAGCCTTGAGACAACTACGGCATGGATTGTGTATGTGTACCATTCAGAGGGTGACTGGGCAAGACAAAACATTTAAGTGCCTTTGAACGGGGTATGGTAGCAGGTGCCAGACGCAAGAACTGCAATGCTGCTGGGTTTTTCATGCTCAACAGTTTCCTGTGTGTATGAAGAATGGTCCACCCCCCAAAGGACATCCAGCTAACTTGACACAACTATGGGAAGCATTGGAGTCAACATGGGCCAGCATCCCTGTGGAACACTTGACACCTTCTAGAGTCCATTCCTTGATGAACTGAGGCTGTTCTGAGGGCAACGGAGGGGTGCAACTTGATATTAGGAAGGCGTTCCTAATGTTTGCTATACTCAGTGTATAGTGTAAAAGATTGACATTCCTTACTTCTTGAGAGAGATGCAGAAGATGGAGAGCTGCTCCACGGCAGCCTGGCCAACACCCATGTCACTGATCATGGATTCCACCTCAGCCCTCTGACCCTGTAACACCACATCCAGACTGGGAAGGACAAGGACACACACAAGTAAAATATACAAGCCAGCACAGTATGGTTTGGGTTGGCACAAAAGTCAGAAAATGATTATTGTGTGAGTCTGTGGGCTACCTCTCATATGTTTTCATTTTGGTCCTGAGTCGTCGGGCCTCCTCCTTAGCAGCCTGAGTCTCACTCTGCTGGTTCTCCAGGTATTTCATCTGTTTCTGAAAGTTCCAAAACCCTCAAAATGTTAGAGACATGTCAGGTAGGAAGGAGCATGTAAATACATTTGGCTTTACGTTTGACAACTTAACAGCCTACCCTGAGAACTGAGCAGAGCATCTCTTTCTCGCCAATCTCCTTCCTAACACTGTCCAGGTCTTTCTTCTGCCTGTCCACAGTCTCCTTCAAGCCCTCTAGCATCTTCAGTCTGTCCCTCCAGTCTCTCTCTGAGGATAGAAATACAAGTCAATGTTTCAGCCATCCAAATGCCAAAAATATTTACACCATCATAATGACACGTGGTCTATCAAAGCAAGCATCCGTCGTGTTCACTGGCCTCTTACCTTTGGTACTTAAAACAGCTTTCATTCTATCGAGCTCGTTCTGCAGAAGAAAAAAATGAAACACTGAATAAGCAACATCATACAATAATATCCCCAATTCACATGCCATGACAATGTTCTATTTAATGTTGCCACAACGTGAGTCAAGATGGTAGTCCTCCTGGTGTAGGCCTACCTGCAAACACTCTGGATCTGCAGAGGATCCCTCTCCTTCACCACCAATGTCAAAGAACAACTTGTTGATAATGTGTCTGGTGCTAACCTGAGGGGAGAGTCCAGACAAAGATAAACATGTAGAAAAAGTATTTGTAGGGTTATTTTGAGATGAATGGGATTGATTTAATGTGTGCAGAATGAAACACCAGTGTTCAGAAGGGGTCAGCAGTATAGCAAGTTAGTCCTACCTGTTTTCTACATTGTGGACATGTCTTGTTGGGGGCAGTCTGAAACCACTGAAGAAGACTGTAAGCAGAGGAAGGAGTGAAAAGTTACACACAACTGACATTTAACAATAGCTAGACTACTACATTTGGCTAGGGCCACAAGTACTGGCTAGTCATACTATTTCCTTAATGTAGAGACTGATTCCTCTGACAGTCATTGGTAACTCACCATTCATAGTGGAAGGTGTGCCCACAGTGGATGGCAGCCACATCTCTTGAGTGATCGAAGAAATCTGAACAGATGGTACAGTAGGCCCGAATAGGCATTTTTGAAGAAAACCCTGTCAAGAAAAAAGCAAGTTATCATGTTTGTGTTAAACATAGTCATGTTTGCTGGTTCTAATGTTGATAACAGCTACCTGTAGCTAAGTTGCTAGCTAGCTAGCTTTGTTATTATTGCCAAGTTATCTAACCAATAGTTAGCAACTTAGCTAGCCGACTAGCTCGTGTTAGCCAACTAGATAGCTGCTAACCCTCATTGTCACCTACGATACTGCAGGTTGCGTTGCATACATTCGCCCGTATTTACCTTAAAGCTATTGAGTATTTGTTACATTAATACGTATATTATTCATTGCAGTTCGAATAATTATCGAAACCTGTTTACACCCAGCTAGCAACACAACACTCGCGCGGCGCAGTTCGAACGTGAAAGTCCCCGCCCCTTGCGTGTACGTAATCATCAAAATGGTACGTTCAGATATCTCCCTGTCTGCTCTCTTTCAGTCTGCCTTCTGCGGTGGGAGAGATTACTCTGAGATAAACCCTGAAATAGTGTTAACCCCAACACAAATAGCGAGCTAGGCCCGCAGAAAATATGAACGGATCTGTGGCAATCAAGGCCATGCAAACCCTCGTGAAGTGAAAATATAAGTATTCGGGAACGTATCCAATACGAGCGAAAATGTGGAGAAAATACTAAATTCCACAAGATTCAATGATAGCGAAACAACTGGGGCGTATTCATTACGCCGATTCTGTTGCAAAACGTTTCTTAAACTGAACGAAACGGGGAGGGACATACCCGAATTTGTCGAAAATAAACTCGTTTCTGTTGCAAAACGAAACTGTGTACTAATGATTGCACCCCTCTACCTTCTCTCTCAGAACATGATGTGCTTGCCAGCCCAAGCGAGTGGTATTATTTTACACAGTGACAGTAAACGGTTTACGATAACGTTACAACAGTCAATATGCAATTTAACTCGACTCGAAGAAATTAGAGGTAGCTATGATTTAAGAATATTTTGTGTAACGTTACACGCAGGGAAATTCTTCAGCTTCTTAACTATCCTATTTAGCCGCATATCTAGCAGCTAAGTGATGTTCATAACTAACTCAAGATAGACCACGGCCTGTCGTTTCCAACGTGAACAAATTAGTAATAGTGGGCAGAACCAAGCAGGAGCTGGCGAGATCTTATTTGGCGCGTTACAGGATGTATTGGCATATTTCCGTTAGGGAACGCTTACTTTGTGAAGCGTATGTGTGCAATAACTCAATTCGCCCTTGTACTCCTAAACAACGCAATTTTTGGAAACTTTGGCTTAGTCTACAAAACGGTCCACTCTGTTCGTAACAGATTTGAGTTTTGGAAACAGAAAACTGTATTGAGATCACATGTTTCATCACTGAGAACATTTGAAGAATGTAGCAAGGCCAAAGTCCCATCTCGTTCCTTCTCCCACTGCCGGCAACTGGGCTTCCTCTCACCGCCAAAGAGAGAGGAAACGCCAATCGGATGCTTCACATACATCTGGTGAAATATCTGTCATTGTTCTATCTGTTTGCTGTCTCAGCAGATCAGGAACAGCTCAAAGAAGTTCAGCTCAAGTTGTTAACATTGTGGTTTTACATTATTGCCATAGAGAATGATAGAGGCCTCTAGTGGCCAAAAGGCTGTATTAGCATTGGCACCGCAGCGCCATTGAGCGCTTCCACCATTTTAATGTAGTCAACAGTGTGGGACTTCCAACTTCATTGGCTGATCCCTCCTGGTGACCCTGTTGGAGTCATGTCCAACCGGGTCATCAGGAGGGATCAGCCAATCATGAAGAAGAAAATGTATTACTTAAAATGGAGATAGGCTCAATGGCACTGCTCATGCTGTCACATACACCATAATGGCACAGGTACAATGATGAGGCCTCTTTCCATCGCTATGACCATAGCCATTGACTGAAGAGTGTTGTACCAGTCATATTTCCCTTTTATCTTTATCATGATAGCAACATAGTCACACAGAAAAACTGTCAGTGTATCATACTCAAAACTTTGAGGCAGGATGCACAACGACACGATTGCTCACACAGAAACTCACTGTTTTGTAAGCAGATGTTGACCTTCACCCCCTCTGTGATGTTGACAGACTCGGTATCTACTATCTTGTGTTTCAGGTGGTTGTCCAGGTAGTTTCTTAGGTAGCAGTGATGGCTGGAGACGTCCACAACAGGGGTGTGCCATGGGAGATCCAACAGAATGGCACCCTGGCACCAATGGACCGTCTCTGCAACGAGAGGACTGAAAGCCCCACCACAGGCCTGGTGGAGGGCACAGAACCAGGTGGGCAAGACAACTCTAATGGTGGCATTGTGCTCCAGCAAGCAATGTCCACTTGTAGTCTACCTACTGTAGATGTCATGTTACTACAGAACAGTTCCCTTCTCGGGAATACAAAATCCAGTGGTTTTCCTGAAGAATGAAAATGAATAGTTCTCTAATTGAAATATGTGGCCACTTGAACATAGGCTAAATTGCCTGCTTCAATCATTTCCTCCAATGAAAACAGGAATTAGAATAATTATTTGGATATTGGATATTTCCTTATTGGAAATCGTTTAGAATAAATACTGTACAAGCCACATTCGCTATTGATTACGCTAACGGCTCTCGCTGTGTCATAATTTCCCAAGAGAGACAGCAGCAGTGAAATAATTGTTGCATCCATAGTCGCGTGAGTAATGGAGCAAACGGGGCAGCTGCATCCCAACTTTCAATTTTTTTAAACCTTTTTTTTTTTTACCAGAAAATCATAATCCATTGGGTCTTTTGTAATTTTCTATTATGAGTAATGTTTTGAGATAGTATGTATTAAAATGGATAATTAACAGATTGCATTTTGCACCCCGTCCCCCGTCGCCTCAAGATGAATGGTTTTGACCACTGGAAAGTTTTGCTTCACTCGCACGCGCCACGATTTTAGTTCAGTGCAATTAGAAAGCACTAGTTGCGCTGCTGGTGTATAAAATGAAAAGGCACCTGCAAAATATATATATATATTTTTTAAATCTATTTTGTTGTGCTGTTGTTACATTTGTGTCGTTGTTTCATCATTTGAGCAGCGTGCATCATGAGCTAATTCATTGTATAATTTCACTTTGCCTGTAGCTGTGTATTCGCGTAAATGCGGCAAATGAAAAAGCACAGGATAATTTATACCTCGTTAAAACAAACTGCGCTGCTTGACTTGGTAATTAATATAGAAAAAATAAACAATTTATTTGCATCAAATATGTATGCTACTGAGACAAGTTCATTTAAAAAATGTTCATGGTGACTAACATTGCTTCAAACAAAAGTGCCAAAAAAATGTTGGGGGAAAAACAGAATGGTCAATTCATGTGCTTGCTGAGAATACACGTTATTCCTCATACTTTTCATAATTATTATTTTCCTACACGATTTTTTATGAACTACAGTATGTAGCTAACTCAATGTGGTTGTTGTTGAAAATGACAAAATACAAATAATTGATAGTAGCCTAGTCCTGTAACTGCAGGCTACAGATTCAAATGTAAACCCCATATATTTTCTCTCATTTTAAAAAGGCAAGATTCTCAAGGCAGGCTAACAGTAGAATCATTTTTGTTCAAATCAAAACGCAATTACATTATGCATGCAGTGCTGTTTTTTGTTTCCATTTATCAAATTAGGCCTACACAATAACAAAATATGCAGGCTGTTTGTAGCTCGTGATTTCTGTTTTATGAACTAACCTTTATTAAATAAATGGTTGGAAACCCAGGCTTCCCTAGCCCAAACATGTCCCATATTATCGGAGTAACATTTTATAATTTATATTGCAGGTTCAGGGCCGCAATTTATGGATATACAGTACCAGTCAAAAGTTTGGACACACCTACTCATTCAAGGGTTTTTCTTTATTTTTTACTATTTTCTACATTGTAGAATAGTAGTGAAGACATCAACACTATGCAATAACACATATGCAATCATGTAGTAACCAAAAAAGTGTTAAACAAATCAAAATATATTTGAGATTCTTTAAAGTAGCCACCCTTTGCCTTGATGATAGCTTTGCACACTCTTGGTATTCTCTAAACCAGCTTCATGAGGTAGTCACCTGGAATGCATTTCAATTAACAGGTGTGCCTTGTTAAAAGTTAATTTGTGGAATTTCTTTCCTCAATGCGTTTGAGCCAATCAGTTGTGTTGCGACAAGGTAAGGGTGGTATACAGAAGATAGCCATATTATGGCAAGAACAGCTCAAATAAGCAAAGAGAAATGACAGGCCATCATTACTTTAAGACATGAAGGTCAGTCAATACGGAAAATTTAAAGAACTTTGAAAGTTTCTTCAAGTGCAGTCGCAAAAACCATCATGCATTATGATGAAACTGGCTCTCATGAGGACCGCTACAGGAAAGGAAGACCCAGAGTTACCTCTGCTGCAGAGGATAAGTTCATTAGAGTTACCACCCTTAGAAATTACAGCCCAAATAAATGCTTCAGAGTTCAAGTAACAGACACATCTTAACATCAACTGTTCAGTGGAGACTGTGTGAATCAGGCCTTCATGGTCAAATTGCTGCAAAGAAACCACTACTAAAGGACACCAATAATAAGAAGAGACTTGCTTGGGCCCAGAAACACGAGCAATGAACATTGGACCGGTGGAAATCTGTCCTTTGATCTGATGAGTCCAAATTTGAGATTTTTGATTCCAACCGCTGTGTCTTTGTGAGACGCAGAGAAGGTGAACAGATGTTCTCTGCATGTGTGGTTCACACTGTGAAGCATGGAGCGGGAGGTGTGATGGTGTGGGGGTGTTTTGCTGGTGACACTGTCTGTGATTTATTTAGAATTCAAGGCACACTTAACCAGCATGGCTACCACAGCATTCTGCAGCGATACGCCATCCCATCTGGTTTGCGCGTAGTGGGACTATCATTTGTTTTTCAACAGGAAAATGACCCAACACACCTCCAGGCTGTGTAAGGGCTATTTGACCAAGAAGGAGAGTGAAGGAGTGCTGCATCAGATGACCTGGCCTCCACAATCACCCGACCTCAACCCAATTGAGATGGTTTGGGATGATTTTGACCGCGGAGTGAAGGAAAAGCAGCCAACATGTGCTCAGCATATGTGGAACTCCAAGACTGCGATGCTTGCAATCAGAAAGGTTAAAGAAGTCCTCCCGGTCGGCGGACACCAGGATGAGGCGAAGGTCAGAGGCCGGCTCCAGGTAAGAGATGTGGGTGTGGAAGAAGCCAGCAGAGTTGAACTTAGGGTGGCAGATGGGCGTCCTGCCTTCAAGACTGTTGGAAAAGCATTCCAGGTGAAGCTGGTTGAGAGAATGCCAAGAGTGTGCAAAGCTGTCATCAAGGCAAAGGGTGGCTACTTTGAAGACTCTCAAATATGAAATTTTTGAGAGTCTTCAACCAAACGCTTTTTTGGTTACCACATGATTCCATGTGTTATTTCATTGTAGAAAACAGTAAAAATAAATAAAAACCCTGGAATGAGTAAGGGTGTCCAAAGTTTTGATTGGTACTGTATATATAGCTGCACAAAAAAATGCTCATTTGATACTGATAAATTAATAATTTGTTTGCAATATTGTTTTTATGTGAACATGATCAATGACCAAATTTAATTTGCAAGACTCCACAGTTTGTATGTTCAAGTTGACAGTTCTTGTTAAAAGCCCTTCCAGATAACACTGTCATATTGAGAAAGAAAATAGTTAAAATATAAATCAAAGTTCACATTTGTAATTGTAGTACATTATTGTGATCGCATTATTTGTGAAAACTCAATGTGCAATTTAACCACTCTGCCTACATGTACATATTACCTCAATTACCTTTTTTATTTAACACTTTTTTTTCTCTTAACTTCTTAAAGCATTGTGGGTTAAGGGCTTGTATTCAGCATTTCACTGTAAGCTCTACACCTGTTGTATTCGGCACATGTGACAAATAACATTTGATTTGATTTGATTCTTCTTGACCTACCAAGTGCAAAATTCTAATTCAAATCCTTATTGGCTAAGACAATATTATTCCTCCCATTTTTTATTTCATTTCCTCATTGTTATGTGTTATTCTGGTAACATTCTTAACAGTTTGGCCTGTCAATCGAGCACTGTGGGTGGGATTGTCAGAGGAGGAGCAGAATATTTGTGAGAGTCACTGAGTTGGTAGGGTTTTAAACCTGTCAATCAATCACTATGGGTGGGATTTTCAGGGAAAGGGGGGGGATGTTTGTGAGTCACAGGGTTCGTAGGGTTTCAGACCTGTCAATTCACTATTAGGGGTGGCATTTTCAGGGAAAGGAGTAGATTAGTAATCTAGTCATTAAAACACGTTTTCAATATAATTTAGTTTGACAAAACCTACGAAAAATTGTTGTGTTCTGTTTATAAATATGGATTCCCCCTGTTAAAAAACACTAGAATTACAGGAAGTTTATTAAAAAAATGTTATGGAGAGGTCCTTTTCATAACGGAGTTATCTCAAAGCTCTACTGAGGTAAAAACAAATAAACATTATATACAATAAAAACAACATACATTTAGAATCAAGGCAGGTAAAATAGCAATAGTGCGCTAGGTGCTCAATACATTTTTGATTGAGACTAGGTAACAGTGATGTCTGGAGACGTCCATGAAAAGACAGTCAGTAGAAATGGGTTTTAAGGCCCGTTTTAAAAGTTCAGAGTGATTGTGCGGCTCTCAGTTGGTCAGGGAGAGCATTCCATAGGCGAGGGGCAAGGGAGCAGAAGGCTCGGTCCTTCATAGTTCGGAGACGTGTTTGGGGACTTGAATGTCACGACTTCTGCCGAAGTCGATGCCTCTCCTTGTTCGGGCGGTGCTCGGCGGTCGACGTCACCGGTCTTCTAGCCATCATTGATCCATTTTTCATTTTCCATTGGTTTTGTCTTGTCTTCCTACACACCTGGTTCCAATCCCATTCATTACATGTTGTGTATTTAACCCTCTGTTACCCCTCATGTCCTTGTCAGAGATTGTTTGTTGTTATGCTCGCGATATTCGATTGGTGCGCGACGGGTTCTTGTACCCACGTTTATTTTATTATGTACTTTGGTTTTGGAGTTTTTGTTTTACGTTATTAAACTACTCCATTTATACCAAGTTTGATTCTCCTGCACCTGACTTCCCTGCCACCTACACACACACCATGACGTTGAAGCAGTAGGGAGGGGCTGGAGCGGAGAGTGAAAAGTAGCTGATTAAGATGAGGTCGCTGATTTAGGTTGGACTCAATCCATTCAAGGCTTTAAATACAAGCACGAGGATTTAGAAGTCGATCCTGTAGTTGACCGGTATAAGATTATTTTGAAGATAAATACACAACGCAGAGTTTGAGAGGATGAGAGGACTAAAAACTAGAGTACTAATGGTCAATAGGGAATTGTAAATAGGAGTTGGGTTTCAGTTCAACAGCTGTTAAGAATCTGTGGAATGTCACTCCTGAACTCAGAGCTATGTGTGCTACGTTCTGTACATTGAGTCGGGAGCAGGATACTTGTTATTTGGACATTGGTCCAGTCGTACTGCAAGGACTTCTGATTGGTCAATCCCAGGCTACCGTGGGGGGTTAAAAAATGGCATCCTGTTCCTTTGTTCAGTGGAGAAAAGCTGAGGACAGAGGAGACTGAACATCTACCTCCCAGCATCACATCTTGATTTGTCCATCTCAAATAAACCTATTTTTCTCCCCCTGATTTGTTTTGGGGCTTGTGTTATTGAAGAATAACAACAATTGCTAACACCGGTAGCCAGTGGAGTTGGCCCAGGATTTGGTTGATGGTGTCTGACTTCTTGGTCCAGGTAAGGACCCTGGCATCACTGTTCTGGATTAGTTGGATCCTCTGTAGTGATTTGGCTGGGAGGCCCACAAACAGCGCATTTCCGTAGTCAATCCGAGAGTTTCAACTTTCTTTTCATTGATTTTATATTTCCAGGGGAGAACTTAAATCATTATCTGACCTGGCAAAATAACAATTTTATGGTAGATGCAAGTGTCATCTAGATTAGATCAATATCCTAATAGAATATGACTTGCTGTCGTTCAATGAAAGATGGCCTCCCTATTTTTCCCATTCCCCTTAGGCACCCACATCATGGTTGTGTTATACTGGAGGCTATCATCTACAAAATAGCTTCCAACACACTACTCAGCAAATTGGATGTAGTCTATCACAGTGCCATCCGTTTTGTTACCAAAGCCCCTTATACCACCCACCACTGCGACCTGTATGCTCTAGTCGGCTGGCCCTCGCTACATATTCGTCGCCAGACCCACTGGCTCCAGGTCATCTATAAGTCTATGCTAGGTAAAGCTCTGCCTTATCTCAGCTCACTGGTCATGATAACAACACCCACCCGTAGCACGTGCTCCAGCAGGTATATCTCACTGGTCATCCCCAAAGCCAACACCTCCTTTGGCCACCTTTCCTTCCAGTTGTCTGTTGCCAATGACTGGAACGAATTGCAAAAATCGCTGAAGCTGGAGACATATTTCCCTCACTAACTTTAAACATCAACTATCTGAGCAGCTAACCGATCGCTGCAGCTGTGTGCGAGGGCCAGCCGACTAGAGCATACAGGTCGCAGTGGTGGGTGGTCCATCTGTAAATAGCCCACCCAATCTACCTACCTCATCCCCATATTGTTTTTATTTACTTTTCTGCTCTTTTGCACACCAGTATCTCTACTTGCACATCATCATCTGCTCATTTATCACTCCAGTATTAATCTGCTAAATTGTAATTACTTCACTACTATGGCCTATTTATTGCCTACCTCGTCACGCCATTTGCACACACTGTATATAGACTTTCTTTTTTTCTATTGTGTTATTGACTGTACGCTTGTTTATTCCATGTGTAACTCTGTGTTGTTATTTGTGTCGCACTGCTTTGCTTTATCTTGGCCAGGTCGCAGTTGTAAATGAGAACTTGTTCTCAACTGGCCTACCTGGTTAAATAAAGGTAAAATAAAAAAATCATAATACACACCATTCATGATCTTTGTCTGGAATGACTGTTTTTAGTGTCGAAGTCAAAGCACAGTTGAAACAGCTCAGTTCTCTGTCCTTCCAGCAAGAT
This sequence comes from Salmo trutta, assembly GCF_901001165.1. Lineage (NCBI taxonomy): Eukaryota > Metazoa > Chordata > Actinopteri > Salmoniformes > Salmonidae > Salmo > Salmo trutta. Next base: position 45,595,056 of record NC_042972.1, read on the forward strand.
CCATAAACTGAATTCACTTTTACTTTATTACACTTTTACTAATTTCCTTTTCCCCCTGTAGATTTCACTATTTCATTGACATTTGTAAGTAATAGTACAGTGTCGTGGAAATTACCACCAGGGACACCTAAAGTCATCTGAAATGAATCATTCTTTATTGTCAGCAAGCTGGAGAGGTCATAGTCAAACTTAGATGCATAAAGTACAGGTCTGAAGTGAGCTCTGCCGAGGAAGTCCCATTAGTTATCTTACAGTATATACTGCTTACACAGACAAGTTATATTTGCATGATTTAGCTTATTCATTATTCATAATTAATTCATCGTTAACGTTTGGTTCATGCATGTAACCAACCAATGCCTCACGAGGCCTCTTCTCTCCAAGCTAAGACCTTGAAACTGAGACACCCCTTTTGATTCTCAAAACAATGTTCTGGGCGTACCGCCAAATTGCAGATACTGATAGTGAGGATTCCTCCCAGGCACGATCAATCAGTCACTTGCAAGAACCTAGTCAAATTATTTATTAGAAAAGCACATACATACAATTTTCCTTCACAACAGTATAACAGACCAATCAATATTTAACCCAGGGTTTGCTGTCAGTTAAGCCATATATGCTCCCCCTGTATTCACGTTTTTTTTTTAACGAGAATGGGGTTATGTCAAGATTCTCTGTATTAAAAATATCTAATTCCCACAGGTGCTGGCCAGGAGAGTGCCATGTTTGTTCATGCACAGTCCTTTGAGGACCTGACTGCTGACAGTGAGGTGACTACTGAGATGGAAACTGAAAGAGACTCTGTACTTTGGGAGTCAGGACAGTCTGTAAAGGAGGAAGCTCTGTATCTCGGGGCTGAGGATTAGACCCAGAAGGAGCAGCAGCCTGAGGTGGAGGTAGAGGAGGAGGTGGGCACCGAAAGCAGGATTAAGGAAGAGGATGTGTGCAGTGAGGTCTGTCGTAGCCACAGGAAACGTGTTTGTTCTGAGCGAGGCAGGCAAGCCCATCTACTCACGCTGCGTCACAAAGGAGGCCCTCTCCAGCTCCATGGTGGTGCTGGTCTCTGTCGTGAAGGCAGACAACAGTACCATTTGCTCCATTCACGCAGGTGAGTAGAAGATTTGGGGAGTATCTCTGTGGAGTGGAAAATTAGAGATAGTGGGTAAAGTAGTCTTGTCATAGTTTTTGTCAGTGAAACAAAGTGAACAACTATAAAGTAGGCTATGCAATTCAAAGCTCAGTTAGTAAGATATGCCATATTGCAAAAAAAACGATTTGTCTGTACTGTACTGTAGATGTGTCATTGCCCTCTCATTCAAATCTTCTGTTCAAGACGGTTACAAAGTGGTGTTCCTTCGCAGGACTCCTCTGGTCCTGGTGGGCGTATCCCGGACCTGTCAGTCAGATAGAGAGCTGACGCGTGAGCTGCAGTACATCTACTACCAGATTGTCAGCCTGCTCACCCTCACCCAGCTCAACCACATCTTCCAGCACAAGCAGAACTACGAGCTGGGCCGCCTACTGACAGGCTCCGAGCATCTCACGGACATCTGTTGGACCGTGACCCGGGCCTGCTCCTCAGCACTGTCACTTGCCTCCCCCTTCCCAGCTTCACCAGTGACTTGGTCTCCTCCAGCCTGCAGGCTGCCAAGACCAAGAACCTGGTCTTCTCCATCCTCCTGGCTAGGGACTGCCTGGTCACGCTGGTACGCAAGAAGGACCAGTACCTGCACCACATGGACCTGCACCTGCTCTTCAACCTGGAGGGCGTCATCTTTCCGCGAGGGTGAAGGCAGGATGCCAATCTGCCACCCTAAGTTCAACACTGCTGGCTTCTTCCACACCCACATCTCTTACCTGGAGCCGGCCTTTGACCTTTGCCTCATCCTGGTGTCCGCCGACCGGGAGGACTTCTTTAACCTTTCTGATTGCAAGCACCGCTTCCTGGAGCGGCTGAGCCAATGCACTGCCTACAAGGCCTTGGAGGCGCTGAAGTGCCCCAGCTACTCTGTCAGCCAGGTCGGCATCCCAGAGCTCAGGCACTTTCTGTACAAGTCCAAGACCTCTGGACTCTACACAAGGTGAGTATGGACGATTTCTGTAATGTACAACAGGGGTTCCCAAAGTTTTTCACTCAGGCCCTCCTTTCAAGTATTGGGGAACATCCCACGCCCCCCTGCATGCCATGTCTATTTCTATGGGCACAAGCACTTTTCACGGTACAAACTGTTCACACCCCTCATGTTGGTGAATATATTTTTTTCAGCTTTAAAGCTTTCCTGCAATTCTAATGTGTCTAATGTCTAATGTGTGATATTTAAGTGACTCAAAAATTACAACAAATTCTATGGACTGAAAAACCTAGCTAAAAATGTTAGCTGACATGGACTAGTTGATGTGGACATTTCTGACAAGTTATAAATAGCTCTCTATGGTATGTATGACTGACATGACAAGAGGAAAACACTACCCAATTTTAAAATGGCTCCTTGCGCATTCTACTATTAAAACTTTCAAGAGTAGCTGGACTGAGTTCCTTTAAAAAAAAAAAACAATAATACAAATATTTTTTTTGGGGGGGGGGGTCGGGGAACCACAGTTTGGGAGCCACTGGTGTACACCATCACGGCTTATACGGTTTATAGTCCTTGTTACTCCGCTTACCTTTTTTTCCCCCATTCTGTTTCTGTGTCTTCCACCAGCCCTGAGCTGCCCTTGCTGTACCAATCTGTAGAGGAGCAGGAGAGGCTGATGGGATTGTACCAGTACCTCCACAGCCGCTTGCACCACCCGACACGCCCCCTGCGCTCCATCTACCGCTGTGGAGAGACTGAGAACCTGCTGGCCTGGGTAAGCATAGTACACTGGTTTTATACCATTTTATACATTTTCATACATCTCTGTAAATCTTATTGTCGCTGATCTTAAAATGCACGGTCTTGCAGTGTAGAAGAAAGATGTTTGTCCATGCGGATCTCTTCAGGGGATATCTGTAGTACCATGGTTATTAATCTCTCCTCTAAACCCTCTTCCACCACCTCTACCTTACCTCTCCATCAGGTGACAAGTGGCATTGAGCTCTACCTCTGTTTCAGTCCCCTGGGGACCGTGGCCGTGGCTGCTGTTAATAAGCTGCTGGAGTGGATCAAGAGGGAGGACGACAGCCTCTTTGTCCTCAGTCCCCTGACATACTGAGCCCCCAGGCCTCCAGCTGACCTAGCTACAGTACTAAGAAACCCTTGCCCTCTAAACCTGCTGCCTCGTGACGTTGAAGTCGGATGGGCACTATTGTAGGTCATGGATGTAATGCCAACAAATCATCATGCATCACTTTTGTGCATATGCAGTCTGTTTGCTCTTTGCAGATTCTTCAGTCTATGGTCATCAGGGGGTAAAATTAGGTAATCACAATGAGGGTAAAGCTATGTTTTATCAAACATAATTTCAGGATTTTAATTGGTGGTTGACCTATGGGAATTGAGAGATATGCAGCAGACATTTCTATTAATAACAATGCCGAAATCTGTGATGGTGTCCCAATTGCTATAAGATGAGGATTATTTGAAACTGTAATAGACCTGTCATTGATTTGCCATGTGTTAGTAATTAGAATGTGCCCTGCCAAGGTATCGCCACGGTCCGTGCCATGGTAAAACGTGCACTCCTGTAGATCTGAAATAAGTGCATAGTGAATGTTTTATCTAGGTGAGCCAGCCAACCAGAAAAACAAGGTGAAGCAATTCAGGTATTATTGAAAGTCAGGACAATCCTTGTCCTAGAAGAAACATAATGTGTATAGGTGAGAAAATAGATTAAGCAAGCAGTAGGGATTTATAATTAAATGTGGAGTGGAGCTTTAGCTATAGTTACGTGATTACAACGTGCCCAGCGTACCTTCAAAATTATTCAGCAATCATAATTTATTCGAAAAACAGTTTCCATCATCATTTGTTGCAATTAAGAAAGCCAGACAAAATAAGAATCCACCCGTTGAGCAGATAAAAATGTTGATGTTTAGAACAGTTCTCTTATAGTTTCCATTACACGTCCTAATGTTGTTTTGTTTTTGCGACTTGCTTTTGTCGAATAAACGTGGGTCAATGGAAACCTGCCTTATATTGTCAAAAGAGTCCCTAATGGTTAGCCCATTAATTGATGAAACCAAGAAAGATTCATCTCACTTTCTGACTGTAATGCTGTTAGCCCCATGCACTCTACTTACAGTATATGCACATACTTTAAACACGTACTTCTATTAATTCCACTGTTTTGTTTATCTGCATACTCCAACGGGAAAAGTCTACCATGATTACCGTTGTGTTGCTCAGAAGAGTTATTTTAATTATTATTTGTGTCTTTATTTGTTGCTTGGGTTTTGGATCAAGGATTTCACTGTCAAAGGTGATGGACTTGGGAAAGTATCTTTATTTTAAGATGGGAATCTCTGAGTTGTCTGTAATAATATGATTTTTTGGTTTTAGTTTACATGTTTGTTCTGCTTGGTATTGTGGGCTATCAAAAAAGCTGAAAGAGAGAATGCAGGTCATGCAAAATAATGTTATCAGGTATGTGCTGAATGTCCCCGCTATGACCCACATAGGGGTGCAGGACTTCCGGGAGGTCGGCTTGTTGCCTTTGGAGTCCAGAGTGGACCAACTTAAACTTAATCATATTGTTTGACATCTTAAGTGATTGTGCCCCAGGTTACATGAAAAAACACATTAATATGGTCTATAACCAACACAGTCACAATACCAGAGCTAGTGTTACGTCTTGTTAACTCCCAAGAGTAAACAGTACTGCGAGGAGCACGTTTTTCCATACAGGCATTTGTCTGTGGAATAGCCTTCCCTTGGAGATCAAGCAAATAAAAAGTAAAAGTAGCTTTAAAAAGCAGGCAAAGGTTTTCATTTGGACAAGGTTGTCTAAGTAAGAGAAACCACTCCACTGCCCCTTGTGCCCCCTACTGCTGGTCAGGTGTATTTATCTGAAGGATCAGTATGATGGGAAATTAATAGTTTGTTCTAATGTGAAATTAATATGGTTGATTTTTAAGTTTAGGGAGAAGTGCAGTGAATAGTGCCACATTTTAGGATGTCAATATAAATGAATGCATTTATGGTTGTTTGTAATTTGCCTTGTCTTTTAATCATTATATGTGTTATTGTTTTTACCATCGAGGACCACTTTAGAACAAGCGTTTTAATTAATACTTTCAAGTGATATCCTCTGGGTCCACATTGTGCATTTTGTTGTATATGTCTGTTGCCCAAAATAAATTCAATACATCGGGTTGATCAATTTTGACATTCACCGTCAAGGTGATTCAAAAGCTTTCCCTTACTTTTCATGCCAAACTGCCTTTATAGTTGTGCTAATGGTGTGTGATGGCTGGAGCTTGTTAGAGTTGTATGGTTTTGTAGCTGCTTCAAGTCTAGCTCCTAGATCTAACATTTTACCCATTTGTCTAGAGATTAATTGTCTAATATTATGATAAATAATCAAATAAATACATTATATGACATTTCATGTGGATATCATAAGGTGAATGCACCAATTTGTAAGTCGCTCTGGATAAGAGCGTCTGCTAAATGACATAAATGTAAATGTAATGTGTACGTGTTCATCTCTGAATACAACACAGTGTGAGGATTTTGTCTGTAGGCTATCATAAGACAACTGGCATCAGATATGACCTTTGGTTTTATTTATGCTTGCCTGGCTACTCAGACTCCTTGCTCCGGCCAAACGCTAGGCTATGCCCAGAGACGTTAGTTTCTTCTACGCAATGAGCCTGGATCTGAGTACCTCTCCGACCCTTCACCGAATGCGAACATGTTCTGGGCCATCTGATTGGTCCAGAAACCGATGGATTGGGCCATAGCCAGAACACACGTGGGAGAAGTGGTGGTTTGAAAATTCTTCATTGGCTTTGATACTCTGATTGGTTAGAGACGATCCAATCGCTGATTCATTTGTTTTGTACAACGCCCTTCTTGCCCTTCGTCACCACAAACGACTTCAGTGATGGCAGTCTCAGACTAAAGTATGTAGCGAACGACAGAGCAGCGGAAGATTTTAGTGTGAGTCATCAGGCTAGCAATCTGCAGTAGCTACATCCATTTTTGGACTTGTAATATGAATGATATGTACCCATTGATTCTTAAAGAATTGAACTTATAAATGCCCCATGAGCTTAGTTCAACTGTCGTATTCAATCTGAACCCAAACTATAAGCTTGTTTTACTCCAATGTTTCTAAACAAATTAAATGTAAACAAACACTATATAGCTTCAAAACATGGTTAAATCTATAATTTTGATGTCATGGATGGTCAGTCCTTGCATCCATAGCTCTGTCTATAAATGTGATAGTGGTTACATTTCTCTCCTCAGCTTTTTAGCGAAGCAGTGGCAGGGAAGACTTATTGTTTCATCTGCTGTTGCCGCTTTAACCACATAGGCTACTTACAAGAGACAGTATAGACTTCATACGGGCAAATAAAATTCAATTAATAAAAATAAAAGTTTTACATCTTCCAAGTCTGAGGGTGGTTGTAACCTTCCAGACTTGGATTTGTATCAACTCGCTGCCCAAGGCTTCTACTTGCGACATATAGTTAAATGCACTAAAGAGGAATAATGGGTACATACTGAAGATGTGCATGCTCATCCCCAGAATCTTTTTACGTGGATAAACGATAAAGCTAAGAACATTAACAACTTCATAGTTAAGAACACTATAACAACATGGAAGAAAAATGAAACGTATTCTACAAGAACCAATATAACACCCTAAAAACAAAACCTTATGGAGCAATCCTTGGATAGCTTTTCAGAATTCCCCAATAAATTGGTCCACTTTGAAGACTAAAGGCATAGAATCCGTAAATGACTTGGTAACAGGAAATACATGTATTTCCATGACAGAGTTAACAGTAATTTTGGACTGACCAATAGTTTCAAATATTGTACATGCAACTTAAAAGTTACATATCACAATATTTTGATTTGAAATCTTTTGGACAACAGAGCAACCTTGAGGGACTCTCCAGAGGGGCAATGGAACTTCCTGTACTACTCTTGGCAGGAATCCAGATTATTTTTTATGATTCTCATTCCTGTGTATATGACGATACAGTATAAGATAATGTATATTCTATATGTGATACGATTTTTAGATGGTATTTTTCATAATGTACAGTGTGACCTATTAAATGGGTCAAGATTGGCATCATACTCCTCAAGTGCATGAAAGGCATTGAATTGAACAGTTTTTGGGTGTCACCCATTCTTTTGCTGACTCAGGGAGTAGGCTAGGTATAGTAAGAGTCAATTGAATTTCGTGGTGGTGGTAAGTCTAGGATTATGATTTCTCTTACAGTAAGTGCGTGGACATGACAAGGATGTCATACAATACCAGGGAGTCAGAGTTTAAGGGTCTGTATTTAATCACGCAATGGTTTGTCTCAACCTGCTCAATTTGGTTTACACAGGAGCTGAGGAGGGTTTATTTTGATTCCAGCATACAATAAACACTAAATATATCCTTTAACTGTGTTTTCATGTGCAAACAGGTATCTAGACACAGATAAATCCATTGACCACATAATGCAAGCTCCACAACATTTTTCTGGCCTGGAGATCCATGTATTGCCCAGTCCAAAGCAGAGACATTGTTGTGTGTTCAAGTTATTTTTCTTATCTGCTTGGGGGTAGTTGATCCCATATGCACACTTTCTTTATATCTCACATGATCCAGATTACATTTCCATAAAAGGGTGATTTAGGCTTCATCAAAATTCTTTAGCTGTCACATTATATTTAGCAGTAAGCCAAAAGTGTCTGAAATCTTGAGTCAGAAAAGGATGTTCATATGATAGGGAAGATATATAAAATCTTGCAGAGAGCATATCCAACTGACAATATCTTAGAACAAATATATAAACTATTGGAACCAAGACTTAAAAAGAACTGATGTTGGCACAAGATGGAGGGAAAGTTGGAACATTTTATCCAGTATAAACTAATGTATAGAATGTATTATACAAGAGACAAAATTCACAAATTCTACAGCACACTAGTAGTAATGTCTTAAGTGTAAAACCAATAATGACTCAATAATCCATGCTTTCTGGGAATGCTATAAAGTCTGGAAGTTATGGGTGGAGCTGGAACGTTGGCTGTCAGAAGTATTACCAAAGATCTTTATCGCTAACCTAAGACAGTTCACCTGTGTCATTTACTGTGGGAGAAGCATAGTGAGCAGAACAACAAGGAGGTGGGCAAAGCCAATCACGAGCTTCTGAGATCCAATTGGCGTGTTGTAGCATGAATTGCATATTTCCATTAGGGAACGCCTCCTCAGTGAAGTGTGCATGTGCACAAACTTAATTCAACCTTGCACTCCTTCTAAACAACACATTTTTTTGGTTTTACTTTGGTAAAGCGTCAAGTGTATAAAACTTAGTGCACTGTGTTTGTAACAGTTTCTAGTTTTGGAAACAGAAACATTTATTGAGATCAGATGTTTCATTGATGAGAAGATTTGCAGAATGTTGGCCCAGTTTCACGAAAATCCATCCTCTCCCACTACCTGGGACTGGACTTCCTCTCACTACCATATTTGATGGTGAGAAAAAACTGTCTTCTTCTTCTTTGGGATTGGACCCCATTCCACTATTTAGCCCTATCTAATCCTATTCCAGGCCAATGTTCTGCAAGTACAGAACACTACCACTTAACACCCTCAACAAATCTTCTGCAGTAAAACCTTGCAATCCCAAGTAATTCTCTGCACCACAACCTCTATTTTCTGTGACCTACGTTCCACTTCTGTAGTACTGTTGACAATCATGGCTATGAATGCTAAGAAACCCACCTGAACGAAGCACATATTATTCCAATCCCTCTCTATTGGTCTCTGACTACTTACAGGAATCCTCTCAGGATCCCTTACCCTGTACCCATCTTCCTCTACCACTCTCTTCACTGTTTCAGCATATGACACTTTCTGTACTACTCTGACCTTGGCAACCTCAACCTGCCTTTCCCTCACCGGACACCTCTACCCCGACAGCTTACAAACACACAACTTTCTCCACCGATACTGCACATTCCTTAATCTCATGCCCCCACCCGCACACTTCTCACATCTAGTAATCTCGCACCTGCACACTGCTGCAACATGAACATAAGCATGGCACCTAAAACACTGTAGTATTTTTGGAACAAAAGCTCTCACAGGATAACGAGAAAACGTTCTAAACGGATGCTTCAGCTTTATAGCCATGTGACCTGTCTGGGTTAGCCCTTCTGTCTGTGGTATTACAATGCCTATTTCAAGACATGGCATATGGGGTGTAGTGAGATACCCAATGGGCTGGACGATTTTCTCCTCATCACTCACCTTGAAAAACTTTTACAAAAAACTTGGAAGTCAATCAATCCGCCATCATTGACACCATGGAAAATCTAATGATTTATTATTGAAATAGCATGGGTGCCCAAGGCAAGGAAAAGTAAATGGTACAATTTAAGGCCAAGTGGCAAACAATAATGCAGACACTAGTGATAGGGATGTATAGGATATATGTATGTGTATATGTATGATTTATTAGAAAAATAAATAAAAACACATTTCAACCACACATGTGGATACAATGTATGTAAAAACCATTGAATATAACACAAAAAAGTGTTGAAAAGTATTTCCATTGTGGTCCTCTTGTTAACAAACTACATCATCCATCAATGAACAACAAATTAATATAGAAAACGAATGGAGTTGAGGCAGTTTGGAAAAGTCAGTATGGCTTGAGCAGAGGGTGCATCGATGGTAAGCCTACATTAGAGCCATGGAGAAAGTCAGTCTGTCAGACAAGCCAGGAGCTCTTCATCAGGGCCCATGGCTTTGTCCAACGTTCCCAGTTCCTTCAGTACCGCTCCTCCGTAGGTAGCTGATCCTTCATTGCCAACAGTAGCACCCAACTGGGTGATTTATCGGCTGCAGTAAAGAACCAGAAATTCAACCACACATCAGCAGTGGTCAGGAACAGTCCCTCTGCCTCTCTAACATCTCAGACACATCTCCACCTTCCAACCAGCAGGTGTAACAAAGCAACAGCTGGTCCTGCATTATTTAAATGCAAAAATGACTTCCATCCAGCTAGCTAACCAGGGCAAACAAATGGATTTAACATGAAAGTCTTTTAACTTTAACATTGAAGACCACCATATATCAAGACAGATGTTTTTTCTCTAAAAAATTAAGTCAAAATAAAAACAAATAAAACTAAGTTTGAATGATACTGATGGTAACGTTGTTACATCTAATGCCTGTTTGCCTGAGGCTGATGCCGTGCAGGTGTTTGTACACTTGTACACATGCATATACACACACTCACATTCAAGCGCACACACGTGCACATACACAGACACACATACAGTACACACATGTAAATAGTGCCATACATGCACTGGAACGTATTCAGTTGGTCTTGCTGTTTTTGCAGTCCTTCATGTTTTCTGTTTTCCTTAGTTTTTCTCTTTTTTCTCTTTTGTTCATTTGTTGGTTGTTGGTGCATTGGAGGACGTGGCTTGGGGGGTCTTGGAGCTGGGTAATGGAATTTATTATTTTTGGGGGGGTGGGGCTGTGGGTGGGGCCTCGGTTGGTTGCACTAACGGTTCTTGGTTGGGGGGGGGGGGGGCAGTGCCCCTGTGACAACAATTTTGGACCCCCTTGTGGCCCCCCTAAATGTGGAGTATGAAATCATTTTTACCTAACAAATTTATGCTCTCGTTGTTTTTTTTACATCCGTTATTAGACAGTAGCAACGATGATGATTATGAACATGGTATTTTGCCTGCTAATGCCTGCAATGCAGTGAAGAAAATGATATGACAACAATAACGTCTAATGTAACTGGTCCCTCTAACAGTACAACTGGCCCCAGCTTGGTCCGCCCCAGTTGAAATGGTCTAGAACCGCCACTGGTTGATTGAGGGGCAGCTCTCAGAAACTGTGGTGGGGGGGCTGGTGGTTGGGAGCTTTGGCCTGTGGCTGATAGGTCGCTGGTTCGGGCCATTGTTTTAGATCTTGTGGGAGATCTGTCGAGATCTTGTGGGAGATCTGTCGACGTGCCCTTGAGCAGGGCGTTGACCCTGGTTGCTTCTGTGGGTCGCTCTGGATGGGATTCTGTTAGATGACTGAATGTAATGTAAATGTTGAGTGGCTTCACTGCAAGTAGATTGTATGTTTTAATATTCAACAAAAAAGAGATTTAGCAACGAAAAAATTATGGATTTGAAAGTTTTACAATGTTCTTTTTACAAGAGCTCTCAGCCTAGCCCCAGGCGATCTCATGGCACCATGTCAACCACCGAACCCAACTCATGTAAGCATGCGTGTCCGGCCAGATGAGATGTAGTCATTGTTTGTGTGTCTGTAAATTGTTGTTCGTTTGTATTTGGAGTGTAACAAACTATTATGTAAAATAAAAATAAATCGTACAGAATTTGTATGTTTTTTTTGTAAGATTTTCATTATTCAAACAACAAGACCGAAACAAAGTACAGTAGGTTTATAACCATTTATGTTCAACCAAAATGTCCCACAACGAATATATCCAGCAAGAACTGGCAAATATGACAATTACTATCTTAGAATAATGAAATTGGAAATAAATGTTTTAAGTGAAATGGCAAGCTGCATTATCTTCTTCACTGTCATTTTATGCACTTGGAAGTTGGCACGCTGTATCACGCGCAAAGAGGAGGTGAATGCGTGCGCTAGGTTGAGGAGTACAGCAAACCATCTGGTGCACTGCAGTCTATGATTCACCTTTCGCCTGGAAATAAAAACTGTTTTCATTGTTTGAAAACTAGCGTAGGCTACGCATACAGCAAATTCTCCATTGAAATAAATATTGGCGAAGGGAAAACTTTTCGAAGTCCGTGCGTGGACAAGGGATTGTCAATTATGCTGCCAAGAGGACAAATCTGAGATTCGTGACGTTTGTGCATTACCTCAAACAGGTAAGTAGCGAAAAGTTTTGGTTTAGTAACAAGCATTACATAATTTTGCAGAGAGTTCTGAGTTTATTCGTTCTTTGTGGTTCTCACCTAAAAACTATATTGTGATTTTTAGACATCATCGAATATATTAAACTTTATAGTGGATTAAAATATATATTGTGAACACTGATTGATTTAATAATCTGAAACATTTCCTACATGGCGTGCTTCAAACGTGTCTACTCCATTCTTTCTGTTTATATGGCATTCTATATTCTGTTTATATCTACTCCACTTGAATGACAGAATATTTAGTCGGTTTGTTGTTTTTGTCAGTCTTTGAATTTGGTAGATAGTTGCTGAAATCCCAAAATTATATATTATCAGTGTATTGATTACGACCGTATGTGTCGACCTGGATTTATGAGGAATTGTGTACCTTATCATAACTGTTTCAATATGATATGCACATGGCATTTCCTGCAAGCCAGATAAACTCATATTGCGTTATTCCATGTTTAACAGGGTGTCTGTGGGAATTATAAACCTATTAATCACGTCTCTGTAGTTTTGGATAGCTAAAACATGCATTAGCGCTATTGGACATGTTCACAGGCTCAGACAGTAGACCAAGCTGCAGAGACAAATCATGGGTTTCTCAGAACTACTGAACTCCACTCTATTCATTGAAACATATTGAAATGCTCTACTCTTCAAATGACCTTTGTAGAAAGCATCTGAATGAAGATAATGCTATTTGTGACTTTTCAATGACCAAGACCAGATTGCAATGCGTTGCATGCCTACCTGTAAATGGCAATGAATGGAAACTAAATTTCAAACCTTTGGTTTATTAACCATGAGCATGAAGAAAGTCACTCAGTCCTTACACCCATGTCCCTGCTGCTTTTAAACACTAAACCTATGTTTGTTTGACATGAATTTGCAGGTGTTAAAATGTAACATGTATGCCAATGCTATTCTATGAATTATTGATGTTGTGTATACTGTGTGTATATATATATATATTAAGATTTCCAACTTTTCTAATGGCTAATAACTTTATTATAGGTATTTTTTTTCACTGTATCTTGAAGACTGTTATATAACCGCATTATAATGCTTCTGTTGTTGAAATTCTACAACTCATTTTTGAGAAGTCCCGCTTTTCATGTGGGACTTAAGAGGCACGTATTGTATGACCATCAGTCCGTGTGCATCTTTTTCCCAGAAAGGCATGTAGTGGTTGTGACAGGAATGCAAAGTAGAGAGGCTCAGGTCCCTGAGTGCTACCTGTAACCTGGCTGTGATATGTCCGGTTAATCATCAACCCAGGGGATGTGGCTCAATGCAAATGCACAATGTCCGGGACATGTAGTGCTCTGGTCAACTTCCCGGGACATGGAGTGCTCTGGTCAACTTCAGCAGTAGCTACATGTATGTCATGTCATGGCTCAGTATTGATTAGCAATTAGAATGTGTTTAACCCATTCATCATTCGAACGTAAAGACCTCTAGGGAAATTAAAGCTTCTAGGGAAATTGATATTCTCTTGCATTAGAAGATGTCTGGATTATTGATCTGTATTGCACTGGAAAGACAGACTTTTACCTGCTTTGTATGAGAACATGGCACAATTTGGGGTAGATGCTTCCACACTACTAGGGCTTTTACATTATTAGGTTGTGCTTTAGCAATGCATTTTCAAGCTCAAAGGACAGAGCATGACATTTTCAGGCACTTTGAAATACTTCAGATTGTTAATTAAAAAAAGGCTTTTGTATGTCATGATGGAAGAGGTTTCACAGACACATACTGTGTAATACCAACACAGCTCTCTTTGGCAACCGGCATCTAAACATTTCCTATTAGGCTGTTGTTTACTATGAGACAGCGGAAGCTTTTAACATTGCTTCCTTATGACCACATCTCTTCATCATTTTAGATAGAATCCCATTATGTTTATAGCTTAGGAATCATATTGATTGCAATCTTGTGGACAGTCAGGACCACTTTAATCATTTATCATTTTTATTTTCCTCAGAGATCTGCAGCTGGTCTCAATAAGGATGACATTGTCCAACAATCAGACCTGGAGGTAACGCAAGGACATCAGTCCCCCCTTCTCTCTGCATCTGAGAGTGGAGATGGTCCACTGGGTCACACAGTGGTTGACATGTGTCTGGCTCCAGACTGTCTTGACCTCCACATTGGACACCTGCCCCTCCACAACCCCTAGCCCTGTCAACTTCTCTGTGGTCTACACCATGCCCTTCTTCCAAACAAAGAGCCCCATCCAAAACATAGTGACCAACTCAATGTACCAGGAAGTGTATGTGGCATCTCAGAATGTGATCGAGGCTGTGAACATGAGTTTGGAGAAAGTGTGGGAGCTTCCTACAGGCCCAGTGGGCGGCCCTGAGTGTAAGATTTGTGATTTGTGTGACGTTGACAAGGATCCCAACTTCCTAGAGAACACTGACAATGAGGTATTGTTGTTGGATACATTCTTTATGTATTTATACTCTTGTGGGAGTTCTCAATATGGTGTATGCCATTTCCACCAACTTAAGACAGATGGACAACCACCCAATAAGAATTCATCAAAATGTTTATTCAGAAAAGAATCGAACTCTGCTGCCTATTGTCCTGACTGTCTTGCCAGCCCGCTGGGCACCAAAGTCACCATGGTGGAGGAGGGACAGACTGTATACTTTTTTGTGGCTTCCACTGTAAATGATAGAGTGACACAGAGATATGACAGGAAGTCCATATCAGTGCGCCGACCATTGGCGTCAGAAGACGGTTTTTACAATGACGTGCGGGGACTGACCGTTCTGCCTAGCCTGCGCAGGACCTACAACATTGAGTATGTCTACAGCTTCTTCACCCAGGAGTTTGTCTACTTCCTGTCTGTCCAGAGAGAGAGCCCTGACCAAGAGTTCTCCCCGTTTCAGACGCGGCTGGGCCGCCTGCCGAGGAATGAGTGGGAGATGAGGAGGTACCGGGAGGTGGTTCTGGAGTGCCGGTTTGAACCCAAACGGAGGAGAAGGAACACGGTAAGCGGGAGTGAGGCCTTTAAGGATGTGGTGTACAACGTGGTGCAGGCAGCCCACTTTGGGAAGGCAGGCAGAGAGCTGGCGGATGAACTTGGAGCAGAGGAAGAGGATGACATCCTGTATGGAGTGTTCGCTGTCACAGATGACAATGGGGTCACAGAGCATGACTCGGCCCTCTGTGCCTTTCCAATGGACAATGTGAACAAGGCCATCGATGACGGGGTGGATGACTGCTGTAAGTCTGGCCCAGAGCAGCTGTCCCGGGGACTTTGCCACTTCCAGGCCTGCGAGAGCTGTCCTCATGAGGTGAGTTCACCAGCCCACCAACTCAACACTCGCTCACACAGGTTGATCCAGAGAGGTGTTGGTAAATTGTGTTATATACATTATGCGTACACAGTCTGTTCAGGTTGTCTTCACAATGCATAGATAGCATGAGAGTTATTCCCTTATTTCACTCTAATATTTGTGACAGACTGGGTAAACGTTAGTTAGTTTGGCTACTTAATAGGGGTGAAACGGTTCACAAAACTCACGGTTCGGTACGATACTGTACTGTGGTGTCACGGTTCGGTACGGTTTCGATACATCGACAAAATAAATGCCTGAGAAATATGTAATTTGTATTTAGATTTTCCATTTATTATAATAGTAAACATAATAGTAAACATGGGTAGCTTGAATTCCCAGGAGGATATGGAAACAAAGGGACAACTAAAAACAGCAGTGCCTGCCTTATAACATGAATACAGTCATTTAAAACAGAACTTCAACAAGAGTGCTTAGTCCAGCAGCATATATCAAAATGTAGTCACATAGCAGTGCTTTAAACAAAATAGGACCACTTGAGACTGGTTACTTGAAAAAAATTAAATCAGATTTTCGAGTTTTTATTTAAGAAGATTAGTCTATCCACATTATCTGTAGTGAGCACAGATCGGCTTACTGTGACAATGTCAGCCGCTGTGGCGAATACACTCTCGCTAGGGACAGAGGTCCCAGGCACAGCCAGGTAGCGCCTTGCTAACATGGCAACATGAGGGTATATTAACTCTTTGGTTTTCCACCATGTAAGTGGATCAGCATCCAGAGGAATAAGGTCCACTTCCCTGTTTGAGGTCACCTCCTCCTCTATGACCTTGACCTTTGACTTGGTTCCCTGCTCCTGGGTCGTGAACAACTCCCCAAAAAGCTCAGCCATGGCAGACTTATTTTCTGGAGGAGAACCCCTGTCGTCTGTCGTCTCTGGAGCGGGGTTGGCTCCTGTGGTATCTGTGGCTTGACCCTGCAGAATTAAATAAGATGAAAATCTCTGAAGTGGCTTTAAAAATATGATTTGTTGTTAGAAATATATATCAGACACTATTATGACAATTACAATTATTACTTTATAATGAATTGTTAAATCACTAATTAATAAAATAAATGTCACATTATCAAAATAAATACAATACCTGTTGTATATTGGTCACAATCTCTGCTGTGAGTTTATCCAGGTGCAGCAGGGATTTGAACCGGGGGTCCAAAGCGGTGCTCTTGTGTAAGAAGTCTTGGACACCAAGATCAGCATATCTAGGCTCCAGGTTAACTCTGATAGCAGTCTTGACATCCCTTACTGCGGGTTCATCTTCATCAGATGCCACCATTGATTTCAGGATCATTGTTTTCATAGGCAGGACCATGGAAACTGATGGAATGCTCTCAGTGCATATCAGTGTTGTGACTGTTTTGAGAGGTTTGCACACTTTGATAACTTCCTCTGCTAGTTTTATGTCATTTTCAGACAAAGTCACAATATCTTTGACATTCTTCCTCACAACTTGATCAGTTAGTGTAGAATACACCTCAACTTTCTGATCAAGGTATCTCTCAAACATGTCATGGCTTGAATTCCATCAAGTAGGGACATCTTGGATTAGTTTGTGGTTTGGCAGCTCCAGCATCTCCTGTTTTGTCTTGAAAAGATCTGCACATGTGTGGTTTATGAACGAAGGATACCACCTTCCTGATCTTTGCTAGGAGGTGAGAGATTGGATTAATCGACATTGCTTTTTGAAATGCTAGATTAATAACGTGAGCAAAGCATCCTATCTGTGGCCCCAATCAAGCTAGCGCAACTGCATTTACAATATTTCTAGTGTTGTCAGTGGTCACAGGAATCATTACATTATCCTACTCCAACTTCCACACTGCAACTACTTCCCTTCGCTCTTCCCCCAAGTTTACACTGGTGTGACTACTCTCAAGGGGACGTGTTTGAAGGACATGGCTTTTTATCTCCCACTCTGCCGTAATGAAATTAGCCGTTACAGTAAGGTAGCCCTCTTTAGCTCTAGATGTCCAACTGTCTGTGGTTAGAGCAACAGACCACGTTTCTGACAACTCGCTCTCAAGTTGTTATTTTGTTTTTTGTGTAAGGCAGGTATTAATGTCTGGGCAAAATGTGAACAGGAAGGAATAGTGAAGCACGGCTCGACCACTTTAAACATGTTTATGAACCCCGCATTCTCTACCACAGAGAAGTGTCTCATATCTGCCGCTATGAATTTGCGGAGGGAGTCGAAAAGAGAACACACAGAAGAAGGCTGTTGCATAAAACACCTGTCTCCAGATGACATCTTCAAACTAAAGGCAACCATAGCATCCATGACAGAGAGGGAGAAGCGTTCATCCATGTATACAGGTAAAATGGTCTAGCTAGCTACATTATCAGATATTATATGTTCCTAATTTTGTCAGAAAGTCATTTTCATTGCAAGTTAAAGCGTACTGTTAGCTAGCTAGCTAATGTTAACTGGCTGGCTCGCTAGCTAATGTTACGTGTATGATCTGTGTAGTAATATTTTTCGTATCTCAGAGCCATTTGAATTTCTAGTTATAGCCTAATGTTAGTTAGCTAGCTAGCTCACATTGAACCTAGCTTGTTGGTTAGCTTTAGCTACCAGCAGATTCATGCAGGGTAGTGATGTTATGAGTTGGGATTATGGTTCATTGTTAAACTAGCTACATGTCTAAACAAAAGACTCCACTATGCAAGTAACCATTTCACTGTACCGTTTACACCTTCTGTATCCTGTGCATATGACAAATAAACTTAGATTTAATTTGATATAGTGTGAGTTTACCATAGAAGATAATGTGAAGAACAACATAGCCTGCACCAAAGTCAAATTAGGATATAACGTTAGGTCAATGAGACAGTGTCCAAGTTCTAAAATTCTCCGGTAGGATGCCCTGCTTTTATTTAGTCAGTCAACACCTTTTAAAAATGTACTACATAAGACCGAATCGAGACGGTCGGTCACAAATGGTAGGCTTACCACATAGATCGGCATTCCTAAAATACTTCTGGATGTCTTTTTTTGGTGCAGCCCGGACCGGCCTTGATTTCCACATCCACGGACGTTTCGTTCAGATTTTGTCCGTCTGGACCAGCCTTGATTTGGCCCAAACATAGATGTCTATAAATGGTGTCTTTTCAGCTTTAATTGAGAACCGAAAATGAACCTGATTTCAACATCCGGAAAATACGTATTTTCAACGTCCGAAAAATAGGTATTTGCAACTTTCATTGAATCTGATCTCAATGTCCGGAAAGTACGTATTTTCAATGTAGGGAAAATACGTATTTTCAACTTTCATTCTGAACTGAAAATGAACCTGATTTCAACGTCTGGAAAACACATCTTTTCATATTCATTCAGAACCTAAAGTGAACCCAACTTTAATATCTGGAAAAATACGTATTTTAGATATCTTTTCAATGTCATTTTGCTTACTGGGACTATTCTAGTAGGGGCGGCAACTTATTTGTCTTGACTAGGACGGACCGGCCCTGAGCCTAGATGTACATGTCTGGCTGGACTGGTAAAATGGAGACTTGGATGTCTGTGGAGTCAGCGAGAGTGGGTGATCCAGTGATAAAAAAAAAAAAACAACTGTACAAAAGTATGGAACAGTGTGAAGGATAATGAGTGCACCAGGAGACAGGTGTGAGCTATTTTCCAACCAGGAAGAAGTGGACTCTCCAGAGGAGCCATGGAACATCCTGTACTACTCTTTCGGCAGGAAAACAGATTATTTCAATGACTCTCATTCCTGTGTATCAGTGGAGGCTGCTCAGAGGAGGAATGGGAGGACCAGACTCCTCAGTGAATTTCATAAAAATAAAAATAGTGAAACATTAAAAAATATGTCCTTTTTAGATATCCTAAATATACTCACATGTTACCAAATAATTGGTTAAAACACACTGTTTTGCAATGATGGTATACAGTAGCCTCAATAGCACTCCGTAGTGTAGCACCATGGTGTAGCCAGAGGACAGCTAGTTTCCATCCTCCTCTGTGTACACTGACTTCAATACAAAACCTAGGAGGCTCGTGGTTCTCGCCCTCTTCCATAAACTTACACAGTAGTGATAACAACTTCCGGAGGATGTCCTCCAACCTATCAGAGCTCTTGCCCACCCAATGAAAGGATTAGATAATTAATATAGTACAGAAAGCATAAGCTACAGCCAGCTAGCACTGCAGTGCATAACATGTGGTGAGTAGTTGACTCAAAGAGAGAGAAAGACAATAGTTGAACAGTTTTGAACAAATTCATTTCTTCAAAAATGAAGGAGAAGCAAGAGAGAAAGAGAGAGAGAGAGAGAGAGCTAGCTGTATTTCGTATTTTCACTTTCACAGCTAGCAAATGCAGCTAGCTGGTTTAGCCTACTCAAACACCTGGCTCAAACAGAGAGGGATGCTATGCTACCTAGCTGGCTATGGCTATCCGACACTGGAATTTTTCCAAGTCAAGTTAAGCTTAACTTTAATGCATTGTCACTGGGGCCCGCCGATGTATTGTAACTGCTAAACTGCTTGCAAACTGTACACTGTACTGCATGATTGTAGCGGCTTTACTAACGCATTAGTTCTAGTAGCTATGTTAGCTAATATGGTGACAACGATGTAGGCTGTGTGTAGGGGTTAGAGGTTATTATATGAAGGTTTGGCTTGGAAAGTTTTTTTTGCCATGTCACAGATAGCTGATGTGTTGTGCACTGAAGTCCACAAGCGAAGGGGATAGGTGAGAGGAGGAGAGCGCGTAGATGTGAGAAGGAATTATCCCAATGATAAAGGGAATCATGCTATTTGTATGTGGCTGCTATGAAAGTGAACTGTATTTGCGTGTGATTCACTCTGCCAATTCTGTTGGAAAAAGTTTCTTAAATGGAAGCAAACGGAACGAAACGGGGATAAACATACATTAATTTGTCCAATAGAAACTCTTGTTTGCAACTGTTGGACTAAGGATTATATCCTAGAGCAGCTAGATGCAGGCAAGATTGTGCAAGGCAGTATTGAATGTGTCAATGTCTGTCACCTCGATTACTCAAATTTCTCTCAACCTACACTGTAAACTTTAATTCATAGGCTCGTTTGTCACAACCTCATGATGGGAATAGGCAAAATTTGAGTAGCATGTAGTAGCCTAAACCTATCGATGTTACATTGAACTGGGTGAATGGAGTATGAATGACAGTCATCCAGTATGCTGTAATAGAAAGAAGGCCATGCTCCCCAAAAATAATCGTCCTCCCTCATCTGAAATGACACCGACCGCCACTGTAGGCTAGGTATAGTAAGAGCCAATGGAATTTCTTGTGCGTGGTAAGTCTAGGATGATGTTTTCTCTTACAGTAAGTGCATGGACATGACAAGGATGTTAAACAAAAGCAAGCGTGTCAGAGTTTAATGGTCTGTATTTAGTCACGCAATAGGTTGTCTCAACCTGCTCAATTTGGTTTACACAGGAGCAGAGGAGGGTTGAAAGCAAGGAGTTATTTTGATTCCAACAGCAATCACTAATCACAACAACAAAAATCTGTATTTTCATGTGTAAACAGCTATCTAGGCACAGAGAAATCTATTGGAGTCATAATGCAATTGCTCCACAAAATGTTTCTGTATTGCCCAGTCCAAAGCAGACTTTATAGTGTGTTCAAGTTATTTTTCTTCTCTGCCTTGGGTAGTCAATCCACTATGCACACATCCTCGATATCTCACATGATCCAGATGACATATCCATAAAAAAGGAAACTGTGATTTAGGCTTAATCAAAATTCTTTAGTTGTCAGTTTACATGTATATTTAGCAGTAAGCCAAGCAGTGTCTTTGAAATCTAATTAGGCTGTTATCCTTTTTATCAGGTTCAGGATAGACAAGGCCATGACACAGTTGTAACATGATTCCTGTAGCAACCAATAGCGTTCACTGGCTCTTGACTCCTCTAGAGAGCAATCCATTTGTTTGGAAGCTTTTTTTGTGGGATGGAAAACTGCTTTATGGAATAAGGACACAACATTTTGCCAACAAAAGAAAACAGCTGAAAAAGAACATGATTTTGGACAGAGGCCAACGTATTTGGAAGTTAGTTAGCTTTTAAACTTGTTTCCGGATATGCGTCTTTGAATAAATTTCTCATGGAACGGTGCCTTTGGCAATGTTTTATTGTCAGTCAAATGAATTGTATGCCTCATTTATCTGGGAATTAACATGTTTTAATACTGTGAAATTTAACAAGTCTGCCATAAAGACCATTTACATTTTTGACTGTTCTTTTTACATTTTTTATTTACTCAGCAAATAGCAAATAAAAACGTGCCAGTGAGTGTTACTACTATGAGATCACATTTGACTCCCCAAATATTCCCTGACCTATACAGATCTCTGGTTCTGAGATTCTTTAGGGGTTCTAATTTGAATTGACATCAACAGCAGATTTTGAGGGATTTTTACATCCGTACCCCAGAACGACCAACGTAACCACAGTGAACGTGACTCCGAGAGGGATTATTGTTTCACAGTACTTGGCTGTTTCTTTGTGTTTTCACAATTCAGGACAGGAGTGGCCTGCCAGCTGGAATTTACAGGAATCTGAAATCTGGGTCCCTCCCTCTCCAACATTAGCTCACAGCTGCTACCAATAACCCTGCTTCTCAGAAGAACAACTACACCTCTCATGAGTGTCATTGTCTATATAATTATTGTATAATTTGAAGCCTATTTATGTGTACTTTTACTGGCTCGTGGCATTGAGTGCTTATTGTTGTCTGGTCTTTGCCACACTGTCTACCTCCAGCATGCCCAGATGTTATGAAACCATGGAAACAAATCCTCCTTCGCCAACCTTTTTTTAGTACAGTATTGTGGGAGAAAACATATACATATAGACAGTCAGAAAAATACACTGATAAGGCATATTCCATTTTGGCATCTGTATCAGTAGTACAGATACTGATTCCCAAATAGTACTAACAGTTCTGTTGAACCTGAACTAATAATCACATACTGTTCCTTGGTTATATCCGTGTTTTTCTAGTTTTTGTGCATATTCATGACAATGACTGTTGGAACTTGAGATCTGAGACAATTGATTATGTTTCTTTAACATGTTATTTGTACCTCTTTTAGATGGAGTTTCTTTGTACCACGTCAGTATGATAAATATAATATAGTAGCGAGAGCTATGAATCACCATGGGTCTTTGGCATCTGAGGTCAGACGCCATTGTGGTTCATTCAGGAAGCTGAAGCAGAACAAAGGTTTTCTGGTCCCATGAGGAAGGTGGGAAAAATCAGTCAATAAAGTTGCACAGCCTATAGCTGATATAATACTATCAGAGCTGTGGAGGAACTCATTGGTCAGTGTGTTCTCAAAGTGTTCCCTTATAAAAGCATTACACAAGCTAGGGTGCATTTGCTTTAAAACCTTTTCATTCCTTTTTCACTTGGCATCAGGTAAGCTGCTCACCCAGTTCCTTGTTCCTAGAACATCTGTTTACGAAACAACAGCAGTAGGCTATAGTGCCTCAAGGCCTGATGTCAAGTACCAGATACAAGTATAATACCCTACATTTACTATTGCACTTTAACAGGTTGTAGCTAGAGAGATTTTTTTTTAAACAAAATGTGAACACATTGTACATGGATCAAGATAATACTTTTTCTGCTTTTGGTAATTTAGTGTTATCAAGGTATTGTGTAAGTAGTTTTGAATATGTTATTTGAATAGCACAAGTCGATTTATTTACACATGCACCTATGAGTCCTTGGTTTGCAGCCCAATTATTCTGATTAATTTTGACCAGAAAACACTCTGGGAGCTTGTTATGTGCTATAACTAGGGCCCAACTATTTTTCATGCTCTAGGCTCGTGATCAGAAAAAACTCCTGGCCCTACTCAGAGAACGTACATCATCTCCCTATTTACTATGCCCTATCTCCCTGTGACCAGAGCATGGAGAACAAAGCCACCTGCAGGGACCACCCCACCATGGTGTCTAAGCCCTATTACAGAGTGGACCTCTTCAACAGGCAGATGAATGACATTCTGCTTACCTCCCTGCTTGTCACCACCATAGAGAACAAGACCGTGGCACACATTGGCACCTCCACTGGACGGCTCCTCCAGGTATGGAGGGGGACAGCTCACAATAGAGTGTGATCCTGATCCATATGATCTAATCCAGTTAAATGAAAAGTGTGAACATACTATAGTTCTGCTCTTCTTCGATAGATTATTAACGATCTGCTCTGTCTTTTTGGCAGCTTGTTTTGAGAAGATCAAGCCCTATTATCTTTGCCAATTACACCTTGGTAGAGAACCAGAGAGTCTCCTCAATTGCTGCTGTGTATTCGTCAGAATCTCTACTGTTTGTGGTTGGAGACAAGGTTTGGAAAAGCCAGTTCAAAATCAGTTACAGTTAGCAAACACAGCGATCAAAGTGACTCTTTGATTGAATCAAAGTTAATCAAATCGCTCTCTTTGGCTGGCAGGTCATCCAGGTGCCTCAGAGGGGGCCAGGCTGCCAGCACTTCATGACCTGTGCCATGTGCCTGATAGCCCCTGAGTTTATGGTCTGTGGCTGGTGCTCTGGAGAGTGTTCCTGGGAGGAGGAGTGCAGTGGCCGCTGGCGGAACGAGTCTTGCCCCCCTGGTATTACCGAGGTGAGAAGAACTGTGGAGAGGGATGTGTTTGTTTTGGGCAGGGAGGTTTGGATTGGAGCAATAAGCTACCCTACCATACAATGGATCTTACTGCTGGCTAGGTTCTATGTGGAATAATGTGTTGATGAATTCAAAGAAATGCCATTAGTCATATGCATGTATGGTTATCATAAAGATATGTTTGAGATTGTCCATAGTCACAGATTACCTGGGCATAACCATAACGTGACCATGACTTTGTATAGTATTTGTATATTGTGATGATGATAGGTTGGGATTGAAAGTTCATATGCTGAATCTGTTTGTTCCTGTTTGGCCTAGTTCTTCCCTAAGACAGCTCCCCCTGATGGTCAATCAGAGCTGACTCTGTGTGGCTGGGAGTTTCAGTCTCCCCTGAGACCTGCCATCAGCTCCAGAACCCACCTGGTGAGACTGGGACAGACAGCCTGCGCCGTGCTGCCACTGAAGAGCAACAACACACAGTGAGTACCACTCACAATGACAGAGGGTCGGCAACAACACATCCACCACGCTGACCCTCAACACGGGGGCCCCTCAGGGGTGCATGCTTAGTCCCCTCCTATACTCCCTGTTCACCCACGACTGCGTGGCTGCGCAAAACTCCAACACTGTCCTTAAGTTTGCCGATGACACGATGGTGGTAGGCCTGATCACCGACGATGATAAGACAGCCTATAGGGAGGAGGTCAGAAACCTGGCAGTGTGGTGCCAGGACAACAACCTCTCCCTTAATGTCAGCAAAACAAAGGAGCTGATTGTAGACTACAGGAAACGGAGGGCAGAGCACGCCCCTATTCACATCGATGGGGCTGTAGTGGAGCGGGTCAAGAGCTTCAAGTTCCTCGGTGTCCACACCGCTAAGGACCGCTCATTGTCCAAACACACCAACACAGTCGTGAAAAGGCTACGACAACGCTTTTCCCCCCTAAGCAGGCTGAAACAATTTGGCATGGGCCCTCAGATTATCAAAAAGTTCTACAGCTGCACCATTGAGAGTATCTTGACTGGCTGCATCACCGCTTGGTATTGCAACTGCTTGGCATCCGACCGTAAGGCGCTACAGAAGGCAGTGTTTACGGCCCGGTACATTACTGGGGCCAAGCTCCCTGCCATCCACAACCTCTATACCAGGCGGTGTCAGAGGAAAGCCCTAACAATTCTCAAAGACTCCAGCAACCCAAGTCACAGACTGTTCTCTCTGCTACTGCACGGCAAGTGGTACCAGAGTGCCAAGTCTAGACAAGTCAGACTGCTGAATGGTTAATCAAATGGCTACCCGGACTATTTGCATTGACCACCTTTTTATTTGCACTAACTCTCTTGCACCGGCTCTATGCACACTCCCCGGACTCTAACCACACACTCACACATACAACACTGAGACGCCAACATGCACACACGCACGCACACACACACACACTCTACATACGCTCACACACACAAAACACATGCATATTGACTACACATACACACTCACACATAGACACACTTTCACACTCTTCACATACGCTGCTGCTACTCTGTTTATTATCTATCCAGATTGCCTATTGACTTTTACCCCTACCTACATGTACATATTACCTAAATTACCTTGAGTACCTCGTACCCCTGCACATTGACTCAGTACCGGTGCACCTTGTATATAGTCTTGCTATTGTTATTTTATTATGTTACTATTTCCTTTTGATTTTGTGCACATTTTTCTTACTTTTTAACTCTGCATTTTTGGTAAAGGGATTGTAAGTAAGCATTTCACGGTTAAGTATACACCTGTTGTATTCGGTGCATGTGAAAGTTTTTATTTGTTTTGAGATACACAGTGGATCATATTAGTCATATTGACATATATGTTTATTATATGTACAGTATGTACAGTACGTAGGTTTTACTCAACTAGTATGGGCCATCCTGTAGATGTTAACTTAACTGAAACGGGTTGACGTCTCATGGTGATTTCTGCTTCATCTTTTTTATTTTATGTTAGTTTGACACTGTTGTTGTGCCGCTCCTTAGCCTGGTGTGTAAGATCCACTCTGGGCCCATTGAGCTGTCCAAATCAGTTAACATCACTGTGGAGGTGCATGAGGAGAAGGTGGAGGGCCGCTACTCCATCGACGGGAAATCAGAAATGCCAGGATTTACCTTTGTGGTAATTTGAATCTACAATTGATTGCACTACCTAGTTTCAGTTGGGTGACTCATCTGATTATGTCTCTGTTAATAATAAGATGTATTATTGCATGTAACAGAGACATACTGTAAATATCAAGTGAGTTTGGAAGTATCCTCTGTTGTACAAACAAAGTCACCATCACTCTTTCAGGGGTACTTTATGAATGGCTTTAGGATTAAATTGGTAACATGTTGCTCCCTCTGGCAGATTCCCAACATCACAGAAATCCAGCCCAACTACGGGCCTCGTATTGGGGGAACTCTGATTACTGTGACTGGGCCTCACCTGGACGCTGGGAAGAACAGGAGGGTCACTCTGAATGGAGATCCCTGCCCAATCACCAGGTGGATGTAGTTGGGTCGTTCCACCAATTCGGTGCATTTTGAGATGTGTAACTTGGTGAAAAAAACTGTTGATTTCACAAATGTTTTACATTGTCATAAAGCGCATGTTCAACTGAATAAAAAACACGTTTTTCCATCTCAAGAGGTTAAATAACAAAATTACTATAATAAGGGCCTATTCAATGCCAAATAAAGTAACAGGGTTGATGGTAACAGGGTTGACAATTTTATCTTAAATCAGCCGCTTGTGATAAGGGAAATGGAAGCTTGTTATGTGCAACAGGGAGGGATAATTGAATGCAAGCTTCACCCCAAAAAATGTCATTGTTAAAACATTTCTAGCCTGTCTTTCTATGGTGAACAGGGTTGACTTGTTATGCTTGGCCCACTATGTTTTCCACCACAAAACACCAGAAAATTGACAAATCAGCTCACCTGCTTTTACACTTTGATTTGACTATTAGATGTTCAATGTTTCTTTTGAAAATCATATTTAAAATGCAATAGTCAACATGGTTGACCTTAAAAAATGGGACAAATCACTAATCAAATGAATCATTAATCACATGAAATAAATAATAATCTTCAGAAATTACTTTGTCAAAGAAACCAAATAACTAAGGCTTTACAATTATGATTTTGCCCTTTAGCCTTTATTCAAATATTTAGCCTTTATTCAGTCTTTATTCAAATTAAAAAAATCACATTTATTGAATTTTCCATGTGGTCAATATTAAAGGGCACTTAGTTGAATTTAACAGGCTTTTAATTTCAATTTCAATTTTGGTGCAAAATGTCTAATTAAACTATCATAGGACGCAAAGGCACTCATTTCGTGGAACGATCCAGTTACTGGTTATGTCATTATGGCTCTCCTGTGATGTTTTCACCCAAAGCCTGTTTCCTCTAACCTATACTTCTAAAATACCTGCCTGTATGACATTTACTATTGACTATTTACCTGTGTGAGCCCCATGCTTGTCCCAGCATTTGTGTGTACAGTAAACGCAAACTGATCGCAATCTGATTGTGCTTGGACTACTTTATTATATATATATATTTATTATATATATTTAATATTTTTTATATATATATTTTTAAACCTTTCAATTACAGGGAGTGAATGAAAAACTAGTAGTTGTGATGACTAACTCAGTGTGGTGTATCCTTTTTTCTAAATAGTCTGTTAAACTTTTTCATGTTGTGGGGTGTGGGGTGATAATGTGGGGTGATAAACACATAAAGCCACATGTAGAGTGAGGTGACCATAAGTCCTACAGTATGACCTGTAGGAGTATACTAACCCTGGACTTCCTCCCTACTTCACCTGCCTCCAGTGTCACAGCACCCAGAGGGAACATGTCCTCCATCATCTGTCTGTCTCAGCCCATCGCGGAGGTGAGGGACGTCCCCCTCAGTGTGTTCATAGACAAGTCCCCTGTCCTCACCACCAAAGTCTTCTACTACAAAGAGAACCCAGAGGTCACAGCCGTCCTCCCAGACTGCAGTTTCGACAGGTAGGCCAGCCTTTACAATCTGTCACCATCTCAACCAAAATAAAAGGATAGAGGATAGATCTAAGCCCTGCTGGTGGGTTTCTGTAGAATCTGTTATTGTCACTCGCTCCACTCTCCATTGTTTTTCTCTGTCGACTCCAGGGGGTCAAAGATAATCATTGAAGGGAAGAACTTGGACTCTGTTTACAGGACCATCATCCGCTTTAAGCCCAATGAGGGCCACCTGAAGCCTGTCATCAGAGTACGGGCCAATAAAATATTATACAACCACATACATGATACATGATAGAGATAAAAAAAAACGTTTCATGTAATCAGATGCATACAACTCTTTTATAATTCCCTCCAGGTGTGCAAAGGCAAGTCTTTGCCTACACGGATGGAGTGCATAACTCCTGCTCTCCCCCGGGAGGAGACAGAGGAAGGGGAGCTCTCCTTTGATATGGATGGAGCTGTTGGACTGTGGAATGGAGAGTTCTCCTACCACCCCTATGGCGAGCCAATACCCTTTGAAACTGAGGGCCATGTACTTAGGCTGTACCATGGACAAGATGAAGTGTCACTGCATGTAAGTGCAACAGTGCCATAACAACACACCTTATTAATGTCTATTTGACTGCTACTTACTGTCAGAAGGAGTAGGAATATCGTTTTATATTGCTTACGTATTGTTTAAACATTTTCAAGGAGGAAAACTCAGAAGTCTCATTTTCTTCCCCATCACAGCACCAGAAACTGAACCTTGTGAGTTCCTGCATGACAATCACTATGACAGTGGGAGGAGTGGATTGTGACGCGAAAGTCCTGGACAATGAAATCACCTGCAGGATCCCCAGAAACGTAACCATCAGTGAAGGACTGCCTGTGAAGGTTTGTTGGTTACTGGACACTATGTAGTGCATTCAACATTAGAGTATGTTAACAATAAACATCCTACTATTGGGCTGTACTTGGTTGTTTTCCCTACATGTGTGGTGAAATTACAGGAAAACAAGACAGCAGTCTCTGGCAGTAGTGTGTGACCATGCCGACCATAACTTCGTTTAAAAAGGATGTCAAAAGCTGACAAAAAAAATGTCTGTATCTATGTGTGAATGTGTTTTTTTGAAACGAGGAAATAAAATCAATCAATCAAGACCCACCCACTGTCTCTCCTTCCCCAGATCTCCATCAATGGGCAGGTTCACAACGTTGGGACAGTGGTCCTGGTCAGTAACCACTACATGGTGGGCATCGTACTGGGGATACTGGGGGCCCTGGTGGCGGGGGCCGTGCTGGCCTTTGTAGTCATGAAGCACCTGAGGAAGCAGAAGAAAGGTGGGGTTCCCTGTCTGTCTGGACTTTGATCAGGTCATCTTACACAACCCCATGACTGGTAATGAGGATGTCTTATGCAACTGGTTTAACGTAGGACATCTACAGCCATGCACAGTGACAGTGGTAGCTAACATTGTCTTGCTGACTTTTGATGCATTTTCCTACTCCCGTGGTTTACGATTGAAAACTCTTGTGACATTTCCAGACTCTCAGGTGGAGACCCGTTTGGCCCAAAACCACAACCGCTCCAACAGCAGTAGTGTGGAACTGTCATCTGTAGCTGACTACAGAAGAGGTGAGACTCTAATTGGCTAAAATATATAGTGTCTCGATCAGTTTCTATTCTTTGGTTTCAACAACAGTGGTTGAAATCTACACATATGATGTATGTACATAATCTACACATACTGATGTATGTGCATTATCTACACATACTGAAGGAACTCTACTGACCTTGCCCTTTTCCACTCTAGTAGTCCTGCCTCAGAGGCCAAGTTCAGCTCTGGGAAGCCCAGTGGTGTTCCCCAGCCTGGCCTACCCTGCAGGCAGAATGGACCCCACACTCACCCCCCTCCTGCCCTCTGAGAAGATCTCCATCTCCAGCTTCAGACCAGAGCTCCTGGAAGAGGTGAAGGATGTGCTGATCCCAGCAGACATGCTCATTGTCCAGCATTGCCAGATCATTGGCAAGGGTCAGTCTCATTATAGTGTGTACAGCACTATACATAGAGTGCTTTTTAATTGTGTTTTTTAGACAACAATCAAATGCACATAGGCTACTACTCCCATACCTTTTAGTCTCTGTTATTATACCAAGTAAATCAAATTGGCCATTTTAAATAATAGGGACTTAAACCCATCTCATTCCAATTATAATGTTCTCTTATCTCCCTCAGGTCATTTTGGCACAGTTTACCATGGCTACTTCACAGACCACAACAACAGAGAAATCCATTGTGCTGTCAAGTCATTGAACAGTGAGTATCTCCTTCACAATGTTCTAGAGCTGAACCAGGTGGACTGAGCATTAGTCACCTGTACATGTGACCAACTGGGTGAACATGGAACAACCCTGCTTGTTTGTGGGGATAATTGAACATGCAAACTCGGTTAAATGTGGTTTGTTTAGGGGTTTTAAGCTTTATCTGTAAATGTTGACGGTTCATAAGCAGTTTTTACGTTAATATGTGTGTGTATGCCCTGCGTACGTACATGCGTGTGTGTGTGTCATATCAGGGATAACAGATGTAGATGAGGTAGAGCAGTTTCTGAAGGAGGGCATCCTGATGAAGGGGTTCCATCACACCAACGTTCTCTCTCTGCTGGGCATCCTGCTGCCTCAGGAGGGGCTCCCCCTGGTGGTACTACCTTATATGAAACATGGGGACCTCCGCCACTTCATACGCTGTGAGAAAAGGGTAAGGACGCGACAAAACAATAACTACCACCTGTTCACTTTGATCAGCATACAAGGGATCCCCTTAACACCTCAATGATACAGTGTGTCTCAAGGCTTATGTGACAGACATTATTCTTGTGTGGTATTGATTCTTCCTGTAGAACCCCACAGTGAAGGACCTGATTGGCTTTGGGCTTCAGGTTGCCAAGGGGATGGAGTACTTAGCACATATGAAATTTGTGCACAGAGACCTTGCAGCACGCAACTGCATGTAAGTCAGGGTTGAGCAATCAGTTCAGTTCTCTAACTGGGGCTAGTCGCCAATTTAAACTATACATTAGACCTGACATAAGCAAACGGATTATATTTTACTTAGTAATGCTTCTGTACTATAGTTGCAGGCTTGCTTTCACAGATCACCAATCTGGGGCCCTTCTGTCTGCCCTTGTTATTGTCTGTGCAGGCTGGATGAGTCGTACACAGTGAAGGTGGCAGACTTCGGCATGGCCAGGGATGTGTTTGATAAGGAGTACTACAGCATTCAGGACCACAGGAAGGCTAAGTTACCAGTCAAGTGGATGGCCATCGAGAGCCTCCAGACACAGAAATTCACTGCCAAGTCAGATGTAGTAAGTAAAGGAATTACTTTCTGATAACACAATAAGAATTAGGCAGCATTTGTGGAATTAGGACTGACATTGTTGTTACTTGAATAATTATAGTGTTTATACACAGTAATAAGAGCAACTTTATATTACCCCCAAATCTTTTCTCACCAAGCTAAGTTTCCCATCATGCCCCTCTGCAGTGGTCCTTTGGGGTGTTGATGTGGGAGATGTTAACGAGAGGAGCAAGCCCCTACCCAGAGGTGGACCCCTATGACATCACACATTACCTACTGAAGGGCAGGAGACTCCCCCAACCACAGTTCTGTCCTGACCCTTTGTAAGTTGTGGTAATGATAGTCTAGTGACATTTCATTTTGTTGAAAATTCCTCATATTAGAACTCAAAAGAAGAAGAAAAGCCCTGTTCAAAGTAAATACATATGTCTATAGTAAATATTGCTATACTGTAACAGAGATGCTTAAAACAAATCAGAAAGCTATGGAGTATGAATTTCCCACCTCTTCAGTTGCAACAAAGAGGAACAGAAAAGTCTAGCCAGTAATTAAAGGATGTTGGAAAGGTCAACCTGCAGTGTTAAACCCGTAAATGTCCACCACAGTCATATCCGAATATGGTTAAGCAATGTAGTCTGAGAGTTAATGATCACCACTATGCTTCACTTCAAAGATATCCTCACATGCGCAAGTGCACACACACACACACACACACACACACACACACACACACACACTGGAGTGAGATTACATATGAACGTCAACTTGTTTTTCCCTGTGTCCCCGTCCCAATATCAATGATAAATTCTACAGTCTAATCTAATGTGTCCCCTCTCCCAGTGACAAATAGGAAGTGTTGAAAGACAGATTAACGATTGAGAAAAAAACTGTAGAGAAGAAGAACGCAACATAATGGCTGACTTTTCCATGTGGGAACAAACATTGGTCTCAATATCTCAAATATGTAAAAGCCATAAATCACCTCCATATCGCTTTTGCTTAATCATTTCGGTCTGTAAGTTGAAATGAGTACATAGCCTGTACAATACTATTTTATTTCAGTTAATCATTTTGTAGGAATTATACTCCCATTGCTATAAGGAAGCACCACATTACAGTTTTTCTCAAGACAATGTTTTGGAACAATGTTGTTGATTTTCATATAATCAAAAGAAACTGCGTGCAAAAAGATTAACCCAACCGTACTTATCTCTCGAGTCCAAGCAGACAAAACAGAAAGTTAGTCTCTCTTTTTAAAATCCCAGTAGATCAATACATTTTCTTTGCAGTCACTAAATCATGATGATCTCCCGAGTGGCGCAGCGGTCTAAGGCACTACATCTCAGTGCTAGAGGCGTCACTACAGACCCTGGTTCGATTCCTGTCTGTATCACAACCGGCCGTGATTGGGAGTCCCATAGGGTGGCGCACAATTGCCCCAGGTTTGGCCGTCATTGTAAATAAGATTTTGTTATTAACTGACTTGACTAGTTAAATAAAGGTTAAAATAAAAATAAAATAAAAAATGATCAAAATTGAAAGTACAACTATCCAAAGGTGCAGAATTATGGGCAATTACTCTCCTTTTTAGCCTATTTCACTTAACAATTTCAAACATATCAAATGTAATATTATTCCTGATAAAAAAAATAAGCACATTGGGTAACTTTTTACATTAAGTTGCCCCTGTAAGGCCACGTAGTAGTTACATAGGTATTACTATGTAATTGCATGGTAATAGGGTTGTAGCAGTATTAGTTATTACACAATTTCATAAAGGAATGTGTAATTACACGTCCACTTGCTGAAAGGTTATTCCACATGTGTAATTACAGATGTTATGTACTGAGCCTGCGCAATACTATTTTATTTCAGTTAAGCATTTTGTAGGGCTTGTACTCCTATTGCTAGAAGAAAGCACAACAAAAAATTTTTGGAACAATGTTGTCGATTTTCAAAACACAGAACACTGTGGCCTTTTGCAAAACAGTAAATGCGTTTTCAAAATGTAGTTGCCTTCTCAAAACAGAAATACATTCATCAAAAATATATTATACTGTCAAAATTGCAAATACATTAATCAAAAGAAACTGCATGCAAAAAGATTAACACAACCATATTTATCTCGAGTCCAAGCAGACAAAACAGGAAGTTAGTCTCTCTTTTTAAAATCCCAGTAGATCAATACATGTACATATTTAAATATAAATGTATTTACTTAATAATACATGTATTTACTTACAATACATACCCGGCTCAAAGGGTATACTGAATAAAGTGAAATGTAAGAACAATGTAGTTACATAAGATATACTTGTAATTTTCATGTACCAACCCAGGAGCTAACAACTTACAATGTAAAGTGAAACCCAGTAGGGTATAACCTCTATAATTACTATGTAGTTCGAATGAAACAACCTTTACCGACAATAAGATAACTAGGAGAAATTAAGCGACAGGAGAACATTATTTAAAACCCTTTTAGTTACATTGTACTTACAATATAACAATCTTTAACAACCAACTCTGTAATTACAATGGATATACACGTATTTACTAAGTACCTACCCAGTAACAAGCAATTTAATGTAAGTTGTATAGTTACGTTTCAACACAGATCCAAAAATGCTTGTACGCGATTGAGTAAAACTGTAAGTGTTATATGTAACTCTCTCCAGGTATGCCATCATGCTGCAGTGTTGGGACCCAGACCCAGAAGTGAGGCCCAGCTTTGCCACGCTGGTGTCTGCTGTCCTGACCATCCTGTCTGGCCTCGAGGGGGAGCACTACATCAACCTCAAGGTCACCTATGTCAACCTGGACCAGCCACGCCCCTATCCCGCCCTCACCGAGTCCGCAGACGAGTGTGATTCCTCAGACATTGAAGACACACGCTCAGTGTCCTCCTGATGTCACATCAGGACAGGTACATGTAGTATGGTTTGGTGCTATGAGCACAAGGACCTCAAAAAGTCTAACTAAAGGTTGTTGATTATCTTTTACTACCTAGTGTGGATAGGAAGCAGTTGCAATTAACAAAGTCTAAGGGACTTGAAAGTTCCTCCCCCACTCACATTATAGTATACTACCTGGCAAAGTTTTTTGTATTATAAGAGCGGATGTAATGTCCATATGTTTTCTCTTAATTGTTTTTGAGATAAAGTAATTATACTGTATCATTTGGATCATACTTTTACAAAACGGACCCTAATGTTTTAACAGTGACCTGTCATTGTTACTTTTATTTCATGTGTGACCTTCCTGGTCCCGTCCCTCAAGTCAGTGAGTCAACACAGGAAGGAGCAATGGATGGATAGTTCATTTATTTTCAAAGCTGCAATGATGGGACACACACAGTATGGATGAATGGTCAGTGTTGCATCAACGTGTGGACAGTGGTGCATCAAAGTTACAGCTTGTTGCATTTCTTCTCGCTGCCTGTAGACTCTGAGAAGATAGGACGGCTCCCAGTTCGATGAGGAACACCAATCTTGATTGATGATCCGGGTCACGGCACCAACGTGACCTTCCAGGTCCCGTCCCTCAAGTCAGTGAGTCAACACAGGAAGGAGCAATAGATGGATAGTTCATTTATTTCCAAAGATGCACAGTATGCACAGTATGGATGAATGGTCAGTAGTCGACGGGATATAAACAGTACACACAACAATTATTCATAAATCTGCTGTATAATATACTAACAAAAAAACAATTGAAATGTCTATCAAAGTCATTGTGATCATATGGTGGATTTAACAATTTCTAATAATTCCTAATTTACTATAATAAAATAAATACATTGTTTCCATGTGTAATCTCATATTTACAACATCAGAATAAACTATCATCCATTTTAGTTTCCAAAATATATAAAATGAACCTTTAAAATGGTCACATTTGTGGCGAAGGAATATAATATACCTAAAATGTGCCACATATTTTCCTAAGCTAACAAAACCAGGCTATTAAACTGGCTGATGCTCATGAGTTTATAAAACATATACATTTGTCATAAATGACATGATGGGACACACACAGTATGGATGAATGGTCAGTAGTCCATGAGATAAATAGCACTCCTAAAGAAGATGCATTTTCGAGTTAGCTACCAACGTCAAAGTGGGAATTTTAGCTAGCATAAAAACCACATGGAAAACTGAGATTCCGCAAATAACAAATAAAAAGTGTCTTATTTAATGCCAAGCCAACAACAGTAGTTACTCATAACATAAATTGCTAATGTACAATGTAAAAGCTGGATTTTATGATGTAATGTCAACTTTATACATTTCTATCCCGGGACCATTCAATTTTCAACTCACCCACAGTAATTCTCCATAAATCTGCTGTGGATTAACCAGAATCCCATGCCTTTATCACTGAGTGTATTAGACAATGTAAACACACTAATCAACCAGGAGGCGGCGTAATACCCATTTTATTCAGGAATTTAACAATTGAATTGCACCTTTACACATGCACAGTGTGTTTTAGATAGAGTGTAATAAATTGAAATATTTATTCTAGATTCTTCGTCTGTCATTTAAGTAGTATTTATTTTTTAACATGAGCTTCTTCCCATGTGGCGGCTTCATCCATTGTTACTGTACACTTACAGTAACAGAGACAAATGAGACTTGTGTAAACAGTCACTGGCAAACTCATGAGTTGTCATGAGTTGTCAGGACTGTTATTGAGCAAGACTTCCACTAGAGGCCAGTGTTCTACTAGATTTGTAGAACATGGCGAAAACACAGCACTTAAAATGTAAATCACATTTTCTGAACACCATCAAGTAAAATAGAGACATCTCACTGAAAAACATGTATTGGTGTACATTCCATATGCATAACATCCTTTCCTTACTCTCAAATTGCATATCTATCTTTAAGACTGCACACAGTGGTCAGTAGCTCATGAGTTGTTTCTGTAATGAATAAATGGGGAGGACAACCATAAAACACTCATCCAAAGACGAGCTGACTTTGTGTAAAATAGCAGCAAAGTTGAAAAAGAAGTCACAATAATCCCGCTTCTTGCACACAAAAATAATCAAAGACAAATAAAACCAGAGGGAAATAATCATCATAAAGTTTTCTTTATTTCCAAGCTACCAAAGAACAAAAGTGAATTCCCAGATGACGGGGACTTTGATTCGTTCTGAGAGAAGCGCACATCGTCAAAAATGTGTGTGGGTACCTTGGAGGGCAGAACCCTGGGTTTTACAGAAGGAGGGGATGAAGAGCCTGCTCTTTCTCTCACCGCACTGCCTGCCTGCCTGCATGCAAAGAGTTAGAGTCAGTGTCAGAATGGGTAATTATTAATAAATGGGTCTTAAATACATCTAAAACCAAAAGCATTGTATTTGGTTCAAAGCATTCTCTTAGACTTAAACCTCAACTTGAGTTGTGCATAAAGGGTGTGACCATTGAACATCGGATCCTAGGAGTAGCATTGGATGGTCAGTTATCATGGTCAAGTCATATTAACAAAGTTGTTGTGAAGATGGGGAGAGGTATGCCTGTCATAAAAAGACGTTCTGTGTTTGATCTTGTCCCATCTTGATTACTGTCCAGTAATATGGTCAGGTGCTGCAAAGAAAGACCTAGCAAAGCTGCAGCTGGCTCAAAACCAAACTGCACGCCTTGCCATTAACTGCACACACAGAACTAACATCAACGACATGCATATAGTCTTTCATGGTTGAGGAAAAATGTACTTCTCTTCTAGTCTTTGTAGCCCGTTCCTGCAGTCAATGGCCTCATGGGTGGAATGTTATTCATAGTTTCATAATTAATACAGATTATCCCCCCCCAAAAAATCTGGTGTTTCTATGTCAAATGGTTTTGCTATATTTCTCTTCTGTGATGTATATAAAGTGTAATATTGGGATGCAAACTCTGTCGTAGTACAGATGTCTTCTTTTTGTTAAGTCCATAACCATGTGTGTGAGGTGCATACTTTTGTTTCAAAGTAGATTTGTCTAATCACCCTGTGTGACCTTGATTTAGCTCACTGCAGTAAAAGGTTAAGAAACATTTGAGTGTTAAAAATGCCTAACCACTTGTATAATCCAATTGCATACACTTCAAACAGACATACATACCCCACCAGACACGCCACTATGGGTTTCTTCATGGTACCCAAACTAAAAACAGATTTAATGCGTCACTCAGTTATCGATAGAGCCATGCCATCGTGGAATGCTATGCCACCAGAAGTTACTCAGGAAAAAAGTTTAGCTTTTAAAAACAGATAAAATCATCTTGTGTCACAGCGCCTCTCCTCTTTCTAAAAACCTAATTTAACTGTACTGTATACAGTGCATTTGGAAAGTATTCAGATCCCTTGTCTTTTTCCACATTTTGTTATGTTACAGCCTTATTCTAAAATGTATTAAATCGTTTTTGTTCCTCAGCAATCTACACACAATACCTCATAATGACAATGTGAAAACAGTTTTTTGGAAATGTTTGCAAATGTATTACAAATAAAAAACAGATACCTTAATTACATAGCTATTCAGACCCTTTGTTACGAGACTCGAAATTGAGCGCAGGTGGATCCTGTTTCCATTCATCATCCTTGAGATGTTTCTACAACTTCATTGGCGTCCACCTGTGGTAAATTCAATTGATTGGACATGATTTGGAAAGGCACACACCTGTCTATATAAGGTCCAACAGTTGACAGTGCATGTAAAAAAAAAAACAAGCCATGAGGTCGAAGGAATTGTCTGTAGTATCGAGGCACAGATCTGGGGAAGGGTACCAAAAATATTGTGGTCGCATTGAAGGTCCGCATGTACACAGTGGCCTCAATCATTCTTAAATGGAAAAGGTTTGGATCCACGAAGACCCTTCCTAGAGCTGGCCACCTGGCCAAATTGAGAAATCGGTGAAGAAGGGCCTTGGTCAGGGAGGTGACCAAGAACCTGATGGTCACTCTGACAGAGCTCTAGAGTTCCTCTGTGGAGACGGGAGAACCTTCCAGAAGGACAACCATCTTTGCAGCACTCCACTGATCAGGTCTTTATGGTAGAGTGGCCAGACGGAAGCCACTCCTCAGTAAAAGCCACATGACAGCCCGCTAAAGGGCTCTCACACCACGAGAAACAAGATTCTCTGGTCTGATGAAACCAAGATTGAACTCTTTGGCCAGAATGCCAAGCACCAGAATGCTTCACCCCTACGGTGAAGCATGGTGGTGACAGCATCATGCTGTGGGGATGTTTTACAGTGGCAGAGACTATTCAGGATTGAGACAAAGTTGAACGGAGCAAAGTACAGAGAGATCTTTGATGAAAACCTGCTCCAGAGCACTCAGGCCCTCAGACTGTGGCGAAGGTTCACCTTCCAACAGGATAACGACCCTAAGCACACAGCCAAGACAACGCATGAGTGGCTTTGGGACAAGTCTCAATGTCCTTGAGTGGCCCAGCCAGATTCCGGATTTGAACCCGATCAAACATATCTGGAGAGACTTAAAAATAGCTTTGCAGCGACGCTCCCCATGCAACCTGACAGAGCTTGAGAGGATCTGCAGAGAAGAATGGGAGAAACTCCCCAAATACAGCTGTGCCAAGCTTGTAGCGTCACACCCAAGGAGACTCGAGGCTGTAATCGCTGCCAAAGGTGCTTCAACAAAGTACTGAGTAAAGGCTCTAAATACTTTTGTAAATACTTTTGTACATTTTTAATAAACTAGCAACAATTTAAAAAAAATGTTTGCTTTGTCATTATGGCTTATTGTGTGTAGATTGATGAGGGAAAAAAACGATTTAATACATTTTTTAATAAGGCTGTAACGTAACAAAGTGGAGTCTGAATACTTTCTGAAGGCACTGTGTAAGAATATTAATATGTATACATGAATAATGTGTAAAAAGTATTTTGGATGTCTCTTGGTGTCTTTACACTATATAACTGTCTATTGTTTATTTTGAATTTAATGTAATATCTTGTGGTATCCTAATAAACTAAACTAAACAGATTAACCCTCCTGCTGCGTTCCGGTCGAATTGGACCGATTTACAAGTTCTCTCTCTGAAAATTTTTGTTCATTTAATCTGATTGTTATATGGTTCCATGACTTTGTCCACACAGGGCATCTGAACACACAAAATACATTTATGATTTTCATTACATTTTGGGTGTTTTCTTAACTTTTGTACACCTGTGGTGTTCCCGGTCAAAAATGACCGATCATTAGAAATTAATGGGTGAGACTACAATTAGTGTATACAATTGAGTTCAGGCACATGCCCATTCATCAGATGGACACACTTCCTCTCCCAGACCCCCACATGCATGTGTGTTTGAGCACACACACATACACACCTCACTCCCCTTCTTGGCTTCCATGGCAACCCCCACAGGAACCTTTCCCCAATAGAATTTTTTCCCCACAGGAACCACACCTGTTGGCATACTTACAAACAATCACAACATTGTTTCAATGATATGTAGAACTTCTCACAGTTCTGGTGTTTAAAGCTTTTTTGAGGACTTGCTCACAATTAATTCTGTGGCAGCACAATAACCAAACGATATACTGTATGTGAGGCTCTTGATCATATCTTCGATCATAAGTCAGTTAAGAAAAAATTATTATTTACAATGAAAGCCTAGGAACAGTGGATTAATCGCTTTGTTCAGGGGCAGAACAACAGATTTTTACCTTGTCAGCTCAGGGATTCGATCCACCAACCTTTCAGTTACTGCTCAGCCCAACACTAACCACGAGGCTACCTGCCGCCCCAATCATGACACTGGTGAGGAGGAAAGAGTCCTTGTTAAACTTTGACACAAAGTAGTCTCTGATAAATAGCACAATATGTTTCATCTGAGTATTTGTTATAGTCAAAAGAATTCATACATTACGCTTTTTAACTAAAAAATGAGTTGTATGAGCTCAGGTCAATGAGGCCTACAGGCCATAAATAGCAAATAGAAGTTCAAAATGTATAATGTTCACACGAACTTAAGTTGATAAAAAGATCTAACACAACATTAAGTGATAATGGATTTATAAATCAGCTATAATGCGGCAGTCATTTTGGACTGGGAACACAGAATGAATTAACATGAAACGAACACAACAAAAGGGTTAAAGAAGTAGGTTACTTAAGACAGAAACGATAGGAGGGAGGTTAGTCAGGGAGGATGGGTGGGCGTATAACGCAAAGATCTACAGTAGCAATCCAACCGTTGAATTACATGATCGACAACTTTAGGATTTGAGCTATTTAGCAACTTTGCAACTACATGTTAGCTAACCCTTACCCTAACATTAACCCCCTAGCCTAGCTAACATTAGCCACCTAGCTAACGTGTTAGCTACAAAAAAATGGAATGCGTTTTGAAGAAATCGTGTACTGGACACGAATGCGTTATGAAGAAAATCTTGTGCCTGTCACAAATAAGTAATTTGTGTCTATTTCACGACAATCTGTGCCAGTGTGTTGCAACCCACATCTCAACCTGCATGCTTCTCCTTTTCATCTTTATCTGACCAAGAACCTCTGTTGGTTCAATGTTGGGTCTCTTATTATAGAGGGATTCTTCTCGCCATGTACAGGCAATACACATTCAATACATATTCAGTCAAGTGCATTCTCATCTGAAACTATAGGTTGTACAATATCTTTAATGATTCAACAAATGCTATAGACATAGTATCATGCACTGCAGTATGATTATAGCGTAAGCTAGTGTAAACACTGTCACGAATGGAGGTTAGTTAGGTAAGTAAGTGCTTAGGTGCACAAGTAAAAGGTACCCTTCCACATCTAGGAGTCTGCAGCCAGCAACTACTCGTGATAAGTGAATAATTACGCACCGTGCGGGTGATTGGGGAGTGTTAGGTGATTGCAGAGCAGTGAGGCTGCTCTGGAACTTGGCTTTGTTTATATCTTCAGTGTCAGAATGCTATCTTTTTGTTTATGTTTTTAAATTTGATTTTTTAATTTTATTTAACCAAGTCAGTTAAGAACAAATTCTCATTTACAATGACGGCCTACCCCGGCCAAACCCTAACCCGGATGACGCTGGGCCAATTGTGGGAGCCGCCCTATGGGACTCCCAATCATGGCCGGTTGTGATAAGCCTGGAATTGAACCAGGGTCTGTAGTGACACCTCTAGCACTGAGATGTAGTGCCATAGACGGCAGCGCCACTCAGGAGCCCAACTGAACATAACCTGCTTGGGTTTCCCGACTGTTGGAGTCCGGACAGAGCCTGGTGAGTAAGCTGTTGCCTAGACACATGAATCCAACACCCTGTCCCCGGACTCTTACTTTAACGTTTTAAATGCACACATTCAGACAGGTTCAGTTAGTTATACCTAGAACCCTAGACACAGCGAAAGTAGACATTTCAGAAGGCTGGCTAGCTGATTTCATAACAATAATTGCACATTATCCATGAGTTTGGCCAGTTCCTGGTAAATCAAGGTGAGTTTCTTGCGGCACAAAGCAATGTGTCAGAATAGAAGTCAGTAATGTAAGAGGTATGGTGAGTGACTGACGGTGTTGATCCAGCCATCCATCAGTAGTGTACAGGCCTCTGACAGAGCCTGCCTAGCTCTGCTGATTGGGGCTTGAGCGCAACAGAGCAGATGAGAAGAATGCACTGTTAGGACTATGTCAGTTCTTCATCTGGAAGACGACTTTACTCCCCAGAGAGATCCAGTCTGCATCTTTAATACAAGCCATGAATAATTTACACATTTTTTGAAAGGGGAGCAAAAATATCTAACCTTTTCTCTCCAGACCGTGTTGACAGCAGAGAGGAGATTCACTCTGACAAGCCGATATTGGTCCAGCGTCCGGGAAGATGGGTTTGAAATATGGTGATGTTAAAAGCTATTGATTTCACAGCAACATGTCTGAATTATTTGCAGCAAGAGGTCAATAAATCTTATTGTTCATTTCTTTGGAAACACTTTGCATGGTTTGTGAGAGAAGAGATGTAAAAACAATTAAAAGTGCAAAGAATCCGGTTAGGAATATTGTTTGGCACCTAGAGCTTTAGGAATATACATATTTTCTTTGAAATGTTGCACTCTAGGTGAAAAACCCATAAACTGTATGGTTTTGGTGAATGGAAAGACACTGCTTGCTTAGTGTTTGCATAGTTCCAAATTATATTTTGTCTCAGCTTTTGAAAGTAGTTTTCAGTTTCCAAATTGATTACATCTGTAATCCTGCTCATTACAGTTAGTGGATTAGGAAATTGGAATCCTAAAAGCAGACAGACAAATCAAATGATTAATGCTGTCTCTCCCAAGTAAATTATTGCTTATGGTAATACAACTTGTCTGATGCATTCTGAAGAAGCACCACATATTTACTTAAAACAGAAGGTCTCTCAGTGGTTCTGACCCTTTTGTCCT
This sequence comes from Salmo trutta, assembly GCF_901001165.1. NCBI lineage: Eukaryota > Metazoa > Chordata > Actinopteri > Salmoniformes > Salmonidae > Salmo > Salmo trutta. The sequence goes on from NC_042972.1 coordinate 45,637,914, forward strand.
CCAACAATACTAGTCAGAGTTGAGCATTTTCCTCCACTTTCCAACCCTCAAATGGACTTGACCTGGGACTTCATGGTATGTCCCAATCGAGGATGGAGGAGCATGGCTAATGACTTCTTGCGGACATCAGTCTTTAGCAAGCTTTACCCCTGGACAGCAGTAAATCCTCCACAAGAGTGTGAATAGTTATTCAGGCCCATTCTCACCTCAAGTAGTAGTGTTTTAAGAAAGAATATGGGTTGTGTTTAAAACACTGCTGTGTCTGACTCACTGTAAGAGAAGGGTTTAAATCTAACCAAAGCTCATGAAGTTTTGACTGCAAGTTTCTGCCGTTGCTCTTCACCAACTTCATCCTGCTGCCATCACCTGCATTGTGGGAGGCTCTATTGTCAACCAATCATTAGGGTGTTTTTGTTTGTCTCACGCGAACGTGACCAAAGACATGACTGAAACAGGAACCAATTTGCTGTGATTTATGTGTTCAGTTGATATACACTAATAAATTTGATATTTGAGGTTCTCACTAATTGATTGTACAATGTGTACACAGTATTATATTATGATTTCAGTTTGTGATATGGGGGTTAGAACAGGGTTTTTTCAAAGGGACCTCCATTGTGCATAATAGTAAAGACGTCATTTAACTGTAAAAAAATCCATTCACTTTTGGCATGAACAAAACAAGGCATGTTGTTTTCATCTGATTGTCAAACAAAGCACTTAAAAAAGTAGGCTATCTGTGCACGTTCAATCCACTTTATAATGATTCCAGCATCTTAAAACAGTGCACTGTGCACCCACCATTCATCTTAGAACACCGAAAGTGTAATGACATTCAGCAATTTCATTAGGCACACTTGTATTCTGAATTGATTTGTGTGTCCACTGCTGTCTGCGCGCATCATGATCCCAAACCAAATTTTATTTGTCACATGTGGTGACAACTGGTGTAGACTTTACCATGAAATGCTTGCTTAGAAGCCTTTCCCAATGATGCAGAGTTTACATTTGACAATTTAGTCATTTAGCAGACGCTCTTATCCAGAGCGACTTACAGTAGTGAATGCATACATTTTCATTTCATGCATTTTTTTTGTACTGGCCCCCCGTGGGAATCGAACCCACAACCCTGGCGTTGCACACACCATGCTGGCATTGCAAACACCATGCTCTACCAACTGAGCCACAGGGAAGCTTAGTTTAAAATAATAACACTAGAGGAATAAAATAAAATACACAAGGGAGCTATATACAGGGAGTACCAGTACCAGATCTATGTGCAGAGGTACAAGGTATTTGAGGTAGATTTGTACAGTACATGAAAGCAGGCTAAAGTGACTAAGCATCAGGATAGATAATGATAAGAGTAAAATAAAGAACAGAGTAGCAGTAGCAAATGATGAGTGTAAAAAATGTTTGTGTGTGATTGTGCGTGTAATGTGTATGTATGTGTTTGTATTGTGTCGGTATGTGTGGTGTGGTGTGTTACAGTGCCTTCAGAAAGTATTCATACCCCATGACTTATTCCACATTCTGTTGTGTTACAGCCTGAATTCAAAATATATGTGTGTGCGCACGCGTGTGTATGTACACACACACACACACACACACACACACACACACACAGTTGAAGTCGGAGGTTTACGTACACCTTAGCCAAATACATTTAAACTCAGTTTTTCACAATTCCTGACATTTAATCCTAGTAAAAATTCCCTGTTTTCGGTCAGTTAGGATCACCACTTTATTTTAAGAATGTGAAATGTCAGAATAATACTAGAGAATTATTTAAGCTTTTATTTCTTTCATCACATTCCCAGTGGGTCAGAAGTTTACATACACTCAATTAGTATTTGGTAGCATTGCCTTTAAATTGTTTAACTTGGGTCAAACGTTTCGGGTAGCCTTCCACAAGCTTCCCACAATAAGTTGGGTGAATTTTGGCCCATTCCTCCTGACAGAGCTGGTGTAACTGAGTCAGGTTTGTAGGCCTCCTTGCTCGCACACGCTTTTTCAGTTCTGCCCACAAATGTTCTACAGGATTGAGGTCAGGGCTTTATGATGGCCACTCCAATACCTTTACTTTGTTGTCCTTAAGCCATTTTGCCACAACTTTGGAAGTATGCTTGGGGTCATTGTCCATTTGGAAGACCCATTTGCGACCAAGCTTTAACTTCCTGACTGATGTCTTGAGATGTTGCTTCAATATATCCACATAATTTTCCTTCCTCATGCCATCTATTTTGTGAAGAGCACCAGTCCCTCCTGCAGCAAAGCACCACCACAACATGATGCTGCCATCTCCGTGCTTCACGGTTGGGATGGTGTTCTTTGGCTTGCAAGGTTCCCCCTTTTTCTTCCAAACATAACGATGGTCAAACAGTTCTATTTTTGTTTCATCAGCCTAGAGGACATTTCTCCAAAAAGAACGATCTTTGTACCCATGTGTAGTTGCAAACCGTAGTCTGGCTTTTTTATGGCAGTTTTGGAGCTGTGGCTTCTTTGTTGCTGAGCGGCCTTTCAGGTTATGTCGATATATAGGAGACTTGGAGCTCCGGTACCGCTCCGGTACTGCCAAGCAGATTTAAGTCAAAACTAACTCGACCACTCAGGAACATTCCCTGTCCTCTTGGAAGGAAACTCCAGTGTAGATTTGGCCTTGTGTTTTAGGTTATTGTCCTGCTGAAAGGTAAATTAATTTCTCAGTGTCTGGTGGAAAGCAGACAACCAGGTTTTCCTCTAGGATTTTGCCTGTGCTTAGCTCCATTCCTTAAATTTTTTATTGTGAAAAATCTCCCCAATCCTTAATGATTACAAGCATACCCCGCTGGCCACTTTTGATGTGGAGAGCTTGTACACTAACATCCCACACACTGGAGGCTTGCAGGCGCTGCAACACTTCCTTCAGCAGAGAGACTCTACCCTTGCTCCATCCAATGATTGCATCTTACAAATTACTGAACTGGTATTATCCAATAACTACTTTGTCTTTGAGTCAGACTTTTTCCTTCAGATTCGGGGTGTAGCCATGGGCTTCCCCTTTTCCCCCCCAACTATGCAAACCTGTATGTGGGACAATTTGAAGAAGCACTCCTTCATAAAACAGACACACACACACCACTTACTTTCTAAAATACTCCTATGGAAGAGATACATAGATGATGTCTTTGTGCTCTGGGAAGGAAGTGAGCAGGAACTAAATAAATTCCAGACTCTACTGAACGAGAGCTCTGAATTCCTCAAATGCACCACGCAGACTGATGAGAGAAAAATAAACTACTTGGACTTACGGATTATTAGAGAATGATGCATTTCATACAGTCTTATATACAAAGCCCACAGATTGCAATACCTTGCTATGTGCGGATAATATGCATCCCCTTCCCCTCAAGAATGGTGTACCTTATAGCCAGTTCTGCAGGGTAAACAGATTTTGACAGCCATGCTAAAAGAAAAATACACAGATACATTCAAAATGAGAGGCTACAAGGAGAAAACTCTTGATGCTGCAATGATGAAAACATCTCAAAAACCAAGAGAGGAATTAGTAAAAACTCAACCAAAGAATAAAAACAACACAACCGTCTTTTGCACTAAGTACACCAAGGGTTCGGAGAAAATGAAAGCAATCCTGAAAAAGCACTGGCATATTCTGCAATCAGACAAAACAAATCGCACACCTTTTCAAGGAACCCCCACTGGTAGTCTATAAGCGTGGTCGCAATGTTGGAGATAGTTTGGTGAGATCTGACATGCCCCCTGAGCCCACTCAGACACTCTTGACACCTATCCCAAATGGGAACTGCAAATGTGGTTCATGTGCATAGTGCAATAGCACTATATATAAAAAAAATACATCTTTCTTCAAACACCCACATACAGGTTGCAAAATCCCTGTTACGGGTATCATCTCATGCAAGACCAAAGGAGTAATCTATCTCATCACCTGTTCATGTAGAAAAGCCTACGTAGGACAAACTAAAAGACAATTAAAACAATGCATAGCTGAACACCGCAGCTCAAATCAGGTGTAAAAACATTGACTATCCAGTAGCAGCTCACTTTGTTGAAGCTAACCATCCTATCTCCTCCCTCAAATACACAGGCATTGAGCATGTTGCTCTACCAAGGAGAGGAGGTAACATCAAGATCCTACTTCTACAAAGGGAGGCTTACTGGATATCCTGTCTAAAAACATTGACCCCTAGTGGTCTGAATATTGACTTTGATCTCAGGCCCTTATAAACAGCTCTTTCTTTTATGAACAAGTCTTATAAATTGATATATTCTTGCTACAGCTTATTAGCGTACACCTAATATGTTCCCCCTGTTGATGATGCTCATTACGACGCTCCCTCACGACGCCAGGACAGCGGAGTCAATCACCACCTTCCGGAGACACCTGAAACCCCACCTCTTTAAGGAATACCTGGGATAGGCCAAAGTAATCCTTCTAACCACCCCCCCCCCCTAAAATATTTAGATGTACTATTGTAAAGTGGTTGTTCCACTGGATATCATAAGGTGAATGCACCAATTTGTAAGTCGCTCTGGATAAGAGCGTCTGCTAAATGACTTAAATGTAAATATATTAAACATTAAGGTTGAACCAAAAGATTACATGTAACAAATACGAAACGAAATACGAAACAATGTGAAATTGAATTAAACAGAAATGTATGTTGATGCTAATATAATGTACAATATTCAATTATGTTTCTATATGATAACAAGTGTAATATTTAATATGCCATAAACATTTTTATGAACATTTTCACTAATTCATTTTAATTAACTTATGACACACCCCTCACTATTGTCATTGGTTGCACTAATTGCACTGTGTCTACATAACCTGGTTCAAGTATTCATGACATTACCCTGAGGAAGGCACAGTGATGCCAAAAAGCTGGTAAACACGCATTAAATTGCTGGAATGGAGTGTGCGACTTTCTTTATTTTGATAGTTTATTCGCCGTTAGTTAGCACCTCCACACAAGCACATTTTTCTGGGTGTGCGCCAGCTCATGTTTTTTAATCTACAAGCATACCCATAACAGGATGCAGCCTCCACTATGCTTGAAAATGTGGAGAGTGTCACTCAGTAACGTGTTGTATTGGATTTGCCCTACACAGCACTTTGTATTCAGGATAACAAGTGAATTGCCACATTTATTTGCAGTATTACTTTAGTGCCTTGTTGCAATCAGGATGCAAAAATCATGCTAAACACTATTATTGTACACAGAGTGAGTCCATGCAACTTATTGTGTGACTTGTTAAGTACATTTTTTTCTCCTGAACTTATTTAGGCTTGCCATAACAAATGGGTTGACTACTTATTGACTCAAGACATTTCAGCTTCTCATTTTTAATTAATTTGTTAAAAAAACAAAATCTAAAAACATAATTCCACTTTGACATTATGGGGTATTGTGTGTAGGCCAGTAACAAAAAATCTAAATGTAATCCATTTTAAATTCAGGCTGTAACAACAAAATGTGGAAAAAGTCAAGAGGTGTGAATACTTCCTGAAGGCACTGTGTGTGCATATGTAGTGTATGTTAATGTGTGTGGATTTTGTGTGGGAGTGTCAATTTAGTGTGAGTGAGTGTGTATATGGTGTGTGTACTGTATATAGTCTAGTGAGTGTGCGGTGGAAGTAGGGGTGCGGTTATGCGGCAGCACCCCCTGCTGCCACATACCCAGAGAAGGAGGAAGTAGGGGTGCGGGTAAAAAATATGTTTATAAACAATGGCAACACTGCCATGTTGATCTGAGCCTTGCTGTTAGAAAACAGACTTTCTTCTGTCGCTGATGCACCTCCCCCGACTTCACTCCTCGACTGTTGTCTACAGTCGGTTGCTTTAGCCTTACCACTCAAATGCTCCCAATATCTGCGGTGCTGCTTGTGGCAACATCATGCTGAGTCTACTTTTAAATGATAAAATAAATCTCAATGCGCCACGCCAGATTCAGAAGCTTGAAAACACCATTAGAAAAAAATACTTGAAAACACCTTTACATTTTGCCCCCCAAAAACTGAACAAAATTCATGATGGTTTTTGTTTTATTTTAGTTTGTTTTGGAGTCAAAGATAAGTTTCAGTACAGTTTTAGTTTTTCAAACAGGTTTGTTAATTATTTTATTTCAGTTTACTACATTTTTTATCATGATTAGTTTTCATTTTCGTTTTCTGTTTAAGTTTGCTATAAAAACCTTGCTATACATGTGCTCAAATGGAGTCAAGGACAAGTCAAACTGACCACCTGGTTCAGTCTGCCCCTTGGTCCCAATCCATACATTCTTTATAATGTACACTGCATCTTGTTTATGATATGGCCGTGCAGCTCTTTATGTCATGAAAAGCATGTTTTATTAATAATTACTGACACTGCTTACCGTCCATGCTAAAGTACAATAAGCCCCAAGCGAGCAGCTCAGCATGTAACCGTTTGGGGCACTGGAAGAATAATTTACAATGGCAAACACTTAGTCACTCACCATCTCATTGGCTTCACAATGACCTAAAGGGTTGCGGTGGTGTTTGTTTGTCCAACAACAGGACTGAATCACCCCAGAGTAAATTCTCGCAATAGCACCGTGAGACTGCCTGTGCTTCACACGAACTGAGCCAGAAGACATGTAGCTAACATGTGCAAAAATGTTGTCCCTGTGCTCATCCGATTATTTTTCAATCATTTTGTTCTACAATTAACACATAGGGATTCTAAGCTCTTATATACAAGCTTGTGCACACAAGGGTACAGTATGATAAGAGTTTAATACAATGGCAGCTGAAACCAGCTACTGAACAAGCCCTATAATTCAAATCCAGTTTTTGAAAATACCTGTGCAAAATTAGACTTTATCACAGTACTGCATGTGATATGGTTCTCCTGTGATAAGTCAACCACTCCCCATCTCACAGGAAATGGTTTCAGTAGGCAAACAGCATTTACAACAACATCCACATTATCCTCACATCACTTCAGTGCCAACGAGAGTATTTGCTAATGGATTGTGTTGAGTAGCAGATACTCATCTGCTATGCTGGAGGTCAGGGTTTGTTACAGAAATTGCATGTAGACAGTCAGCCTTAGCGTGAACCTCCATCTTATTACAGTGAATCAGAATGACCTCAGGGAAAAATGCAAGAATGGAATTCAAATATATTCAGCCAGTAAGACTCGATTGTTTCAGAGGCGTATGGGTATATTTGTTTGAGGCACTGGCTTGTTTTTGATCCTTTAGAGGCCTGCGCCTGTGGAAATATCTGTGGAAAAGTAAAGCCAGACAGTCAGCACTGCTCAAGGTTTCAGATGTTTTTCTGTAATCAAAAGAACTTGTGTGTCGGCATTTCAGAGTAAGAGAGAGAGAGAGAGAAACACCAAAAGAGTCTGCTGAATAAAAATGTGCTCTCCTGTACACCCTTTGACGAGCTGAGGTCAGAATGTTCCTTTCCCTTCAAACTCATAGAGTGATTTAAACAAAATTACAATTGGCTCAGAACAGGGTAGCACAGCTGGTCCTTAAATGAACACAGAGATCTAACATTAATGAGATGCATGTCAATCTCTCCTGGATCAAAGTGGAGGAGAGATTGACCTCATCACTACTTCTTTTTGTAAGAAGTGTTGACAAGCTGAATGTACCGAGGTGTCTGTTTAAACTACTAGCACATGCACTTTACATACACGCACATTGTATTATGGTTGTGTGGTGGTATCCTACATTTTGTGTTTTGGATATGTGGTGGTGTGACAGTGTTACAGCGCCTTGCAAAAGTATTCACCCCCTTGGTGTTTTTCCTATTTTGTTGCATTACAACCTGTAATTTAAATTGATTTTTATTTGGATTTCATGTAATGGACATACACAAAATAGTCCAAATTGGTGAAGTGAAATGAATAAATAATGAATAAAATTGAAAATGGAAAAGTGGTGTGTGCATATGTACCCTTTGCTATGAAGCCCCTAAATAAGTTCTGGTGCCACCAATTACCTTCAGAAGTCACATAATTAGTTAAATAAAGTCCAGCTGTGTGCAATCTAAGTGTCACATGATCTGTCACATGATCTCAGTATGTACACACACACACACACATATATACACACACATATACATATATATACACACATATACATATACACCTGTTCTGAAAGGCCCCAGAGTCTGAAACACCATTAAGCAAGGGGCACCACCAAGCAAGCGGCACCACCAAGCAAGCGGCACTATGAAGACCAAGGAGCTCTCCAAACAGGTTAGGGACAAAGTTGTGGAGAAGGTCAGATCAGGGTTGGGTTCTAAAAAAATATCTGAAACTTTGAACATCCCAGAGAGCACCATTAAATCCATTAAAAATGTAAAGAATATGGCACCACAACACACCTGCCAAGAGAGGGCCGCCCACCAAAACTCACGGACCAGGCAAGGAGGGCATTAATCAGAGGCAACAAAGAGACCAAAGATAACCCTGAAGGAGCTGCAAAGCTCCACAGCGGAGATTGGAGTATCTGTCCATAGGACCACTTTAAGCCGTACACTCCACAGAGCTGTATTTTACAGAAGAGTGGCCAAAATAAATAAGTAACACGTTTGGTGTTCGCCAAAAGGCATGTGGGAGACTCCTCAAACATATGGAAGAACGTACTCTGGTCAGATGAGACTAAAATTGAGTGTTTTGGCCATCAAGGAAAACGCTATGTCTGGCACAAACCCAACACCTCTCATCACACCGAGTCCACCATCCCCACAGTGAAGTATGGTGGTGGCAGCATCATGCTGTGGAGATGCTGTGGAGATGTTTTTCCATCGGCAGGGACTGAGAAACTGGTCAGAATTGAAGGAATGATGGATGGCGCTAAATAGAGGGAAATTCTTGAGGGAAACCTGTTTCAGTCTTCCAGAGATTTGAGACTGGGACGGAGGTTCACCATCCAGCAGGACAGTGACCCTAAGCATACTGCCAAAGCAACACTCGAGTGGTTTAAGGGGAAACATTTCAATGTCTTGGAATGGCCTAGTCAAAGCCCAGACCTCAATCCAATTGAGAATCTGTGGTATGACTTAAAGATTGCTGTACACAGGTGGAACCCAACCAACTTGAAGGAGCTGGAGCAATTTTGCCTTGAAGAATGGGCAAAAATCTCAGTGGCTAGATGTGCCAAGCTGATAGAGACATACTCCAAGAGACTTGCAGCTGTAATTGCTGCAAAAGGTGGCTGAAAAGGTGTGTGTGTGTGTGTGGGGGGGGGGGGGGGGGGTGAATAGTTATGCACACTCAAGTTCTGTTTATTTGTTTGTTTCACAATAAAACAAATTTTGCATTTTCAAAGTGGTAGGCATGTTGTGTAAATCAAATAATACAAATCCCCAAAAATCTATTTTAATTCCAGGTTGTAAGGCAACAAAACAGGAAAAACACCAAGGTGGGTGAATACTTTCGCAAGCCACTGTATATGATGTACTGTTTTAGATTTTGTTTTATGTGTAATGTAAGTGCCTAACTCTTGACGCACGTTAAGGATAGGGGGCGCTACAGTGAATTTTGAAAAAAATACGTGCCCATTTTAAACGGCCTCCTACTCAAACTCAGAAGCTAGGATATGCATATAATTAGTAGATTTCGATAGAAAACACTCTAGTTTCTAAAACTGTTTGAATGGTGTCTGTGAGTATAACAGAACTCATATGGCAGGCCAAAACCCCGAGACAGATCCTAACAGGAGGTGGAAATCTGAATTGTGGAATCACCTTCAACACTTTGCCTATGAAACACACCGTGAGTTAGGATTCATTGAGCACTTCCTAAGGCTTCCACTAGATGTCAACAGTCTTTACAAAGTGGTTTGAGTCTTCTATGGTAGAAACTGACCGAAAGAGAGGCTTGGAAAGTTGGTCATAAGAGGGAGGGCCATTACCACTATGACGCGGGCACCCATGGGTACCCTCCCCTTTCGAAACGTTTAGTAAGACAATGCAATCGTCCCCCTTGAATATTATTGAAGCTCTGGTTGAAAAAGGCCCTAAAGATTTATGTTATACAACGTTTTACATGTTTGAACGAACTTAAATATATATTTTTTGCACATTCGTGACGACAAGTCCTGCGCGCTACAGTACATTTTGAGTAGCCTTCGGAACGCGCTAACAAGAAGGAGCTATTGGGACATAAATTATTAACTTTTTCGAACAAAACTACATTTGTTGTGGACCTGGGATTCCTGGAAGTGCCTTCTGATGAAGATAATCAAAGGTAAGGGAATATTTACAATAGTATACAATAGTATATTTGATTTTAGATGGTTCCAAGATGGCGCTAACCTGTATCGCCTAGCCTATTTTTCTGAGCATATCATCCCCTTTTATTGCAAAGTGTGATTTCCCAGTAAAGTTATTTTTAAATCTGGCAATGTGGTTGCATTCACGAGATGTTAATCTATAATTCTTTGAATGACAATATTACATTTTAAAAATGTTTTCGAATAGTAATTTAGTAAATTGTAGTGCTGATTCACCGGATTTGAGGGAAAATATTTTCTGAACGTCACGCGCCGATGTAAAATGCTGTTTTTATATATAAATATGAACTTTATCGAACAAAAGAATGCATGTATTGTGTAACATGATGTCCTAGGAGTGCCATCTGATGAAGATTGTCGAAGGTTAGTGCTTCATTTAGCTGTTTTTTGGTTATTTGTGATGCATGTGGTTGGTCGGAAAATGGCGGTGTGGCTATTTTGACGATGTACTCTCCTAACATAATGTAATGTTTTGCTTTCGTTCTAAAGCCTTTTTGAAATTGGACAACGTGGTTCGATTCAGGAGAAGTGTATCTATAAAACGGTGTAAAATAGTCCTATGTTTGAGAAACAGAAATTATTAGATTTGGTTATGAATATGGCGCTCTGATTTTTCGCTGGATGTTGATCCTGCTTACGGGACCAGCGTTTCAAGAGGTGTGTTTGGACCCCAGGAATAGTAGTTGCTGCCTTAGCTAATTGGGATCCCTAATAAAATACAAATAAATTGAGTACATTGCACCATAAAATACAGGAGATACATTATAACCATATATAGACTGGATTGATTTTGGAAATAAAATTCAAGCTGAGACATTTATCATGGAATAAAAAAAACATGTGTTTTTGTGGATGTTCCCAGGGGACTGGACTGTCTCTAAAGGAAAGTATACTTTACAACATAATCTGTATTTGGGATGTAAATGGCATGCTACGGAAGCAATTTTACTTGTTTTTGAGCAATTTATCCCAACAAACGATTGAATATTTCATCCTCATTCTGCAGTATGAAAAATGAATAATAATCATTTTAGAAATGGACACACTCTCAGTATAGTGATGCAGGTCTTTATATGTTGTACACAGTGGCAATTTTAGCATGTAAATCTTGGTGGGTCAAACAAAAATATTTTGGGGATGCATGCCAGCAAAACCACTACACAACACTAAACAATACATTAATTACACTATAACGGTGACAAACGGTGCCCACAAACTGTTAGGGCCTACATAAAGCTGTCCCAACAGCAGTGTCCCAACAGCAGTCCCAACACCTTACCACTGCTACACCTGGCTATCTGCAGAGCCTTGTCTTGCCTTTTAAAAAAAACATAGCTGATATGGCTGACTTGCTTAAACCAATGTGGTTTCTACTGACAATTGATGCAAACTATGGCATAAGAGGAAGACAAGCGCATAAGAGGCAATCTGTAATTTTGTTTTCCCTGTACACTAAATCAGAACCGTATGATAAATAAAGGGGGCATATAAGCAGACAATGAAAGCTCTTACAATATTCACTTACAACTTACAAAAAAATTGAAGCTGAAATTAGGATTTTATTTTAGGAATAAGGCTTGTTTTTCTTTTGAAGCCAGAAGGAGGCTAGTATCAGCTACATTTATGCCTTTACTAGACTATGGGGATATTTTATATATGAATGCTTCTGCTCAGGTTTTTGAGATCAATTGACACCCTTTACCATGGCACTTTGAGATTTATTTTAAACTGCAAAACCCTTACGCACCACTGCACTTTGTATACCAGGGTTGGCTGGCCTTCTCTAGTCACTCGTAGGCTCAGTCACTGGTATACTTTTATTTACAAAGCCATTTTGGGTTTACTACCTTTTTATTTGGGCATTTTTATTGTTCAGAAATGTGGTGGGTACTCTCTTCGTTCGCGGGACTTTATCCTGCTAACTGTTCCAAATGTCCGAACTGAATTTGGTAAAAGGGCTTTCATGTACTCTGCGCCATCGTCTTGGAACGCCTTACAAAATACTTTTAAACTGGAAGAACTTGTCCGGATTGGTATTTTTAAATCACTGATGAATGATCTTGAGACTGATTCCCTGACATGTCAATGTTTTTAATTTGCTGTTTTTGATTATGTTATACTCTTGTGAATTCTATGGTTTTTATTAGATTACTTGTAGTTTTTCATGTTGTTTGTCTGTAATTTTTGTAATGACTTGGCGCTGCCTATCTTGGCCAGGACGCTCTTGAAAAAGAGATTTTAAATCTCAATGAGCCCTTCCTGGTTAAAAAAAAAAAACTATTCAATGATTACATTTGTCTAAAACAGGTTATAGGCTACCTGCCTAAATGACTACAGACCCGTAGCACTCACGTCCGTAGCCATGAAGTGCTTTGAAAGGCTGGTCATGGCTTACATCAACACCATTATCCCAGAAACCCTAGACCCACTCCAGTTTGCATACTGCCCAAACAGATCCACAGATGATGCAATCTCTATTGCACTCCACACTGCCCTTTCCCACCTGGACAAAAGGAACACTTATATGAGAATGCTATTCATTGACCACAGCTCAGCGTTCAACACCATAGTACCCTCAAAGCTCATCACTAAGCTAATGACCCTTGGACTAACCACCTTCCTCTGCAACTGGATCCAGTACTTCCTGACGGGCCGCCCCCAGGTGGTGAGGGTAGGTAGCAACACATCTGCCACGCTGATCCTCAACACTGGAGCTCCCCAGGGGTGCGTGCTCAGTCCCCTCCTGTACTCCCTGTTCACCCACGACTGCATGGCCAGGCACGACTCCAACACCATCATTAAGTTTGCAGACGTCACAACAGTGGTATACCTGATCACCGACAACGACGAGACAGCCTATAGGGAGGAGGTCAGAGACCTGGCCGGGTGGTGCCAGAATAACAACCTATCCCTCAACATAACCAAGACTAAGGAGATGGTTGTGGACTACAGGAAAAGGAGGACCGAGCACGCCCCCATTCTCATCGACAGGGCTGTAGTGGAGCAGGTTGAGAGCTTCAAGTTCCTTGGTGTCCACATCAACAACAAACTAGAATGGTCCAAATACACCAAGACAGCCGTGAAGAAGGCACGACAAAGCCTATTCCCCCTCAGGAAACTAAAAAGATTTGGCATGGGTCCCGAGATCCTCAAAAGGTTCTACAGCTGCAACATCGAGAGGATCCTGACCGCTTGCATCACTGCCTGGTACGGCAATTGCTCGGCCTCCGACTGCAAGGCACTACAGAGGGTAGTGCGTACGGCCCAGTACATCATTGGGGCTAAGCTGTCTGCCATCCAGGACCTCTACACCAGGACCTCTACACTACCAAATTGTCAAAGACCCCAGCCACCCCAGTCATAGACTGTTCTCTCTGCTACCACATGGCAAGCGGTATCAGAGTGCCAAGTCTAGGACAAAAAGGCTTCTCAACAGTTTTTACCCCCAAGCCATAAGACTCCTAAACAGGTAATCAAATGGCTACCCGGACTACTTGCGTTGTGTGCCCCCCCAACCCCTCTTTTACGCTGCTGCTACTCTCTGTTTATCAGATATGCATAGTCACTAACTATACATTTATGTACATACTACCTCAATTGGCCCGACCAACCAGTGCTCCCACACATTGGCTAACCAGGCTATCTGCATTGTGTCCTGCCACACCCTCTTTATACTACTGCTACTCTCTGTTCATCATATGCATAGTCACTTTAACCATATCTACATGCACATACTACCTCAATCAGCCTGACTAACCGGTGTCTGTATATAGCCTCACTACTGTTATTTTCAACTGTCTTTTTACTGTTTGATTTCTTTACTTACCTATTGTTCACCTAATAACTTTTTTGCACTATTGGTTAGAGCCTGTAAGTAAGCATTTCACTGTAATACCTGTTGTATTCGGTGCACGTGACAAATAAACTTTGATTTGATTTGCACCACCAAGTTAGAACAGTAGGCAAAATTAAGAGGGGGAAATAGACCAAATTATTAGGGTGAGGCACGTGGGCTACTAACAGCTTACTACACAACATTCACTTAGTATTGCTTTCTTAGCTACAGTAAACGTATCTCCCTGGCATATTCCATAATTTATGCAGCAGCATACAAGACATTTTTGGATTCACCTTGTTGTGCTGTGCTCACTTGAAGGAAGCGATCCTCCGTGGGCAAATGTCATCAAACTTTGTAATTATAGTCTGGAATTATCTGGATTTATGGTGCTTTCAAGACAACTGGGAAGAAAACAAGGTCAAACCATGATGACGTCAGGCGGTGACCCGATCCTGTAGGTTCATGCTCTACAACATTCGTAGAGTACGACCCTGCCTTACACAGGAAGCGGCGCAGGTCCTAATCCAGGCACTTGTCATCTCCCGTCTGGATTACTGCAACTCGCTGTTGGCGGGGCTCCCTGCCTGTGCCATTAAACCCCTACAACTCATCCAGAATGCCGCAGCCCGTCTGGTGTTCAACCTTCCCAAGTTCTCTCACATCCCCCCGCTCCTCCGCACACTCCACTGGCTTCCAGTTGAAGCTCGCATCTGCTACAACACCATGGTGCTTGCCTACGGAGCTGTGAGGGGAACGGCACCTCCGTACCTTCAGGCTCTGATCAGTCCCTACACCCAAAGAAGGGCACTGCGTTCATCCACCTCTGGCCTGCTCGCTTCCCTACCTCTGCGGAAGCACAGTTCCCGCTCAGCCCATTCAAAACTGTTCGCTGCTCTGGCACCCCAATGGTGGAACAAGCTCCCTCACGACGCCAGGACAGCGGAGTCAATCACCACCTTCCGGAGACACCTGAAACCCCACCTCTAAGGAATACCTGGGATAGGATAAAGTAATCCTTCTAACCCTCCCCCCCACCCTCCCCCCCAAAAGATATAGATGTACTATTGTAAAGTGGTTGTTCCACTGGATATCATAAGGTGAATGCACCAATTTGTAAGTCGCTCTGGATAAGAGCGTCTGTTAAATGACTTAAATGTAAATGTATTAAACATTAAGTGACTCCAACATTCGAAAAAGTGAAACCTTCGTTCATATTTCCATGAACGCTGTACACCACCAGGGTACAAAGATTGTCTTTGGGTCATTTTTGACCCGGCAGTTATAAAATAATTTATACACCACAAAAACACACACACACAGAAATTTAGATTGTGTGTGCTACTGATTGAACTCAGCCAGCACCTCCTGAAAGATCACCATGGTTGGCACAGTCAGAAAGAACAAGCCTGAGCTTCCCCCTGCACTCCTCTCAAGAGGGAGAGGGGCCTTCTCATCAAAGTTTGCCTTCACCCCCACCACCACTCTAGTTTCTTACCTCCCAAAGAGGAACAAGAATAATGGTCCTCCTGAGCACACTGCACAAAATGGCTGAGATCAGTGATCGTGAGGACAGGAACCCAGCCGTCATCCTGGACTACAAACACAACAAAGGAGGCGTGGACAACTTGGAAAAGGTGATTGGAACTTTCAGCTGCAGGAGGATGACTGCCCGCTGGCCCCTGGTCATCTTCCATAACATCATTGATGTGTTCTCATACGATGCCTTCATGATATGGAATAAGATCAACCCTACCTGGATGCCTGATAAGCGGAACAAGAGGAGGGTGTTCCTGGAGCAGCTGGGAAAGGCACTTGTAACCAAACACATTCAAAGAAGGGAGCGCCTCCCGCGCACAGCAGCCTCTGCAGCGCTTGTGAAAGCTGTTCAGGGGGCTAAATCTTGTCCTGATCCACCTGAGGCTGTAGCTTGTGCAGGCAAGAGGAGGTGATGCCAATTCTGCCCCCCACAGAAGGACTGTAAAACAAATACTATGTGCTGCACATGTGAGAAATATATCTGCAAAGTCCATGCACACACCCTTGCATACTGTCCTACAGGTGCTAATTAGAGTTGATGGATGTTCTTCACATTTTTGTTTTGTATCTATTGTCTTATTTTATTCTTATTTATTGTTGTTGTTTATACACCTTGTGGGTGGAGGCAATGGTTCAAAAAAATGGGAGAAGACTAGTATTTTGTAGTTGAAATCATTGTACAGTCGTGGCCAAAAGTTGACAATGACAAATATTAATTTTCACAAAGTCTGCTGCCTCAGTGTCTTTAGATATTTTTGTCAGGTGTTACTATGGAAAACTGAAGTATAACTACAATCATTTCATAAATGCCAAAGGCTTTTATTGACAATTACATGAAGTTGATGCAAAGAGTCAATATTTGCAGTGTTGACCCTTCTTTTTCAAGACCTCTGCAATCCGCCCTGGCATGCTGTCAATTAACTTCTGGACTACATCCTGACTGATGGCAGCCCATTCTTGCATAATCAATGCTTGGAGTTTGTCAGAATTTGTGGGTTTTTGTTTGTCCACCCGCCTCTTGAGGATTGACCACAACTTCTCAATGGGATTAATGAGGACCCCTTAGAGATAGGATCCCGTTAACGGGATAATTTGACAAAATAGCATGGCGCGAAATTCAAAACCACAGAAACTTCAATTTCTCAAACATATGACTATTTTACACCATTTTAAAGATACACTTCTCGTTAATGCAACCACATTGTCCGATTTCAAAAAGGCTTTACAGCGAAAGCAAAACATTAGATTATGTTAGGACAGTACATAGACAAACAACCACACAGCCATTTTCCAAGCAAGGAGATGTCACAGAAACCACAAAACAGCTCAAATTAAGCACTAACCTTTGATGTCTTCATCAGATGACACTCATAGGACATCATGTTGCATGTATGTTTTGTACGATCAAGTTCATATTTATATCCAAAAACAGCATTTTACATTGGCGCGTGATGTTCAGAAAATGTTTATCCTCCAAAACCGCCGGTGAATGAGCACAATGAGCTCACATATTACAGAAATGCTCATCATAAACGTTGACAAATTATATAACAATTATTTAAAGAATTATAGATATACTACTTTTTAATGCAACCGCTGTGTCAGATTTCAAAATAACTTTACGGAGAAAGCACATTGTTCAATATTCTGAGTACATAGCTCAACCATCAATGCAAACTATACAGTTAGCCACGAAGTCACGGCGTCAACAAAACTCTAAAATAGTGTTATAAATCTTCTCTTACCTTTGCTGATCTTCGGCGGAATGCACTCGCAGGATTCCCACTTCCACAAGAAATGTTCATTTGTTCGATAAAGTCCGTCATTTATGTCCAAATACCTCCGTTTTGTTGGCGCGTCCAGAACACTATTCCAAAGGCACGAGGCGGGGGCGCAAATAAATAGACGAAAAGCTCAAGTTCCATTACCGTTTGTAGAAACATGTCAAACGCTGTTTACAATCAATCTTTAGGGTATTTTTAACATAAAAATGCAATAATTTTCCAACCGGACAATAGCGTATTCATTCCAGAAGAAAAATAAGGAATGGCGCGCTCGCAAGCTCGCTCATCCTCAAGCCCTTGTCCTCAGACAGGCCACTGATTGACTGAGTTCCTATTTTCTGCCCAGCAACAGGAGACGGATGAAACAACTTTCTGAAGGCTGTTGACAGCCAATGGAAGCCTTAGGAAGTGCAACGTGACCCCTTAGACACTGTAGTTTTGATAGGGATTCAAAAGAAGAACTACAATTGTCAGATTAATTTGGGCACGTTTTTCATCCGAACGTGAAAATACTGCCCCCTATCCCTAAGAGGTTTTAAGGTCTGGGTAGTTTCCTGGCCATGGACCCAAAATATCAATGTTTTGTTCCCCCGAGCCACTTAGTTATCACTGTTGCCTTATGGCAAGGTGCTCCATCAAGCTGGGAAAGGCATTGTTCGCCACCAAACTGTTCCTGGATGGTTGGGAGAAGTTGCTCTCGGAGGATGTGTTGGTACCATTCTTTATTCATGGCTGTGTTCTTAGGCAAAATTGTGAGTGAGCCCACTCCCTTGGCGGAGAAGCAACCCCACACATGAATGGTCTCAGGATGCTCTACTGTTGGCATGACACAGGACTGATGGTAGTGCTCACCTTGTCTTCTCCTGACAAGCTTTTTTCCAGATGCCCCAAACAATCGGAAAGGGTATTCATCAGAGAAAATGACTTTACCCCAGTCCTCAGCAGTCAAATCCCTGTACCTTTTGCAGAATATCAGTCTTTCCCTGATGTTTTTCCTGGAGAGAAGTGGCTTCTTTGCTCCCCTTCTTGACACCAGGCCATCCTCCAAAAGTCTTCGCCTCACTGTGCGTGCAGATGCACTCACACCTGCCTGCCGCCATTCCTGAGCAAGCTCTGTACTGGTGGTGCCCTGATCCAGCAGCTGAATCAACTTTAGGAGACGGTCCTGGAGCTTGCTGGACTTTCTTGGGCGCCCTGCAGCCTTTTTCACAACAATTGAACCGCACTCCTTGAAGTTCTTGATGATCTGATAAAATGGTTGATTTAGGTGCAATCTTACTGGCAGCAATATCCTTGCCCGTGAAGCCCTTTTTGTG
This sequence comes from Salmo trutta, assembly GCF_901001165.1. NCBI lineage: Eukaryota > Metazoa > Chordata > Actinopteri > Salmoniformes > Salmonidae > Salmo > Salmo trutta. Next base: position 45,656,693 of record NC_042972.1, read on the forward strand.
TAAAGCAATGATGATGGCACGTGTTTCCTTGCAGGTAACCATGGTTGACAGAAGAAGAACAATGATTCCAAGCACCACCCTCCTTTTGAAGCTTCCCTCTGTTATTCGAACTCAATCAAAATGACAGAGTGATCTCCAGCCTTGTCCTCGTCAACACTCATACCTGTGTTAACGAGAGAATCACTGACATGTCAGCTGGTCCTTTTGTGGCAGGGCTGAAATGCAGTGGAAATGTTTTTTTGGGGATACAGTTCATTTGCATGGCAAAGAGGGACTTAGCAATTAATTGCAATTCATCTGATCACTCTTCGTAACATTCTGGAGTATATGCAAATTGCCATCATACAAACTGAGGCAGCAGACTTTGTGAAAATTAATATTTGTGTCATTCTCAAAACTTTTGGCCACGACTGTTCAGCAAATAGGAATATATCACTATGTTGCCAAAAAAGTTCAAGACTGTTATTGTTCCCCTTCAATAAAATGCATTCAAAACTACTTTCTGCACATTTCTGCTACTTTCTTAGGCTATACAAGTGCTATCTCTTGCTAAAAATGTATGTTTACACCTATGCAGTACCTTTAGCAATAAAAACAATAATAAACCTCTACTTTAGTAAAGAAAACAATTATGACAGGTGCGTTGTGATAAAAATGAGTGGTGTCCACTGATTAAATGCAGTTTTCTGCATTGTGAAGAGAGAACCCAGATATTCACAAAGCTTGTGATGAATGACAGGTTGTTTCTTTATGCAAAATAGATTTGGTGTTTAAAATTAAATTAAGCTGCTTTATTTTAGGGGTTTAGTGAAGGCAGGTCATTTTTTACCCTTAGAACAACAGGAGTATACAGAATGTCAAGACTACACAAGGGTTAAACCCAGACTTGGGACCACACATCCACTCCACTGAATAGTGGGCTAGTGCTTGCAGTTAGCCACTGATTCCTTCCAAACCACTCACTGTTGAATTTGCGATTTCCAACTTGTTGTGTAATGTTTATGTCCAATGGTCGATGAGCACCGATTCGTTTTATCTATAATTTCTCTTCATATGACAATGATTAAAAAGGATTTGGCAGTAGAGTGTCGACTTGATTCATGATTGATTGATTCATGATGATGACTGCTAGTTAAGAATTTGAAAGTATGATGTTGACATGATCAGTCCAATCAAAGCTAATGTAAATATGACATGATTTGACGTCATTTTATCTGTGGCCAATGACCTTGAGCCTTCTTGGATGGTCACTTCTAATGTAACTTCATGGCAGCATCCAAGAGGCTTGAATTTTCGAGCTCAACCCTTAGATTTGGCGGTGATGTAGTGTCCCCATGAGTGACAGAACACTGAGCCAATCATGGCACAATTAGAGAGCATTACCAACCCCTATGCTCAGTATTTTCCACTGGCTGCCCCATGACCACAGAAAGCACTGAGCTAAAAAAAAAGAAAAAAAAAGAAAAAAAGAGACCATAGCTGTGTTCGAATACCCATACTAACATACTCTTTACTACATACTTAATGAGTATATTCTTAAGCAATAAGGCCCGAGGATATGTGGTATATGGCCAATATACCACGGTAATGGCTGTTCTCTTAACTCGGAGTGCATGGACACAGCCCTTGGTATATATATATATAACACAAACTCCTGAGGTGCTTTATTGTTATTATAAACTGGTTACCACGACTTCGGGTGTGTTCTTAAATTCAATCTGGAGTGCCAGAGTGTGCTCGTAAATTCAGCGCGTTGTCAGACTGTCCGTTTGTAAACTCAGAGCGTTTTGCTCTCGGAGCGCACACTCGGGCCGAGGAGTAGGATTGATTTGAGCATTCTGACCTTACAATGGCAGTCAAGCACCCAAGCTAACTAGCTTGCTAGCTACTTCCAGACAGAAATGAGACCACTGACCATTTTACTCATCCTAGCCTAGCTGATTAGGCAGTTTTCATGTTATCCAGAGCGTTGGTGACTAACTGTGCTGCTGGCAACAATTTAATTACGTTTTTTTTGCTGACGTTTACTGACACCGGCCATATTTAACAGGTGTTGAGTGCTACAGCAACTATACCATTCAGCTAATCTAAAAATGACTTGAATAATCAAGTCAATAAACATTGGGTAGTTATTTAGGATTGCCTATAGTTAATATACTGGCAAGTTTGATTTATAAGTAGCCAACTAACGTTAGGTAGCTAGCTAAAATACCAGTACTGCTGTAATGATATGCTAGGTGGTTCGTAAGGACAGCGTAGCTAACAAATTGTCAGCCAACATAATGTGTAAGGTAACTTATTTGAAAAGTCATTACTTTATTACATTGCTCAACATTTTCTTAACATTTGTCAGAATTAGTTAACCTCTACGGGCTAGGGGGCAGTATTGAGAATTTTGGAAAAAATATGTGCCCATTTTAACTGCCTCCTACACCAACTCAGAAGCTAGAATATGCATATTATTGTTCAGGTTTGGATAGAAAACACCCTAAAGTTTCTAAAACTGTTTGAATGGTGTCTGTGAGTATAACAGAACTCCTATGGCAGGCAAAAACCTGAGAAGGTTTCATGCAGGAAGTACCCTGTCTGACAAGGTGTTGTTGTTCTTGCTTCTGTTTATTGAAGAGTCAGGATCTTAGCTGTAACGTGACAATTCCTAGGGCTCCAATAGGCTCTCAGAACCCGGGAAAAACCTGAACGATGACGAGGCAGCCTCAGGCTGAAACACAGAATCCCCTTTTCCAAGTGGCCCATCAGAGGACAATGGAATTAGGCGCGTGCCCGATTCGACCCCGTGCAGTATTTTCCTTCGGCTGTTTAGCTAATTGCAGATTCCCGGTCGGAATATTATCGCTTTTTTACGAGAATAATGGCATAAAAATTTATTTTAAACAGCGGTTGACATGCTTCGAAGTACGGTAATGGAATATTTAGAAATTTTTTGTCACGTTCTGCGCCATGCGCACGACCGTGATTTACCATTCTGATAGTGTCTAGAACGCACGAACAAAACGTCGCTGATGGAACATAACGATGGATTATTTGGGACCAAACCTACATTTGTTATTGAAGTAGAAGTCCTGGGAGTGCATTCTGACGAAGAACAGGAAAGGTAAGACCATTTTTCTTATAGGAAATGTGATTTTGGTGAAGGCTAAACTGGGTGGGTGTCTAAATAGCTAGCCCGTGATGGCTGGGCTATGTACTTAGAATATTGCAAAATGTGCTTCATCCGAAAAGCTATTTTAAAATCGGACATATCGAGTGCATAGAGGAGTAATATATCTATAATTCTTAAAATAATTGTTATGCTTTTTGTGAACGTTTATCGTGAGTAATTTAGTAAATTGTTAGTAAATTCCCCGGAAGTTTGCGGGGGTATGCTTTTTCTGAACGTCACATGCTAATGTAAAAAGCTGTTTTTTTATATAAATATGAACTTGATTGAACAGACATGCATGTATTGCATAACATAATGTCCTAGGTGTGTCATCTGATGAAGATCATCAAAGGTTAGTGCTGCATTTAGCTGTGGTTTGGGTTTTTGTGACATTATATGCTAGCTTGAAAAATGGGTGTCTGATTATTTCTGGCTGGGTACACTGCTGACATAATCTAATGTTTTGCTTTCGTTGTAAAGCCTTTTTGAAATCAGACAGTGTGGTTAGATTAACGAGAGTCTTGTCTTTAAATAGCTGTAAAATAGTCATATGTTTGAGAAATTGAAGTAATAGCATTTCAAACGTTTTAAAAATCGCGCCACAGGATTCAACTGGCTGTTACGTAGGTGGGACGAATTCGTCCCGCCGGTCCCATAGAGGCTAAAGCAATGAATTTGTACCCGCTCTCGTACTTCGGCTGCATATTTTCCATCATTTTCTTCAAATCGGAAAATGATGTGAAGCCACACCCATTTCCTGAAGAATTGCATTATGGGCCCTAATTTATGGAAATAGTGTGTTCTGCGTGTATACTTCGTATTTTGGTGAATTTAGTACGACATCTGGGAAATTTTGGCATACTAACTATATCCATACTATGACCAATATGGGAAAAGGGAAAGGGCAAGAGGGATACCTAGTCAGTTGTACAACTGAATGCCTTCAACTGAAATGTGCCTTCCACATTTAATCAGCATAATATATACTCAATTCACGTCACAAATAGTACGGTTAGTATGAGTATTCGAACACAGCTCATGTTTGTATGTGGCCACTGGCTAGCTAAAAATGTGGGGCTTAAAACAGGTGAGATTCTGACCTACCTGCCCTGAATGATGGGTCGCCGCTGGTTGTACATGAAACTGTGTCATTCCTAACTTTATCCACAACATTATATTCAATTTTGTGTTACTCAAGCCATTTCCCCTACCAGCTGTGCAGGCCGGGTGTGTCCATATACTATACGGACACCCCTGGCTAGCACAGTTCTGTATAGGAAACAAATTGTAATATAACATTGCGGATAAAGTTAATAATGACACAATTTCATGTGTACAACATCTAAAGACCTACATGACTATACTGAAAGCGTGCCGGTTTCTAAAAGCAATTTATCACAATTTTCTTTTCCCGCTCTGTATAGGAAAGAAATTGGAATATAATGTTGCAGATAAAGTTCCAAATGGCACAATTTCATGTGTACAACATCCAAAGACCTACATCACTATACTGTCCATTTCTAAAATTACTTATTTGTATGTTATGGAGCTTTTGTATATTTTTTATTTTAGCCCCCATTATCAAAAACAGTCTGGACACTAACTATTACATCCATTTTTAATTATGGTATCTGGCCTTGCTGTCGCTCGTGCTTGCCAAGTGCCTCAGCCCCTGTCCGAGTGTGGGCTTGCAGAGAGGGATAAGAGCTCTTACTGCTGTTATGTTGAAATAGTGTTGGAACGGCTGCCTACCTCTCCTGACACATCTGTGGAGTGTCAGAGCTATATAGGTGACCATTACATAAAGCATTCAAACAGTCCTCTTCTTTCACTTTATTATTACAAGTCCTTAAAATGATGTGTGTTTACTTCAAAATATGTACAGTATTGTTAACCAGTTTCATTCTTGATGTGATCCCTATTAAATTGCAGTTGTTATCTTGATGAAGTGTCAGTTATAGCTTTAAAGTTTGGATTGGTGTTGGGGTTAGAGTTGAGTAGAGTTGCGTGTGTGTATATTTGCATATTATATTATGTAAATCTATTTGACCTGGGAATACAAATCATTGGATGGCCCTTTATTGTAATAAATTATTTTCACAACCATTAAATATTCATCTAAGAAATTAACAACTTCATAACAAAAATAAATGGCTAAATATGCCTTCAATAAATGTTTTATCCTAAAGCTGACTTATACCCAGGGATCTAAATAGTCACAAAACACACTCAAAATGCTGTTCCTCAATTATGTTTGCCAGTGTATGATTCCGTCTTTGAAAGAGAACAAACAAAAAGAGAATGATATAGCAAGACACTGATGACAAATGATGGTTGAAAGATGACAGAATGACAGAGGTAGAATTAGATATTCTGGTGGTTCTTGTGTTGCCATTGGCTCCAGAAGTCCTGCTGTACTGTACGATGCCATGCTAAGTTCACTGGGCATGCTACAGTCACACCCAGAAGTTACGAACTGACCCGGAGCAACACCTGGCAAATTACCATTCTCCCTCTGCCACACTGACTCAAGTGAACACAAGCAGGCATGCACCTGTGTGTTACTTCTGGTTAATAGCTCTCACCAGGGACAGACCAGTCAAACGGAAACATTTGTAGAAATTTCGGTTTTCTTAGTAAAAAATGAGACTATCTTGCTGTTGAGCTGCCAAAACACACACACACACACACACACACACACACACACACACACACACACACACACACACACACACACACACACACACACACACACACACACACACACACACACACACACACACACACACACACACACGATTAGCTATTGACAATGGAAACCACAGTTGGGGGCATAGTTACAATAATCTGGATCACATATTATAGTATGCACTTGTAAACCTCCAATCTGACTTCTGGTGCAACCATGGCCCTCCCACTTCCCTGTAAAAAAAAGTATAATTATGATCCAGTGTTACACTGGAGAGATGGCCCTCCCGTGAAGAGGGCACGACAAAACCTATTCCCCCTCAGGAGACTGAAAATATTTGGCATGGGTCCTCAAAAGGTTCTACAGCTGCACTATCGAGAGCATCCTGACTAGTTGCATCCCTGCCTGGTATGGAAACTGCTCGGCCTCCGACCGCAAAGCTCTACAGAGGGTAGTGAGTACGGCCCAGTACATCACTGGGGCCAAGCTTCCTGCCATCCAGGACCTCTATACCAGGTGGTGTCAGAGGAAGGCCCTAAAAATTGTCAAAGACTCCAGCCACCCTAGTCATAGACTGTTCTCTCTGCTACCACAAGGCAAGCGGTACCGGAGCGCCAAGTCTAGGTCCAAGAGGCTTCTAAACAGATTCTACGCCCAAGCAATAAGACTCCTGAACATCTAATCAATTGGCTACCCAGACTACTTGCATTGGCCCCCCCAACGCATATTTTACGCCGCTGCTACTCTCTGTTATTACAGTTGTCGGAAGTTTACATACACTTAGGTTGGAGTCACTAAAACTCGTTTTTCAATCACTCCACAAATGTCTTGTTAACAAACTATAGTTTTGGCAAGTCGGTTAGGACATCTACTTTGTGCATGACCCAAGTAATTTTTCCAACAATTGTTTACAGACAGATTATTTCACTTATAATCACAATTCCAGTGGGTCAGAAGTTTACATACACGAAGTTGACCGTGCCTTTAAACAGCTTGGAAAATTCCAGAAAATGATGTCATGGTTTTAGAAGCTTCTGATAGGCTAATTGACATCATTTGAGTCAATTGGAGGTGTACCTGTGGATGTATTTCAAGGCCTACCTTCAAACTCAGTGCCTCTTTGCTTGACATCATGGGAAAATCAACAACAACAAAAAAATCAGCCAAGACCTCAGAATTCTTTTTTTAGACCTCCACAAATCTGGTTCATCCTTGGGAGCAATTTCCAAAACACCTGAAGGTACCATGTTCATCTGTACAAACAATGGTACGCAACTATAAATACCATGGGACCACGCAGCCGTCATACTGCTCAGGAAGGAGACGCGTTTTGTCTCCTAGAGATGAACGTACTTTGGTGCGAAAAGTGCAAATATATCCCAGAACAACAGCAAAGGACCTCGTAAAGATGCTGAAGGAAACAGGTACAAAAGTATCTATATCCATAGTAAAACAAGTCCTATATCGACATAACCTGAAAGGGCGCTCAGCAAGGAAGAAGCCACAGCTCCAAAACTGCCATATAAAAGCTAGACTACAGTTTGCAACTGCACATGGCTACAAAGATCGTACTTTTTGGAGAAATGTCCTCTGGTCTGATGAAACAAAAACAGAACTGTTTGGCCATAATGACCATTGTTATGTTTGGAGGAAAAAGGGGGAAGTTTGCAAGCCAAAGAACACCATCCCAACCGTGAAGCACGGGGGTGGCAGCATCATGTTGTGGGGATGCTTTGCTGCAGGAGGGACTGGTGCACTACACAAAATAGAAGGCATCATGAGGGAGGAAAATTATGTGGATATATTGAAGCAACATCTGAAGACATCACTCGGGAAGTTAAAGCTTGGTCACAAATGGGTCTTCCAAATGGACAATGACCCAAGCATACTTCCAAAGTTGTGGCAAAATGGCTTAACAAAGTCAAGGTATTGGAGTGGCCATCACAAAGCCCTGACCTCAATCCTATAGAAAATGTGTGGGCAGAACTGAAAAAGCATGTGCGAGCAAGGAGGCCTACAAACCAGACTTAGTTACACCAGCTCTGTCAGGAGGAATGGGCCAAAATTCACCCAACTTATTGTGGGAAGCTTGTGGAAGGCTACCCGAAACGTTTGACCCAAGTTAAACAATTTAAAGGCAATGCTAGCAAATACTAATTGAGTGTATGTAAACTTCTGACCCACTGGGAATGTGATGAAAGAAATAAAAGCTGAAATAATTCTCTAGTATTATTCTGACATTTCACATTCTTAAAATAAAGTGGTGATCCTAACTGACCGAAAACAGGGAATTTTTACTAGGATTAAACGTCAGGAATTGTGAAAAACTGGGTTTAAATGTATTTGGCTAAGGTGTATGTAAACTTCTGACTTCAACTGTATCTATGCATAGTAACTTTAATAACTCTACCTACATGTACATATTACCTCAATTACCTCGATTAACCGGTGCCCCTGCACATTGATTATGTACTGGTACCCCCTGTATATGGTTTGGTTTTGTTATTTTACTGCTGCTCTTTACTTGTTTCTTTTATTTCTTATTTTTATTTTATAAACTACATTGTTGGTTAGGGGCTTGTAGGTTAGTGTTTCACTGTAAGGTCTACACCTGTTGTATTCAGCATATGTGACTAATAACATTTGATTTGGCTTCCTCCCCTTAATAAATAAGTACTTAACCTGCAACTCCACAACCCCAGTAATTGCAATTAACATAATACTTATTTACAACATTGAAATGACAGCAGGGGTAGGACTGCAGAGCACACCCCTGCCAGCTAAATTTACAATGATTCAGCAACATAGGAATAGCTAAGGTGGTCATTGCAATATGTACACTACAGTATAACAGACACAGCTCTTGATAACAGCCGATCTCATGTTCTTGTTCTCAAGTAGAATTTCCCACGAACCAAAAACATGGTATGACCTTTCTCTGATTGCTGTCTGTGGCCAATGAAACAACAAGAGAAGCCAAGTATAGCATGACAACGTTAGAGGGTACTGTGTATGGTCCAGTACATTACAGAGGCTGAGCTCCCTGCCATCCAGGACCTTTATACCAGGTGGTGTCAGAGGAAGGCCCATAAAATTGCCCAAGCCATGTTCTTTCTGCTATCGTACGACAAGTGGTACCGGAGCATCAGGTCTCGGACCAACAGGCTCTATGACAGCTTCTGTCTGCGAGCAATAAGACTGTTGAATAGTTCATCAATGGCTGCCTGGACAATCTGCACTGACTTTATGCACACTCACAGGTCTCTATCCACGCACTTACACTCTCACACATACATACTGACACCCCACACACACACACGCTGCTGTAACTTTTTTTTACTGTTATCCTTATCTATCTTGATGCCTAGTCACTTTACCCCTGTCTACATGCACATATCTACCTCAACTACCTCACAACCCTGCACATTGACATGGTATTGCTACTCCTTGTATACAGATTCATTCTTGTGTGTTTATTTCTCATGCGTTTTTATTTTGTTATTTAACTCTGCATCGTTGGGAAAGAGCTTGTGCAGTAAGTAAGCATTTCACTGTAAGGTTACAGTTATATTTGATTAGATTTTGATTAGATGGCAATGCCAGCACAGCGGGTTGAGGTGATAGTAGAGCATTGTGACAGTGATTTCATCAGTAGTATACTCAGGGTATGCACATTGAGGAGCTTGCCCTTTTGTTACAGTAAATATTCAACCCCCTCAGAAAAGATCAATCATGTTATCATGAATAATAACTTGTTGAAATATTGTCTCTCAGTTCTGAGAACACATGTCACATTCCACTGACAGATACAGCTTGTTAAATACAGCAAGAGAGTACAGGATAAGGACATGTTTGGCCATTCCAGTTAGTTGTACATTATAATGGGGTTCTTTCCAGACAAGCCACACATATTGAAACCTGACATTACCCTCTTGCCTTGACACAACTTAGTTGTTATTTGATTGCGAATTAATTTATACGACATGTATTGACTTGGGGGTCAAAACACCTCGTGAATTATAATCAATACCATATTACCACAACGGCGTGGTGAAGTATGGGACTGCCAATTTAAAACCAGGCAGTATCTGAGAGGTGGAGATAGATGCATCATGCCAGTGGTTCTCTGTCCCTCGGGTGGTGTCTTGCTACATTGTTCTTCTAATGAGCCTCTCTTACTCTACCCTCTTTCTGGCCCCAGTGACACCTCTCTCCAAATTCTCACCTCATTTCAGACTCCTGTTAATCACACACAGGAAAAGGAGAGAGCGATTGGAGCTCAGGCATGCCATCAGCAACTCACTGCAATCCCAGATTTTTCCTTCTTTTTCTTTTCCTGGATAAGAGATTTGTTTTTTTCCTTCACTGCCCCAGATCTGAGTAAAGTGGAGTTGTGTCGATAGTTGTTGAGCATTTCTGCTGCTTGTCCTCACACTCGTTAAAGGTTTGAAATGCTGAGTCATTTTGTATTAGCAAAGTGAAGCGATTATCTGGGACTTATACACATTTTTGACAGATATTGGTTCACTGCAAATATGTGTGCTTTTGGCATGAGTTAGATAGTACTAGAGTACAGAATGTTTCCTGGAAGTAAAAGTCTACTCTGAACTGACATTTTAAACATCTTGCAGTATTGTTTCTGTCTTAATAATGCTGACCCATTAAATGCCATAGAACCCATGGCCTGTTTACTTATTTATTTTAAATAATACCTTGTTTGGTTAAGTGCAGGCAATATTTGGGATGGAACATACTGTATAATGAGACTCATTCATTAGGCCTTTCTGAAGGCAGTGGTTATGGAATTGATCAAATATTCTCAAAAAGGATTGTTTGGTCATATTTTCTCTATGGTATCTGTGAGCATTTGAGGGCCATTATTGACCAAAAGAAGCATTGCCATGTTACCACCTGAATAAACACCATACAATATAATGTTCACCTGAAAAGAATGGACTATTTTCTTCTCAAATTGACTAATTAATGCAAATAAAGTGTCTGCCAATATATTTCAAGGGTGACAAAGGATACTAGCGAAGGAAAATGTTTGAGTTAAGGAGCTTATAAGGAATTGTGTTATACAACAAACTGGTGCTAAATGTTGTATTTGCATCAGATTACAATGAGGATGTTTGGATATTTCTTTTAACATTTTTGAATAATTGGATATTTCAACATTTCTTATTATACTTATAGACTAGAGAGACTATGAACAATGCAAGGAAATTATACATCATGTATAATTCTCTACCAGTTTCTCATGTCAGATATTTCCAAACCAATGCACCTTATTCGAATAAATAGGTTTCAGATATAAAACATTGATAAACACAGTTGAGTTTTACCACAATATTGTTATGTAAAGAAATTCAATCAACACAGTGAAATTTGGGTATGCTGATGACAATGTGGCCTTTTGAAAACCATCCAAGATGAACAGATGGAAAGTGTTGGCCACTATAGTGTTGAAGGCTGTTTTGGACAGTGAGACTTGCCTATCATATCAGAGCACATGTAGCTATAGTGACTATTCCGGGATTTGTCTCTGTAAAAAGACCAGTGGGTCCCAGGCTGTCTCTCAGGCATCTGGGGCCTGACATCCCTCACAAGGTACTCTGTCTCTTCTAGTGCAACTCATCTTGCCTACTTGGATCTGTGACATATGGCTCTTGGTCATTCCTTCACACACTCCAGAAGTAGGGAAGAGTGGGGTAAGTTGAGCCAAAAGGTTAGTTGGGCCATCCCTTGTTTCTAGGAAACCATACAAAAAAATGTTTCATGTGACCAAATATTTAGGAAGAGGTCATTTCATGGAGACTGTGAAGGAAGAAACCACATGGAAAAAGTGGTAAGCAAGTCAGCAAGCTTGTATCTAAACCGAAGTAGATCATTTTAAGTTTGTTTTGTTCATAAATTAGGGTCTCTATAAGCTAAAATATGACATCCTAAACCTAGCATGAAAGTGCATCCTTGTAGCTGTGTGGGTTAATATAGTATTTTTTTTGCATTGGAGTAGGTTGAGGCAATGGCGATGAGGTAAGTTGAGCCAATCACCACCATACCCCATACACATGATGATTACATTGTCAGATTTATGCATAATATTTTTGCAACGTGTCATGCATATGAACTCAAGATAGTGAATTTGTATTGTTACAGAGTGGACGTCATCATGCCCTGTGCGTACAAACGTAAAACAAGCAGGGGTCTAGCTTCTCTTGATGTCATTGAGAGAGCAGCCAAGGAAGTAACAGAAGGGAAGAAGTCCATACGCACAGCAGCAAGGGATGAACAAAATAGACAAAATGACACTGAGGAGGCGCATTAACCCCCTAGAGTTGATGTACATGCCCCCCGGAAATCGAATTAGCATAATAAATTAGTCTGAGCCATGGAACTCGATCAAATGCAGTCGCAAAAACCATCAAGCGCTATGTTGAAACTGGCTCTCATGAGGACTGCCACAGGAAAGGAAGACCCAGAGTTACCTCTGCTGCAGAGGATAAGTTCATTACTCGCTGTTTATTATCTACGCATAGTCACTTTACCCCAACCTACATATACAGACTACCCCGACTGACCTGTACCCCCGCACATTGACTCAGTACCGGTACCACCTGTGTATACTGTAGCCTCGTTATCGTTATATAATTTTATTGACAGCAAAGCCATAACACAACACTAAACAATAAATGAATTGCACTATAACGGTGACAAACTGTTAGGGCCTACATAAAACTATCCCAACAGCAGAGTCCCAACACTTTACCACTGCTACATCTGGCTATTAGCCTTGTCTGGCAGCGAAACAGTTCATTCAGCCTCATTTACTGCCTTTAAAAAAAACTGCTGATATGGCTGACTTGCTTAAACAAAATGTGGTTTCTACTGACAATAGAGATGTAAAGGGGGCATATAAGCAGACAAAAAAAGCTCTTACAATATTTGATGATGGCATTTCTCTATAACAGGCTATAGGCTACATGTGCACCACCAAGTCATAACAGTAGGCTAAGTTATGAGGGGAAAAGGGACCAAATGATTAGGGTGAGGCACATTAGGGTAACAGCTTACTACACAACATACACTTATGTATACTGTAGGTAAGAAAGTAATACTATCTCCCTAGCATATAACATAATTTATGCTGCAGCATACAAGACATTTTTGGACTAACCTGTGCTGTGCTCACTTGAACAGGGAGGTGGCGCGACGGTCCTTCACGGGCAAATTTTGTCATAAAACTTTGTCAAAGTCTGGCATTCTCTGGATTTATGGTGCTTTCAAGACAACTGGGAACTCAACAAAAAAAAAGAAGGTTGAATCATGACGTCAGGGATCTTCAGGTCGGCGCTCTAGAAAGAGCCCTGAGTTCCCGACTTGGAATTCCGAGTTCGATGATTGTTCAAAGGCAGCATTCCTCCTTGGAGGAGGAGGAATGCTGCCTATGACCCCAAGAACACCATCCCCACCGTCAAACATGGAGGTGGAAACATTATGCTTTGGGGGTGTTTTTCTGCTACGGGGACAGGACAACTTCACCACATCAAAGGGACGATGGATGGGGCCATGTACCATCAAATCTTGGGTGAGAACCTCCTTCCCTCAGCCAGGGCATTGAAAATGGGTCGTGGATGGGTATTCCAGCATGACAATGACCCCAAACACACGGCCAAGGCAACAAAGGAGTGGCTCAAGAAGCACATTAAGGTCCTGGAGTGGCCTAGCCAGTCTCCAGACCTTAATCCCTTAGAAAATCTGTGGAGGGAGCTGAATGTTCGAGTTGCCAAATGTCAGCCTCGAAACCTTAATGACTTGGAGAAGATCTGTGAAGAGAAGTGGGACAAAATCCCTCCTGAGATGTGTGCAAACCTGGTGGCCAACTACAAGAACCGTCTGACCTCTGATTGCCAACAAGGGTTTTGCCATCAAGTACTAAGTCGTGTTTTGCAGAGGGGTCAAATACTTATTTCCCTCATTAAAATGCAAATCAATTTATGACATTTGACACATTTTGCAGGATTTTTTTGTTGTTATTCTGTCTCTCACTGTTCAAATAAACCTACCATTAAAATTATAGACTGATCATTTCTTTGTCAGTGGGCAAACGTACAAAATCAGCAGGGGATCAAATACTTTTTTCCCCCCTCACTGTATAGCCCCGCTATTGTTATTTACTGCTGTGCATTAATTATTTGTTATTCTCATCTCTTACTTTTTTGGGGTATTTTCTTAACAGCATTGTTGGTTAAGGGCTTGTAAATAAGCATTTCACTGTAAGGTCTAAACCTGTTATATTCAGCGCATGTGACAAATAAAATTTGATTCAGTATTACAATATATTCAATGTTGTTTGTGTAGTCCTGCTTGTTTTCCTTTAAATATACCACATCTCTTGCACAATTTCCTACATAAATGACTTACTTATTCCACAAGTGGCCTTTTAATGTTGTAACTTTGACTTTTCTGATCTTGAATACATGGCTGAGAAAACATATCATGGTTACGTCTTCCAACAATTCTGCATTGCATAACTGAACATCAATATTCATTCTGTAAAAACAACCAAACAAACCCTGGCTCCTGCTCAGGGCAGGGACATGATAATCGAGCTCCAGATGAACTTCAGTGATGGAGTGTGTATGCAGACCAAATCATGTTTGCCACATTTCCCCTGCCAGAATAGCAAGGTAGGCGGTAATTCAATTTTGGATGGGTGCAGTTCCTCCAGGCGAACAGAATGTAGGTCTTAGTACAATTATCCAAGGCTGTCGCTGTGGTGCGATTCTACTGTCATGACTTCCTTGTTAGCGGCTGTGTTTGGGCATGAGTACACATGGTGGCCCATCATACGACAGGGCCCTAATGAAGCCATCCATGCTCTGGTATTCCATGAGCTGCAGTCTAGGTGTGAAGCTGAGCTGCCTGGTGTTGCTTGGCAAAAGGCCCAAATGGAAAAGTCACACCTAAACAGAAGCTATTCCTAACAATAATTCAGTCAAGTGACATAATGAGATGCCTCTGGAGCCTTCAGCATTACAAGCAGCAGCAATATAAAACCTCCCCCAGAGGAATCATTCTTTGTTCAGTGCCTAACTGAAATGGGCCAAGCAGTTGAAGTGTGTGAAATGTTGTCAGTAGCACTGGCCAGGTGAAATTCAGATCCAATAGGGTCGAGAGATACCACCTGCCAACCATTTTGGCGTGAACTCATCAAGCATACACCAAACATACTGTATAGACTGACTGAGGTGTTCCTCCTTTGTGAGGTACCAGAGTGCCATCTGGCACCGTTTCAAACCAGGACTGAGCAACTTGGCTGCTGCATGTGAGAATCCCACCTCCTCTTCAGTGATAGTAAGTGAGAGAAAAAAAGAACTGCAGTGTCTATGTGACAGAATGGTCTCCATGGGTGTTGCTGTGGAGATTTCACCCAAGATCTCAGTATAAGTAGCTGTACAGTAAATGTCCTTGATTACGTAAATCTATTACATGGATCCAGCCTCCATCTCACAGCACAATCCGTTTGTCTCCCAACATGCCCTTATTGTGGTGTGCTTGTTGCCAAGGTAACTGCTGTTTTCGTAATGAGGATGTGTAGGTTGCCAAAAGCCATGCCAGAATTTGGTTCAACATACTATATACACGTCTTTACTTACATTTGGAAATAGGTATTTGTTTTCTAGTTGTAGGAAGCACTAGCTATTTTGATTGTCTTGGTGTGAAGGAATTTTCTCCCTAAAACCAGATCAAAATGGTGCTGCTCTGGCATCTGTGAGGAATACATTTTGTGAATAATGGATTAGGTTCAGCATGAAGGGATATATTGTGTGCTTGGACAATCTCAACTCCAGGCAAAATCACACCTTTTTTCTCAAATGTTTATGTTATGTATGCATGTTCTACTTGCTCATTTTGCACAAGTAGAATAAATAGAAAAACAACAAAATAGTTGGAGGCACTACAAGGATACAGCATGTTCCCCATGGTTCACGTTTGAAACAACAACTGTTAGTAGGACTTGCAGCTGTTTTATGAAGATTACACATACTGTATGAGAATGATAAATCTAGCATATTGCATCTACTTATCACACTGTTATCAGAAAATTGTACATGAGAAGTAATAATTGAACATCAAGGAGACAAAGAAATTAAAAGACCAACAAGAATGAGATGTATCTTGGATTGCTCCTGATAAATAAAAAGGAAAATCACACATGACAAGTCAATGTTTTCTAATAGCTTCGCCATTGTCTTGAGCATGAGAAGTGAGTTCCACAAACCTATTCGTGCAGTAACGTACTATGCCCTGTCACCATTGGGTCCTCCACTGTTGGAGCCATCATTCCCACCCAGCAACACCTTCCATCAGCATTAAGAGCTGGGAATGGGAATGTCATAGGGCCTGAGGATGAAGCCAACACCAAAGTGCTCCTTACCCAGAGCAAAATTGCGTAAATGAATTATTCAGCTCATTCAAATCAAATTTTATTTGTCACATGCACCGAATTAAACAGGTGTAGACTTTACAGGAACATGCTTACTAACGAGCCCTCTCCCAACAATGCAGATTTAAAAAGTAAGAACAATTTTGCTTAATTAAAAAAAGGACATAGTAATTCTATAAAAAAATCAATAACGAGGCTATATACAAAGTATACCGGTACCGAGCCAATGTGCAGGGGTACGAGGTAGTTAAGGTAATATGTACATGTAGGAAGGGGCAAAAGTGACTAGGCAATCAGGATAAATAATAAACAGTAGCAGCAGCATATGTGAAGTGTGTGAAAGTGTGTCTGTGTGAGTGTGTGGCATCAACATGCATGTGTGTGTGTGAATGGGTGAGCCCATGTAGTGTGTGTGTGTGTGTGTGTGTGTGTGTGTGTGTGTGTGTTGGAGTGTCAGTGTAATGTGTGTGAGTAGAGTCCAGTGAGTGTGCGTAGAGCCTGTGCAAGAGAGTCAGTGCACAAAAATAAGGGAGTCAATGCAAATAGTCCAGGTAGCCATTTGATTAACTGTTCAGCAGGCTAATGGCTTGGGGGTAGCAGTTGTTAAGGAGCCTTTTGGTACCACTTGCCATGCGGTAGCAGAGAGAACAGTCTATGACTTGAGTCTGACTATTTTTAGGGCCTTACTCAGACACCACCTGATATAGAGGTCCTGGATGGCAGGGAGCTCGGCCCCAGTGACGTACTGGGCCGAGCTGCACTACTGTCTGACGTACTGCACTACCGTCTGTAGCGCCTTACGTTCAGATGCCGAGCAGTTACAATACCAAGCGGTGATGCAACCAGTCAAGATGCTCTCATTGGTGCAGCTGTAGAATTCTTGGAGGATCTGAGGATCACAGGCCAGTTTAAATGTTAATGGTAAAGTGGGAGCACCTCCCTGGGATAAAGTTGAGGGGATACTCTAATTGGACAAGCCACCCTGACCTGGCATTGGAAAGGCCTGCTGCATTAGGAAAGCTGAGGTTCAGAAAGCAACTGACTACATTACTGGTCCTCTGCACATTTGTAAGGCTACTTTTAGATCTACCTCTAAAGATAAAACAAAGGCACAATTCCCAGCTTCATTTCAAATAAATATTTGTTTGCATTTATGCAGAACGTGCTAATCAAATCGTTTGATTTTGAAGGTCATTGAAATTAAGTTAAAACACAAACAATATTTTAGGTCCGTCAATATCTTGTGTAAATGTGTATAGGAGTTCCATTGGGAGAAGTCTTGAGTACAGTACACATGCAGATTAAAGGCACTCGACCCCGCCCTGTGCAACTGGGTCCTGGACTTTGACGGGACGCCCCCAGGTGGTGAGAGTAGGAAACATCTCCACCCCGCTGATCCTCAACACTGGGGCCCCACAAGGGTGCATTCTCAGCCCTCTCCTGTACTCCCTGTTCACCCATGACCGCATGGCCATGCACACCTCCAACTCAATCATCAAGTTTGCAGACGACACTACGGTGGTAGGCTTGATTACCAACAATGACGAGACGGCCTACAGGGAGGAGGTGAGGGCCCTCGGAGTGTGGTGTCAGGAAAATAACCTCACACTCAACGTCAACAAAACAAAGGAGATGATCGTGGACTTCAGGAAACAGCAGAGGGAGCACCCCCCTATCCACATCGACAGGACAGTAGTGGAGAAGGTGGAAAGTTAAGTTCCTCGGTGTACACATCACGGACAAACTGAAATGGTCCACCCACACAGACAGCGTGGTGAAGGCGCAACAGCGCTTTGCCCCCTTTCTGATACTCTATTTTTGATACAGAATGTTATCAGATATTCAACCAAAACCTAATATTTGATAAAGAGAACCTGAGTTTACACATAACAAAACAAATGCATTCTTATTTTATTTATTTAATTAACCAAGTTATGCAACACCCAACTGTGTGAAAAAGTCTTGCATGCAGAACTTCTTTAACTCAGTGACATTTGTGGGTTTTCAAACGTGAAATGCTCGTTTCAAGTCCTGCCACATCTCAATTGGGATTAGGTCTGGACTTTGACTAGACCATTCCAAAACTTCAAATTTGTAGCTTTTTAACCATTTTCATGTAGATTTTATTGTGTGTTTTGGATTATCGTCTTGCTGCATGACCCAGCGGCGCTTCAGCTCACAGATGGATGGCCTGACATTCTCCTGTAGAATTATCTGATACAGAGCATAATTTAAGGTTCCTTCTATTAAGGCCAGTCGCCCAGGACCTGAAGTAGCAAAGCATACCCAAACCATCACACTACCACCACCATGCTTGACCGTTGGTATGAGGTTCTTGCTGTGGAATGCAGTGTTTGGTTTTCACCAGACATAAATGGACCCATCTCATCCAAATAGTTGATTTAAGTTTGCCAAAAAACACCTGGAAGGTCATCAAGACTCTTGGAAGAACGTTCTATGGACTGATGAGTCAAAAGTATAACTTTTTGCACGACATGGGTCCCATTATGCTTATGCCTGTCGAAAAACAAACACTGTACAAGCAGCGCTAGGTTGGATTCATTGCAGCTAAAGGCGGCACAAACAGTTATTGAGTGTAAGTGGCAATTACTTATTTCATAAAGTTACGCAACATCCAATGCCACTGTGTGAAAATGTAATTTGTGTGTTATTTGTTCACTCAGGTTCTCTTTATCTAATAGCATTCAATATCAAACACATGCAAAAGTAGAGAAAATTAGAAAGGGGGCAAATGCTTGTATATTAAATCAGTGTCCAGTGTAATCCCCAATCATCAATCACTACAGATTGGTACTGTGAGTATTAATGGTTGCAATTAAAAAGGAATTATCCCAGTTTGCTCATAATGAAAAAAAGTTGTTTTTTTTACAACAATTTACTCTAACTTATTTGCTGACATTAGTTATGTAAAGAGCAAATATGTATTTGTGCAACAGACAAGCTTTAGCCACAACCTACAATTAGGCCATTGGCCCAAAAAAAACAAGATTATCAACAAGAATGTAGTCCTACTCCACCTCTACCCAGGTATGTTGATTTGGAACTGCAGACTAGGGCTGGCTGCTATAGGACCTGAGTGCTGGTTTATGTAATAGTGTGGTCTAAACTGAGTAATCACTCTGAAGAGTGATGAAGAGCCTTTACACACCCTACCCCCACCTGACCATTATAATCATCATCCCCTCCACCTAGCATACCACGGCATTTCCCGACCCACGCCACTGTGCACTGCTGACCTTACACACGTCAGCCGTTGCCAGGGCAGTGTTGATGAATTTCCTGATTGTGTGGTGTACATAAAGGGGAGTGGGATCAGGAGGGCAGTAGTCAAGTTCCCCCAATCATCATCATCATCATCCTCACCATCATCTCTGCAGGCCTCATGAGGACCTAATCTATGGTCTTGTTTTAGTGGCCACTTCATTATTTGGATTGACATAAGGGCTCTCATGAACTGAGGATGTCATCATGGAATATGGATACTTTGGTGAGCTCTATGGCAGCTGCAAACACTTGATTAGAAACACTGAGACAGCAGCCAAATTGACTATACTGAGGCCATTGAGCATTAGTGCCTTTGGTGTCTGTGGGTACAGATTGTTTATCGACACATCTCCATAGTCAGACTTCATGAATCACAATGGAACAGTGTAAAACAAAATCACCTCATCTGGGTTGTTTATTGTGGAGTGTGAACCAACATGTCAAAAACCCTGCTAATTTATTAACCTGCTTTCTCACACATGGTAACATAGAGATCTGTACATTCACACATACACCCACACAAACGTCATAAACAAAGGCTTAGGTCAAGTGTACATGCATACTATGTCCGTTTGTTCTGTATGGCTGCCTCTCCCTTTTAAATGGCAGTGTTGCATCTGTCAACCAGAGGATCAGCGGTTCATATATTTTGGAGTGGGTTGCTGAATTCTCTGTCAGTTTCCACAGGAAACAATGTGGTTTTTTTTAATGCAGCATGGTTATCAGTTTTTACCGAACACCTGGAATAAAGAGGCGTTTGACACTGGTTGGGTAGTCATGCGATTGTCAAAATGTTTCAGTGAAGAAAAGAGGTAATTTGAGTTCTTCCCTTTCCAGCAAATATACCATCTCTGCATCCGAAAACACACTGATCTTTCAATTAAGCTTAAAATGGACTGCATCCAGAACAACAAATCAACTGTTAAAGTGAGCCATGCAATTGTGAAGCCATTGTCTATTGTCTTTACACAGGCAGGGATGTTATTAGCATACTCCGCAGAACATGTGCATGGAATCGCTCTGTGCAGAAGCCTTGTTTTGTTTTATTCATTTATTAATAATTTCTTCATTCAGCTGGGTTTTTTCCTCTGCCTTCCCATAACTATGGCAACCAGTGCAGTCTTGCAGAGTCTGGGTCTATTGTGAGATTTAAAAAAACACAGATATACAGTGCCTTCAGAAAGTGTTCATACCCCTTGACTTTTTCCACATTTTGTTATGTTACAGCCTTATTCTAAAATTGATTAAACCGTTTCTAATCAATCTACACACAATACCCGATAATGACAAAGTGAAAACAGGCTATAGATTTTTGCAAATGTATTAAAAATAAAAATCTGAAATAACAGACATAAGTATTCAGACCCATTGCTGTGAAACTCAAAATTGAGCTCAGGTGCATCCTGTTTCCATTGATCATCCTTGAGATGTTTCTACAACATCATTGGAGTCCACCTGTGTTAAATTAAATTGATATGATTTGGAAAGGCATACGACTGTCTATATAAGGTCCCACAGGTCACTGACAGAGCTCCATTCCTCTGTGGAGATGGAAGAACCTTCCAGAAGGACAACCATTTCTCCAGCACTCCACCAATCAGACCTTTATGGTGGAGCGGCCAGTCGGAAGCCACTCCTCAGTAAAAAGCACGACAGCCTGCTTGGAGTTTGCCAAAAAGGCACAAAGGACTCTCAGACCATGAGAAACACGATTCTCTGGTCTGATGAAACTCTTTGGCCTGAATGCCAAGTGTCACGTCTGGAGGAAATCTGGCACCATTCCCATGGTGAAGCATGGTGTTGTCAGCATCATGCTGTGTTGATGTTTTTCAGTGGCAGGGACTGGGAGAGTAGTCAGGATCAAGGCAAAGATGAACAGAGCAAAGTAAAGAGAGATCCTTGATGGAGCACCTGCTCCAGAGTGCTCAGAACATCAGACTGGGGTGAAGGTTGACCTTCCAACAGGATAACGACCCTAAGCACACAGCCAAGACAACACAGGAGTCTCTGAATGTCCTTGAGTGGACCAGCCAGATCTCGGACTTGAACCCGATCGAACATGTCTGGAGAGACCTGAAAATAGCTGTGCAGCGATGCTCACCATCCAACCTGACAGAGCTTGAGAGGATCTGCAGAGAATGGGAGAATCTCCCCAAATACAGCTGTGCCAAGCTTGTAGCGTCATAGCTAAGAAACTCAAGGCTGTAATTGCTGCCAAAGGTTTTTCAGAGTAAAGGATCTGATTACTTATGTAAATGTCATATTTCCATTTTATTTTTAATACATTTGCAAAAAAAATTACCTGTTTTTGCATTGTCAGTATTGGGTATTGTGTGTAGATTGATAAGAAAAAAACATTTTAATACTTTTTAGAATAAGACTAATGTAACAAACTGTAAAAAGTCAAGGGGTTTGAAAAATTTCCAAATGCAATGTAAGTATTAACACCCGAGTCAATACTTTTCGATGCATCTTTTGCGGCAATTACAGCTTTGAATCACCTTGGGTATGTCTGTATCAGTTTTGCTCATCTGGATTTGGGGATTTTTTTCCCATTCTCAAGCTCTGTTAAGGGTCGATGAGGAGCGGCGGTGAACACCAATCTTTAGGTCTTTCCACAGATTTTCATTGGGTTTCAAGTCTGATCATTGGCTGGGCCACTCAAGGACGTTCACATTCTTACTCCGAAGCCATTCCAGCATTATTGTGGCTGTATACTTGGGGTCATTGTCCTGTTGGAACGTCTAAGGTAATTTGCACTCTGATGCAGGTTCTCATCAAGGATTTTCCTGCATTTGGCTACATTCATTGTTCCCTCTATCCTTACCAGTCTCCCAGTCACTGCCGCTGAAAAGCATCCCCCATAGCATGATTCTGCCACCACCACGCTTCACGGTAGGGATGGTGCTACATGGGTGATTAGCTGTGCCTGGTTTTCTCCAGATATAGCATTTTGCATTCAAGCCAAAGTTTTCAGTTGTCTCATCAGACCACAGAATAGTTTGCCTTATGATCTCAGTCTTTCACATGCCTTTTTGCAACCTCCAGGCGTGCTGCCATGTGCCTTTTTCTCAGTAGTGGCTTCCATCTGGTCACTCTCCCATAAATCCCAGATTGGTAAAGCGCTGTAGAGACTTGTCCTTCTGGCAGGTTCCCCCATCTCAACCAACGAACTCTGTAGTTCTGTCAAAAACGGGAAGATGGCTCCGGAGCAGAAGGCAGACGTTTTACGTGCCCCCAACCAATTGTGTTTTTGTTTGTTTGTTTATCTGCGTTTGTAAGTTCCTTTTTGTAACTTTTTTTGTACATAATGTTGCCGCTACCATCTCTTATGACTGAAAATAACTTCTAGACATCAGGACTGTGATTACTCACCACGGACTAGCAGAATCCTTTTTCTTCTTTCACGACTCTGATGAGCCCGAGGATATACGGCTCCCTCGGGAACAGGCCAGAGCCCTGTGATCTGCATGAAGAGGAGGCGGAGAAAGAGAGGCCAGAAAGCGGGCTGCCTGCTGAGAAGTCGGAGACGATTGAATAAACCCCCACTTCCCTCAATTCTGCTAGCAAACATGCAATCTTTGGACAATTAAATGGACAAGTTATTGGGAAGATTAAACTAATGGGACAAAAACAAACATATTATGCTTCACTGAGTCGTGGCTGAACGACGACAATATAATCATACAGCTGACTGGTTATACGATGTACCGGCAGGATAGAACAGCGGCGTCAGGTAAGACAAGGGGCGGCGGTCTATGTATTTTTGTAAACAACAGCTGGTGCACGATATCTAAGGAAGTCTCAAGCTATTGCTCGCCTGAGGTAGAGTTTCTCAAGATAAGCTGCAGACCACATTACCTACTGAGAGAGTTTTCATCTATATTCTTTGTAGCCGTTTCCATACCACCACAGTCAGAGGCTGGCACTAAGATAGCATTGAATGAGTTGTATTCCGCCATAAGCAAACGAGAAAACGTACACCCAGAGGCAGTGCTCCTAGTTGCCGGGGACTTTAATGCAGGGAAACTTAAAATCAGTTTTACCAAATTTCTATCAGCATGTTCAATCAGCAACCAGAGGGAAAATAACTCCACACACAAAGATGCATACAAAACTCCTGCGCCCTCCATTTGGCAAATCTGACCATAATTCCATCCTCCTGATTCCCGCTTACAAGCAAAAATTAAATTAGGAAGCACCAGTGACTAGATCAATGTAAAAGTGATCAGATGAAGCAGATGCTAAGCTACAGGACGGTTTTGCTAGCACAGACTGGACTATGTTCCGGGATTCCTCCAATGCCATTGAGGAGTACACCACATCTGTCATTGGCTTCATCAATAAGCGCACCGATGACGTCCTCCCCACAGTGACCGTACGTACATACCCCAACCAGAAGCCATGGATTACAGGAAGCATCCACACTGAGATAAAGGCTAGAGCTGCCTCTTTCAAGGAGCGGGACTCTAACCCGGAAGCTTATAAGAAATCCTGCTTGGCCCTCCGACGAACCATCAAACAGGCAAAGTGTCAATACAGGACTAAGACCGAGTCGTACTACACCGGCTCTGACGCTCGTTGGATGTAGTAGGGCCTGCAAACCATTACAGACTACAAAGGGAAGCACAGCCGAGAGCTGCCCAGTGACACAAGCCTACCGGACGAGCTAAATAACTTCTATGCTCGCGTTGAGGCAAATAACACAGAAACATGCATGAGAGCACCAGCTGTACCGGAAGACTGTGTGAACACCCTCTCCGCAGCCGATGTGAGTATGACCTTTAGACAGATCAACATTCACAAGGCCGCAGGGCAAGACGGATTACCAGGACATGTACTCTGAGCATGCGCTGACCAACTAGCAAGTATCTTCACAGACATTTTCAACCTCTCCCTGTCTGAGTCTGCAATACCAACATGTTTTAAGCAGACCACCATAGTGCCTGTGCTCAAGAACACTGAGGTAACCTGCCTAAATGACTACCGACCCGTAGCACTCACGTCTGTAGCCATTAAGTGCTTTGAAAGGCTGGTCATGGATCACATCAACACCCTTATCCCAGAAACCCTACACACACTCCAATTTGGATACCGCCCCAACAGATCCACAGATGATGCAGTCTCTATTGCACTCCACACTGCCCTTTCTCACCTGGACTAAAGGAACACCTATGTGAGAATGCTATTCATTGACTACAGCTCAGTGTTCTACACCATAGTGCCCTCAAAGCTCATTAATAAGCTAAGGATCCCTGGACTAAACACCTCCCTCTGCAACTGGATCCTGGACTTCCTGACGGGCGACCCCCAGGTGGTAAGGGTAGGTAACAACACATCTGCCATGCTGATCTTCAACACAGGGGCCCCTCAGGGGTGCGTGCTCAGCCCCCTCCTGTACTCCTTGTTCACTCATGACTGCACGGCCAGGCACAACTCCAACATCATCAAGTTTGCCGATGACACAACAGTGGTAGGCCTGATCACTGACAAGACAGTCTATATGGAGGAGGTCAGAGACCAGGCCGTGTGGTGCAAGGACAACAACCTCTCCCTCAACCAGATCAAGACAAAGGAGATGATTGTGGACTACAGGAAAAAGAGGACTGAGCACGCCGCCATTCTCATTGACAGGGCTGCAGTGGAGCAGGGTGAGAGCTTCAAGTTCCTTGGTGTCCACATCACCAACAAACGAACATGGTCCAACATACCATGACAGCCGTGAAGCGGGCACGACAAAACATATTTCCCCTCAGGAGACTGAAAAGATTTGGCATGGGTCCTCAGATCCACAAAACGTTCCACAGCTGCACCATCAAGAGCATTCTGACTGGTTGCATCACTGCCTGTTATGGCAACTGCTCGGCCTCTGACCGCAAGTCACTACAGAGGGTAGTGTGAACGGCCCAGTACATCACTAGGGCCAAGCTTCCTGCCATCCAGGACCTCTATACCAGAGGAAGGCCATAAAAATTGTCAGACTCCAGCCACCCTAGCCATAGACTGTTCTCTCTGCTACCACACGGCAAGCATTTTACATTTTTTTTTTTACATTTTAGTCATTTAGCAGACGCTCTTATCCAGAGCGACTTACAGTAGTGAATGCATACATTTCATTTTCATTTCATACATTTTTTTTTTTTTTTCCGTACTTGGCCCCCCGTGGGAATCGAACCCACAACCCTGGTGTTGCAAACAACATGCTCTACCAACTGAGCTACGGTACTGGAGCGCCAAGTCTTGGTCCAAGAGGCTTCTAAACAGCTTCTACCCCCAAGCCATAAGACTCCTGAACATCTAGTCAAATGGCAACCCAGAATATTTGCATTGCCCCCCACACCTCCCCTCTCCACAGCACTCTCTGCTGTCATCTATGCATAGTCACTTTAACTCTACCTACATGTACATACTACCTCAACTAACCGGCACCCCCCTGTATGTATTGTTATTTTTTACTGCTGCTCTTTAGCCTTTTTGCCCAGTTTTATCGGCCGCCGGCCAGCTCTTGGCAGTCTGAGTAGTTCCGTATTTTTTTATTTGAATTAATTATTATACATTTTTATTTCCCAATGATGTTCCACCACACTTTCTCCCTCACCTCAAACTTTCCAAATGCCAGTTGTTTTTCGGTTACAAATTATGAAGCATGCTTCATCACCTTCTCACCCCCGTCTCCGTGGTCAGGCTTCTCACCTACCCTCTTTGTGTAACTGGCAAACTGCCTTTCCACTCGGTCTTTCCAGAGCACGCACTGATGCTGTAACTAGCAAATTGGTTGTCTCTTCTCTCTTCAGTCACGTGCTGAATTCTGTTATTTTCTGAGCCTTGGATACAGCCAGTATTGCGCCAAATGCACAGCACTTGTTCACTTAGAGCCAGTAGCGATCCAAAGCCCCCCGCCCAACATTTTCTCATCAGATTTACACAAATCACATAGGTCACCTATTTTGGATTAAAAGCTGCGATAAAAGGTGACTGGATTGCATCCCTGTTCAATACATTTGCAAAATTTTCAAAAAACATTTTTTCACTTTGTCATTATGGGGTAATGTGTGTAGATCAGTGAGAAAACAAATCACTTTAATCCATTTTGGCACTGTATCTAACAGCAGATGTTCACATCTTTTGGCAGTATGAAGGCAGTCAATGGAGAGGCTCTTATCTCCTTGAAAAAAACCTACAGACAATCTACCCACTAAAAAACGTCAACGGTATCGCACCACCTACCATCTGCTCTTAATGCAGACAGTGTGTGGGGAGCAGCAAACAGGCCACTTTAGCATCCACATGCTGATCTATTTCAATACCCTACACTGTCTAATTTTTGCCGCTCAATTCATGTTTACATCCCACAACTCCTTGAGTGTTGTCTTACGCTTCAATGTTTTCATTGTGCATGTCTTCATCAGATAGTTGAGCAGTAAGATAGAGTGAAAAAGGGAAGGACGTCAGTGTTGTGCTCCCAGTAGAGAAGCCTTGAAGCACGTAAGCCCAGGCTTGAGTATGTTCTTGGTATTCTGAGGCCTGAAGGTGCATCCCTCCTCCCTCCCAATGTAACTCCCCCCTGTTTGTTTTTTGATTTTACCTGGTAAGTTGACTGAGAACACATTCATTTACAGCAACAACCTGGGGAATAGTTACAGGGGAGAGGAGGGGGGATGAATGAGCCAATTGTAAGCTGGGGATGATTAGGTGACTGATGGACAACTTGGGAATTTAGCCAGGACACCGGGGTTAATACCCCTACTCTTACGATAAGTGCCATGGGATCTTTAGTAACCACAGAGAGTCATGACACCCGTTTAACGTCCCATCCGAAAGACAGCACCCAACACAGGGCAGTGCCCTGGGGCATTGGGATATATATTTTTCTTAGACCAGAGGAAAGAGTGCCTCATATTGGCCCTCCAACACCACTTCCAGCAGCATCTGGTCTCCCATCTAGGGACCGACCAGGACCAACCCTGCTTAGCTTCAGCTTTATTTCTGTTACCTCTGAAAGCTTTGTTGTCCCCCTTAATGAAATCGGGAAGGGGACTGGATTGGCCAGATGGTGGCACAATAACAAGTGATTGAAAATGCTAACTTTCAAAGGTCGCACCCTCTGACCTAAAGTCATGAAATTCAATATATAGGTCCCTCTCCTCACAAGGAACTAATTTGCCTCATGGAACCATGTCTGCCATGATGGAATTTCCTCCATTTAGAATTTTGTGTAAAACGCTAGTCCTCTGGCACCTAATGACCGATCTGCATGAAACTTGATATGTGGCATCTATGGACAAAGGTCTCAACGCAATATTTTCCAGACTAGTACCTAAAACAAAATTACCAATAAACATTCATGTGGGCATGGTCTGGCACATAAATCAATCACAGATATTTGTATTGTAGCAATTTGGTACACATGTTGCTAACACTGTCAAGACAACATGTGCAAGAACATTAATTTTGACTGTTGTGTTCACTTACCATGTTCACCACAAGGTGTCACTGTTAGAAAGGTCAAGGTTAAATACTTATATGGCTAAAGATGTGAAGCAAGGGATACGGGAAAGAGTTATAATATGGATGCAACAGTAAAGCCACATTAAAACGTACCTCTCCGCTTGGACCTCTGTTACTGAGTAAAATCTTCAGTTACTACTACACAACAACTGGCGACGAGATGGCTGGGCTTCCACCTCTCCCGCCTGCTTACTTTCCTTGCCCGGGAGAGCCAGACTTACCGTTTTTTACATG
Organism: Salmo trutta; assembly: GCF_901001165.1. Classification (NCBI taxonomy): domain Eukaryota; kingdom Metazoa; phylum Chordata; class Actinopteri; order Salmoniformes; family Salmonidae; genus Salmo; species Salmo trutta. The sequence continues at coordinate 45,685,019 of NC_042972.1, forward strand.
GTTCAAAATGTTTGAGAATTACCTGCTTGTGATAAATGCAACAAAGGTAACATGATGTAGCCGCCACCATGCTTGAAAATATGAAGTGTGGTACTCAGTGACGTGGTGTTTGCCCCAAACATAACGCTTTGCATTCAGGATATAAAGACAGTTTCCAGGCATTTGATGCCTTTCCATTTGCGCCATTCCAGCCATTACTTTGAGCAGCAGCCTCCTGTGATAAGTATGCTTGTAAATCGGCAAGAAGTAGGTCGTTTTTGAGGATAAAAGAAACGGAATAGAGCTAAGCACAGGCAAAATCCTAGAGAAACACCTGGTTCCGACTGCTTTCCAACAGACAGACAAACTCACCTTTCAGTAGGACAAAAAACTAAAACACAAGGCCAAAACATACAACGGAGTTGCTTACCAAGAGGACATTGAATGTTCTTGAGTTGCCAAGTTACAATTGACTTAAAATGGTTTGAAAAGCTATGGCAAGACTTGGAAATGGCTGTCTAGCAATGATCAACAACCAACTTGACAGAGCTTAAATATAGTTTTTTTTATCAAATATTGTACAATCAAGGTGTGCAAAGCGCTTAAAGACTTACCCAGAGAGACTCATAGCTGTAATCGCTGCCAAAGGTGATTCTAACATGTATTAATTCAGGGGTGTGAATTAGATATCTGCATTTCATTTTCAATAAATTAAGAAAAAATGTCTAAAAACATTTCACTTTGTCATTATGGGGTATTGTGTGTAGATGGGTGAGATAAATAAAAATTGAATTCAGGATGTAATACAACATGTGGAATAAGGGAGTCTTGTGAGCACAAAGTATTTTCAAAATACACATTTGACCTGATAAGCCAGGTCAAATGGTTGAACAAAGGCAAGGGAGTGAGGAAAGAGCTAAATTAATAGGGGTGGCAGTAGCTTCGAGGTTAGAAAGGCAGGTGATAACTGGTGGGTTATCAGTTCAAACCCCTATCTGCCTGTGGGGAAACCTGCAGGGAGTGATCTGACATGCAGAGGGTTATGAGCTAGAACAACCAGTGTGTCAGGTTGGTCACTGTGACAGAATCTGTGCAAATGAACAATAAAGCAAGTATGGTAAAATTAAGGCCAGACTAACTGTGCATGTAATCAGATGAGGCAGGTGGGATGAGCTATAGGAGGATGGGTTCATTGTAATGGCAGGAATGGAATAATGGAACAGAGTCAAACGTGGTTTCTATGTTTGATGTGTTCAATACTGTTATATTTATTACATTTCAGCCATTACAAGGAGCCTATCCTCCTATAGCTCCTCCCACCAGCCTCCTCTGCATGTATTGTATCTAGTGCCAAAGTGGCTGCATGGTTAAGAGTCACTGATAAAGTTAAGTCTTTCAAGGTTCCATTAAGGTTGTACTATTGGATATCGACGACAATGTGGAAGACGTAGATGCTGTTTTACGCAGGGTCAATTCAAATCTCTGTCCCCTCACCCTCAAAAAGGAATTTCTCAGTTTTACTTAACCTCAAACTTTGGAATCAAAGTGGCCAAGTTACACTCATTCAGCGTATCCTTTACAAAGATGTCCATTGGCCTTGACCTCTGCAAAATAAAGAAATGTTAGAAACAGAGCTAGCTAACTATTCTAACTTGACTACATCAAATTTAAGTTAAACTAACGTTAGCTAGTTAACAGAATTTGCATCCATCCTTCTCAACTTCACAAGTCCGACTAAAGCTGTCACACCCTGATCTGTTTCACCTGTCTTTGTGCTTGTCTCCACCCCCCTCCAGGTGTCGCCCATTTGCCCCATTATCCCCTATGTATTTATACCTGTGTTCTCTGTTGCCAATTTGTCTTGTCAGGTCTTACCAGTGTGCTTTCCTGTTCCTCAAGTTCTGATTCCTTGTTTTTTCCCGGTTCTGATCATTCTGCCTGCCCTGACCCCGAGCCTGCCTGCCGTCCTGTACCTGCCTGACTCTGACCTGATTACGAACCTCTTCCAGCCCTGACCCCGAACCTGCCTGCCGTCCTTTACCTGCCTGACTCTGACCTGATCACGAACCTCTGCCTGTCCTCGACCTGCCCTTTGCCTGCCCCCCTGTTTATAATAAATCTGAGAACTGTACTATCCGCCTCCGGTGTCTGCAGCTGGGTCATATCCTGAGTCGTAATAAAAGCTGCCACTCTCAGAAACCATTGAAAACCAGTAGCTACAGTGACACCAGCTAACTCAATCACCAAGCAAGCATGAGAAGCTTGCCAAAGATATAATCTCAACATGTAAAGTGTTGTCCCATGTTACATGAGCTGAAATAAAATATCACATAGAAAAAGATAACACACAAAAATCTTATTTCTCAAAAAGATTTGTGCAGAAATTTGTTTACATCCATGTTAGTGAGCATTTCTCCTTTGCCAAGATAATCCATCCAATGAAAGACCTAATTATTACAAATTGTCACGCCCTGACCATAGAGAGCCCTTGGATTCTCTATAGTGGTTTAGGTCAGGGTGTGACTAGGGGGTGATCTAGTATGTTTATTTCTATGTTGGTGCTAATATGGTTCCCAATTAGAGGCAGCTGTTTATTGTTGCCTCTGATTGGGGATCATATTTAGGTAGCCATTTCCCCACCTGTGTTTGTGGGATATTGTTTGTGTTTAGTTGCCTGTGTGCATGTCGTGACTGCACTGTTTCTTTGTTGTTTCTTTGTTGTTTCTTTGTTGTTTCTTTGTTGTTTCTTTGTTGTTTCTTTGTTGTTTGTTTCACGGAGATTCAAATGATTGTTTGTTTCACGGAGATTCAAATGATGTGGAACTATACTAAGAAGTGTTATGAATGAGTCCACCACAAACATATTTCCAGGATGTTGATGCATCCTCCTCCCAATAAAGCATCTTCCAACCCCTTGGGTTCAAAAATATGTGCAAAAATATGACAGCTAATGTTAGCTAGCTACACATCGCTAGATTGAAACTGGTATCAACAAAATATAGCTTGGTTTCCATTTTCCAAAATATTTTTCTAACCCTCTTGATAGGTCATCAACAGTTACTGGTCTTGGAACTCGTGTTCACAAGTAACAGCTTCTATTCAACGGTTTGCCACTATTGGCAATAATATTATTTTGCAGGAATTTTGTCCTGATTTTCAAGAATGACAATTGCTTCGTCTTGCTTTTTTTGTTGGCTGGATGCAAGTTTCACCATAACACCATTTATTTTATGCCTGCTATGTCAGGTTACCATAGCACGGACAGTGGCGATACGTAGGCACATGAGAATTATTAGCATAACGGTAGGCAAATATTAGTAAATTACTGAATTATATCCAGCTGTTTTCATTGACACAAGACAGTTCAATGGAAACGTACCGTAGCAGGCAATTGTCATCTATTTTCTGTGTGATCCTTCTAAATGTTGAAAAGAAACTCACTGGACAAGTTAATGGAAACATAGCTACTGAGCAGTTGGACAGCCTGGGGGATAAACAGTATAACATGGCCGGGGGACTGGGAGAAACTGCACAGTCACAAGGGCCAGCATAATTGGAGGACAGTTCTACATTTCAAAAATCTCTTGGTAATACAAATGTCCTAATCATGTCCTATCCACATAACAGGTGGGACCTTTTTGAATGTCCACCAATAAAGGGCGATAATGACGAGTTAATTAAATTACCTGTTATCCCTTTTAAGTCAGCTGCAATTAGGCATTTTAGAAGACTACTATGGGGCCTACACAATTTGCCATATCCTTTTGGTGTCCATGAAATCTGATCATTTGAAAATGTGTTTCCTCAGGTCAAGTATGCAGACATTTGCACATCTCCAGTCAGAACAGAACATGCCTGAACTTTTTCGCCCTTGCAAATTTTCCAGCTGGTTCCCGCATTGCCTTCAGTTGTTTTCCTTACTAATAATTACTGTGTGCGCTCGTATCAAAGTAAAGGACTTATTACCTTATCATAATAGTTAGTTTATCCCGGTGTCATTTCTACTGTAGCACACCGTATTTATGTATGGAGGATAATGTATTGTGTGTGTATTCCTTTATAACCGCGGACACGCGAGGTACTGATTTCATAATCTTTATGGTGTTATACTCAATTGTGCTTATATAGTAAAAATGTTCTATTAGTTCTGTAGAACAATGCTCATGGCATCAAATAAGTATTAGCTTGTCTTGTATCCTTGGAAGCTGCCCTGGCCTTATCAAGACCATTGCATTAGCCTGTGTATACATTTGGCCAGCATAGCTCTGCCCTGACCCCAATGTGAAGCTTTTCAGTTATGTTACTTGTAATATTTTTTTGCTATATACTGATAATTATTGTATAATTACTAATAATTCCTCTTTATTATGCATTTTCAGAAACCACACACATTATTGAACATAACTAAAACTGGACATCTTTCGTGCCAAAGATTAACAGCTTCTGCACGCTAGCAACATACTGTTTAGAGAGGCAGTAAGGAGGATGGGGGAGTGGAGGGGATAATGAGGGAGTGGGGAGGTGGGTGAGATTGCATATATTGACAATCGCATAATGGAACTGTATTTGATATATGAACTGTATGTCCAATTACAAAAATCTTGTTCAGTAATCATCTCACTTGTTAGCTGGCGGTGAACTACAGTATGTGGCCATTGAGGACCGCAGTGTTGATCAGATGGAAAAATGTCTTATACCACTTGGTAGTTTTCCGAGCGCATGTCACAAAGCTGTTCATCATGTCCGCCTTATCCACTGCCCCCATTATGTGATTATAGTCAAGTGGTTCACCATTTCTGTGGCTCCCTCTTCTCCTTTAGCTCCGAGGCATAGCAATTAGTCTCCTCCACTATGTCTCCCACCAGCTCCTCTGTCAGAAACAGCTTGAGGCACTCTGCCTCAGAGGGAGATGGAAAAGGGCTTTGAACTCCAGACTGGGACTCCAAACCAACAGCAGGGCCAAGAGAGCTGGACTGGCTGGTGGCCTTCCAGGTATCGCAGACCTTCCATACTACACCCACTTTTGGTGTGCCTCCATCACCACCAGTATCTTCAGAGTGACCTGGGATTTGTCGGTGGGCAAGGGGTCCTTCAAGGTTCTCAATGGCCACAAGGTTGGGGGGCAGCTCCTCACAGTCACTGTCAGAATCCTCACAGTCATAATTCTTTATTTAGCGTTTTATTCACGTTTAAGTGCTGGTGACAAATCATGCATTCCAATTATTGCGTAGATTGTAATGGACACATGTAAAATACTTTGAAGTTTGTACCTATGAGCTTATGCTAAGCTATTTGCCAGCCATGTTTGTTGAAATTCAATGCATTCTGGGTGTCACGTAAACGTTTGTCAGACCAAAGATGTTATAGCAAAACGAGGTGAAGAGATGGTTTACTCGTCTTTCAAGTAAACTTCCGAAAGTGAATGATGGTAGATGACACACCCCCTTTGCCTTAAACATGCATTCTGCAAACAGACCCAACTCATCTCTTCTTTGGTTGATGCAGAAAAACAAACATGGCAGCGCACACAAACGACCTAACATGGGATTACTTTGGACTTTTAGAAAGTGGTGAGCTCACCCGTGATGTGATGAATTGTAAATAATAATTGCTATTAGCCAATTCATATTATGGTTTCCATCAGCCGAGAGCTTGCCAAATACGACCGCTTCTGTTAGCTTACTTTTTACTCAGTCAGTGCTAGGACTAATGTAGACTATTTTTCAATTTGGATGTAAATTGTGTTATGCTGTCGCTACTTCTGTGAATGTCTGAACATTGCATCCAAAAATAAATTGCTCACATTGAGGACAGAACGTTGCAAAGACTGCAAAATGTTTGAGAAAATTGGTCAGCTCAAACACTGACTGTTGCATCAATTGTAACTAGACGTTCTAATGAAGTGTTCTAAATCACACTGGTTTGAGCATACGCTGCGGGGACCACTGTAGAATGATCACACCAGTGTGTCCATACGCATCCAAGGGTTAAAAAGCAGTGGATTGAGTTATAGGCAACCCATGCTTTGATTGTAAGGGACGGAAAAACAATTTGTAGCAGAATGTTTTCAATAGCATTTTCAACAGAACATAAACCGGCTACCATTCACATTAGTCCCGTCTTTCCACTGAGCCAGTTGATAACACAAACAAGCCTATTGACATTTTCAGAAGATAAAGCTGCTTTTTTCCCTTCTGCGCGATATGCCCAGTGTGAAGACAACCTGTCACAAGGTAGTGATGTGGCAGGTGTTGCCAATACCTGGGTGCAATGCGGGCCAGCCTGCATGGTGTGACCATCACTGTAGTAGAGTCCTCCATGTTAATGCTGGGATCAGCTTTGTAATGCTCCACACATTTCACAACTCCACTTCAGACTCAGAACCCAACAATAGGGCCACTTTCTTCTTCGGTAGCTCTGATTATTATTTATTTTTATCCAGAGTGACTTACAGCAGTGAACGCATACATTTTCATACTTTTCCCCCCCATTCTAGTCTCCCGTGAGAATCAAACCCACAACCCTGGCATTGCAAGCACCATGCTGTACCAACTGAGCTACACAGGACTCTTCCTTCAGCAAGTTGTTGACCAAAGCCCACACCTCACCCCTCTCAGCTCTGTGAAGGCACTTCAGGTTCTTAAACCCAGTGGTGGAAAAGGTACCCAATTGTCATACTTGAGTAAAGATACCTTAAAAGAAAATGACTCAAGTAAAAGTGAAAGTCACAGAGTAAAATACTACTTGAGTAAAAGTATTTGGTTTTAAATGTGCTTAAGTATCAAAAGTATGACATTTTTTAAATTCCTTATATTAAGCAAACCAGGCATGATTTTCTTGTTTTTATAATTTACGGATAGCCAGGGGCACAGTTGCACTCAGACATAATTTACAAACAAAGTATGTGTGTTTAGTGAGTCTGCCAGATCACAGGCAGTAGGGATGACCAGGGATGTTCTCTTGATAAGTGCATGATGTAGACAATTTTCCTGCCTTTTTAAGTATTCCAAACTGTAACAAGTACTTTTGGGTGTCAAAGAAAATGTGAGTAAAAAGTACATTTTCTTTAGGAATGTAGTTAAGATAATTATTGTTTCAGCTGATACCTCGAAGTGCTGTACAGAAACCCAGCCTAAAACCCCAAACAGCAAGCAATGCTGGTGTTGTCACAGTATCCACAGAAGGTGGCGCCCCTCCCCGGTCGGGCGGCGCTCGGCGGTCGTCGTCGCCGGCCTACTGGCTGCCACCAATCTATGTTTCTGTGTTGTTTGGTTTTGTCTGTCTAGGTCTGCACCTGTTCCTTGTTTGTAATTAGTGTGGGGGTATTTAGTTTGTCTTTTTTGTTCAGGTATTCATGCGGGATTGTTTTGTGTCTGTACGAAGGGCTGTTTGTATTTACGCTGCTTGTTAGTTCAGCGTTTTGGTGGAGCTGTCAATTTATTATTGCCGGGTTGCGCCCCGTTCGCTTTATTGTTTAGGAGCTGTGCTCCTGTCGGGTGTTTAGGCGCACCCAGTATTACGACTGCCTATTTTTCCATACGGTGTTAATAAACATCTGTGTTTTTGGACCTCCGTCTCCTGCCCATTCCTGCTACACTGATAGCCGTGACAGGTGTAGAAGCATGGTGGCTAGGAAAAACTCCCTAGAAAGGCCAAAACCTAGGAAAAAGCCTAGAGAGGAACCAGGCTATGAGGGGTGGCCAGTCCTCTTCTGGCTGTGCTGGGTGGAGATTATAACACAACATGGCCAAGATGTTCAAATGTTCATAAATGACCAGCATGGTCAAATAATAATAATCACAGTAGTTGTCGAGGGTGCAACAAGTCAGCACCTCAAGAGTAAATGTCAGTTGGCTTTTCATAGCCGATCATTGAGAGTATCTCTACCACTCCTGCTGTCTCTAGAGAGTTGTGAACAGGTCAGGGTTCCATAGCCGCAGGCAGAACAGTTGAAACTGGAGCAGCAGCACAGCCAGGTGGACTGGGGACAGCAAGGAGTCATCATGTCAGGTAGTCCAGAGGCATGGTCCTAGGGCTCAGGTCCTCCGAAAGATAGAATGAAAGAAAGAGAGAATTAGAGAGAGCATACTTAAATTCACCCAGGACACCGGATAAGACAGGAGAAATACTCCAGATATAACAGACTGACCCTAGCCCCCCGACACAAACTACTGCAGCATAAATACTGGAGGCTGAGACAGGAGGGGTCAGGAGACACTGTGGCCCCATCCGACGATACCCCCGGACAGGGCCAAACAGGTAGGATATAACCCCACCCACTTTCTCAAAGCACAGCCTTCACACCACTAGAGGGATCACTTCAACCACCAACTTACCATCCTGAAACAAGGCCGAGTATAGCCCACAAAGATCTCCGCCACGGCACAACCCAAGGCGGGGCGCCAACCCAGACAAGAAGACCACGTCAGTGACTCAACCCACTCAAGTGACGCACCCCTCCTAGGGACGGCATGGAAGAACACCAATAAACCAGTGACTCGGCCCCTGTAATAGGGTTAGAGGCAGAGAATCCCAGTGGAGAGCGGGGAACCGGCCAGGCAGAGACCGAGTCTGCATCTCTCACATGGGTAGGCAGACTATTCCATAAAAATGGAGCTCTATAGGAGAAAGCCCTGCCTCCTGCTGTTTGCTTAGAAATTCTAGGGACAATTAGGAGGCCTGCGTCTTGTGACCGTAGCGTACGTGTAGGTATGTACGGCAGGACCAAATCGGAAAGATAGGCAGGACCAAGCCCATGTAATGCTTTGTAGGTTAGCAGTAAAACCTTGAAATCAGCCCTTGCCTTAACAGGAAGCCAGTGTAGGGAGGCTAACACTGGAGTAATATGATCAAATTCTTTGGTTCTAGTCAGGATTCTAGCAGCCGTATTTAACACTAACTGAAGTTTATTTAGTGCTTTATCCAGGTAGCCGGAAAGTAGAGCATTGCAGTAGTCCAACCTAGAAGTAACAAAGGCATGGATTAATTTTTCTGCATCATCTTTGGACAGAAAGTTTCTGATTTTTGCAATGTTACGTAGATGGAAAAAAGCTGCCCTTGAAACAGTCTTGATATGTTCTTCAAAAGAGAGATCAGGGTCCAGAGTAATGCCGAGGTCCTTCACAGTTTTATTTGAGACAACTGTACAACCATCAAGATTAATTGTCAGATTTAACAGAAGATCTCTTTGTTTCTTGGGACCTAGAACAAGCATCTCTGTTTTGTCCGAGTTTAAAAGTAGAAAGTTTGCAGCCATCCACTTCCTTATGTCTGAAACACAGGCTTCTAGCGAGGGCAATTTTAGGGCTTCACCATGTTTCATTGAAATGTACAGCTGTGTGCCATCCGCATAGCAGTGAAATTTAAGATTATGTTTTCGAATGACATCCCCAAGAGGTAGAATATATAGTGAAAACAATAGTGGTCCTAAAACGGAACCTTGAGGAACACCGAAATGTACAGTTGATTTGTCAGAGGACAGACCATTCACAGAGACAAACTGATATCTTTCCGACAGATAAGATCTAAACCAGGCCAGAACTTGTCCGTGTAGGCCAATTTGGGTTTCCAATCTCTCCAAAAGAATGTGGTGATCGATGGTATCAAAAGCAACACTAAGATCTAGGAGCACGAGGACAGATGCAGAGCCTCGGTCTGACATCATTAAAAGGTCATTTACCACCTTCACAAGTGCAGTCTCAGTGCTATGATGGGGTCTAAAACCAGACTGAAGCGTTTCGTATACATTGTTTGTCTTCAGGAAGGCAGTGAGTTGCTGCACAACAGCTTTTTCTAAAATCTTTGAGAGGAATGGAAGATTCGATATAGGCCGATAGTTTTTTATATTTTCTGGGTCAAGGTTGGGCTTTTTCAAGAGAGGCTTTATTACTGCCACTTTTAGTGAGTTTGGCACACATCCGGTGGATAGAGAGCCGTTTATTATGTTCAACATAGGGCCAAGCAAAGGAAGCAGCTCTTTCAGTAGTTTAGTTGGAATAGGGTCCAGTATGCAGCTTGAAGGGCCATGATTATTTTCATCATTGTGTCAAGAGATATAGTACTAAAACACTTTAGTGTTTCCCTTGGTCCTAGGTCCTGGCAGAGTTGTGCAGACTCAGGACAACTGAGCTTTGGAGGAATACGCAGATTTAAAGAGGAGTCCGTAATTTGCTTTCTAATGATCATGATCTTTTCCTCAAAGAAGTTCATGAATTTATTACTGCTGAAGTGAAAGCCATCCTCTCTTGGGGAATGCTGCTTTTTAGTTAGCTTTGCGACAGTATCAAAAAGAAATTTCGGATTGTGCTTATTTTCCTCAATTAAGTTGGAAAAATAGGATGATCGAGCAGCAGTGAGGGCTCTTCGATACTGCACGGTACTGTCTTTCCAAGCTAGTCAGAAGACTTCCAGTTTGGTGTGGCGCCATTTCCGTTCCAATTTTCTGGAAGCTTGCTTCAGAGCTTGTGTATTTATACCGCTACAGCTCTCAAGGAACTACACTGGACTATGTGCACACTGGAAACCACATGAACCTGAGGCCGCATTCATTGTTGCTGGGGACTTTAATAAAGAAAATCTGAGGAAAACGCTACCAAAATTTTAAACACATCGCCTGGGTTACTCATTCATTAACAATTCTTGACCATTGCTACTCCCCCTCATGGGATGGCTACAAGTCCCTCCCTTCACCAAATCAGATCATGCCTCCATTTGGCTCCTCCCTTCCTAGAGGCATACATTTAAACATTAAGTACTCATGGTAAGGACTGTTCAATGTTGGACTGACCAATCAGAATCTATGCTTGAAGTTTGTTTTGATCACACTGACTGGGATATGTTCCGGGTTGCCTCTGAGAATAACATTGACATACGTATACATTGACTCCGTGACAGTTATTCAGGAAGTGCATAGAGGATGTTGATCCCACTTTGACTATTAGAACTTTTCCAAACCAATAAACATGGATAGATGGCAGCATTTGCACAAAACTGAAAGCACGAACCACCGTATTTAACCTGTTGGGGCTAGGGGGCAGCATTTGCACGGCCGGATAAAAAACGTACCCGATTTAATCTGGTTACTACTCCTGCCCAGAAACTAGAATATGCATATAATTAGTAGATTTGGAAAGAAAACACTCTAAAGTTTCTAAAACTGTTTGAATGGTGTCTGTGAGTATAACAGAACTCATATGGCAGGCCAAAACCTGAGAAGATTCCATACAGGAAGTGCCCTGTCTGACAATTTGTTGTCCTTCTGTTGCATCTCTATCGAAAATACAGCATCTGTGCTGTAACGTGACACTTTCTAAGGCTCCCGTTGGCTCTCTAAAGCCGCCAGAAAGTGGAATGGGGTGTCTGCTGTCTCTGGGCGAAGAACAGCAGGAGAATTTGTGAGTGGACAGCCTGGGGACAGGGACACCGGAGATGCGCGTTCATGAGAATTCTCTAATTTTCTTCTTTCAGCCTTTGAATAAATACAACGTTGCCCGGTTGGAATATTAACGCTATTTTACGAGAAAAATAGCATAAAAATTGATGTTAAACAGCGTTTGACATGCTTCTAAGTACGGTAATGGAATATTTTGACATTTCTTGTCACGAAATGCGCTCGCTTCAGATAGTGACCTGAACGCACGAACAAAACGGAGGTATTTGAATATAACTATGGATTATTTGGAACCAAAACAACATTTGTTGTTGAAGTAGAAGTCCTGGGAGTGCATTCTGACGAAGAACAGCAAAGGTAATCCAATTTTTCTTATAGTAAATCTGAGTTTAGGTTGTCCCAAACTTGGTGGGTGTCAAAATAGCTAGCCGTGATGGCCGGGCTACGTACTCAGAATATTGCAAAATGTGCTTTCGCCGAAAAGCTATTTTAAAATCTGACACTGCGATTGCATAAAGGAGTTCTGTATCTATAATTCTTAAAATAATTGTTATGTATTTTGTGAACGTTTATCATGAGTAATTTAGTAAATTCACAGGAAGTTTTTGGTGGGTATGCTAGTTCTGAACATCACATGCTAATGTAAAAAGCTGTTTTTTGATATAAATATGAACTTGATTGAACAAAACATGCATGTATTGTATAACATAATGTCCTAGGAGTGTCATCTGATGAAGATCATCAAAGGTTAGTGCTGCATTTAGCTGTGGTTTTGCTTTTTGTGACATATATGCTTGCTTTGAAAATGGCTGTGTGATTATTTTTGGCAGGGTACTCTCCTGACATAATCTAATGTTTTGCTTTCGCTGTAAAGCCATTTTGAAAATCGGACAATGTGGTTAGATTAAAAACCTCTTACATCTAGATGTTCCGCTAGAGGAACACCACTCCAATATCCAATGATAGGGCGTGGCGCGAAATACAAACTCCTCGAAAATCCGAAAATTTCCATTTTTCAAACATATGACTATTTTACGCCATTTTAAAGACAAGACTCTCCTTTATCTAACCACACTGTCCGATTTCAAAAAGACTTTACAACGAAAGCAAAACATTAGATTATGTCAGGAGAGTACCCAGCCAGAAATAATCAGACACCCATTTTTCAAGCTAGCAAAAATCCAGAAAAACCTGTCAAAATGTCATAAATTGATTTGCATTTTAATGAGGGAAATAAGTATTTGACCCCTCTGCAAAACACGACTTAGTACTTGATGGCAAAACCCTTGTTGGCAATCACAGAGGTCAGACATTTCTTGTAGTTGGCCACCAGGTTTGCACACATCTCAGGAGGGATTTTGTCCCACTCCTCTTTGCAGATCTTCTCCAAGTCATTAAGGTTTCGAGGCTGACGTTTGGAAACTCGAACCTTCAGCTCCCTCCACAGATTTTCTAAGGGAATAAGGTCTGGAGACTGGCTAGACCACTCCAGGACCTTAATGTGCTTCTTCTTGAGCCACTCCTTTGTTGCCTTGGCTGTGTGTTTTGGGTCCTTGTCATGCTGGAATACCCATGCACGACCCATTTTCAATGCCCTGGCTGAGGGAAGGAGGTTCTCACCCAAGATTTGACGGTACATGGCCCCGTCCATCGTCCCTTTGATGCAGTGAAGTTGTCCTGTCCCCTTAACAGAAAAACACCCCCAAAGCATAATGTTTCCACCTCCATGTTTGACGGTGTGGATGGTGTTCTTGGGGTCATAGGCAGCATTCCTCCTCCTCCAAATACGGCGAGTTGAGTTAATGCCAAAGAGCTCCATTTTGGTCTCATCTGACCACAACACTTTCACCCAGTTGTCCTCTGAATCATTGAGATGTTCATTGGCAAACTTCAGACGAGCATGTATATGTGCTTTCTTGAGCAGGGGCGCTGCATGATTTCAGTCCTTCACGGCGTAGTGTGTTACCAATTGTTTTCTTGGTGACTATGGTCCCAGCTGCCTTGAGATCATTGACAAGATCCTCCCGTGTAGTTCTGGGCTGATTCCTCACCGTTCTCATGATCATTGCAACTCCACGAGGTGAGATCTTGAATGGAGCCCCAGGCCGAGGGAGATTGTCAGTTCTTTTGTGTTTCTTCCATTTGCGAATAATCACACCAACTGTTGTCACCTTCTCACCAAGCCGCGTGGCGATGGTCTTGTAGCCCATTCCAGCCTTGTGTAGGTCTACAATCTTGTCCAGGTCTACAATCTTGTCCCTGACATCCTTGGAGAGCACTTTGCTCTTGGCCATGTGGAGAGTTTGTAATCTGATTGATTGCTTCTGTGGACAGGTGTCTTTTACACAGGTAACAAGCTGAGATTAGGAGCACTCCCTTTAAGAGTGTGCTCCTAATCTCAGCTCGTTACCTGTATAAAAGACACCTGGGAGCCAGAAATCTTTCTGATTGAGACGGGGTCAAAAACGTATTTCCCTCATTAAAATGCAAATCAATTTATAACGTTTTTGACATGCGTTTTTCTGGAATTTTTGGTTGTTATTCTGTCTCTCACTGTTCAAATAAACCTAGCATTAAAATTATAGACTGATCATTTCTTTGTCAGTGGGCAAACATACAAAATCAGCAGGGGATCAAATACTTTTTTCCCCTCACTGTAAGTAAGACATTTAAGCATGTTAACCCTCGCAAGGCTGCTGGCCCAGATGGCCTCCCTAGCCGCATCCTCAGAGCATGTGCAGACTAGTTGGCTGGAGTGTTTACGGACATATTCAATCTCTCCCAATCCCAGTCTGTTGTCCCTTCTTGCTTCAACATTTTCACCTTTGTTCCTGTAATCAAGAAAGCGAAGGTAACTGAACTAAATGCATATCGCCCCATAGCGCTCACTTCAGTCATCATGAAGTGCTTTGAGAGGCTAGTTAAGGGTCATATCACCTCCACCTTACCTGACATCCTAGACTCACTACAGTTTGCATAACACCCCAACAAATTCATGGATGACGCCATTGCCATCACACTGCCCTATCCCATCTGGACAAGAGGAATACCTATGTAAGAATGCTGTTCATTGACTACAGCTCAGCATTCAACACCATAGTGCCCTCCAAGCTCGTCACTAAGCCTGGGGCCCTGGGAATTGACCTTGCAATGTGCAACTGGGTCCTGGACTTCCTGACGGAACAATCCTCAGAGGGCCCCACAAGGGTGTGTTCTCAGCCCCCTCCTGTACTTCCTGTTCACCCATGACTGTGTGGACACATGGCTCCAACTCAATCATCAAGTTTGCAGACAACAACGGTAGGCCTGATTACCAACAATGACAAGACAGCCTAAAAGGAGGAGGTGAGGGCCCTGGCAGAGTGGTGCCAGGAAAATAACCTCTCCCTCAACGTAAAAAACAACAAAAGGATCGTGAACTTTAGGAGACAGTGGGAGCACGCCCCCATCAACATAGACGGGGCCACAATGGAGATGAAAAGCTTCAAGTTCCTCTGTGTGCACATCACTGACAACCTGAAATGGTCCACCCACACAGACAGTGGTGAGGAGGCGGCTGAAGAAATTGCACCATTGAGAGCATCCTGTCGGGCTGCATTACCTCATGGTACAGCAATTGCACTGTCCACAACCACAGGCCTCTCCAGAGGATGGTGCGGTCTGCCCAATGCATCACCAGGGGCACACTGCCTGCACATCTACAGCACCCGGTGTCACAGGAAGGACAAGAGCGATAACATCTGTGTAGCAACCAATAAAATTGTATTTTATTTGAGTGTGGAAGTGAATCCTGGATAGTATGTTTGTCTGTCCTAACCTTCCCCAACAAGAAAATCAAATATTTATTTTCCATCAAACTTCTTTAACTGACGAGACACAATATGTACACTATAAACCCTCCAGCTGCAATTACACAATCTAACTACAGAAACACTCAACTCTGAGATAAAGCCATTCTCAAAACCGGATACCAGTCAAACCATCAAATTCACTGCTCTGCACACCAAATGACAACCCCTCTGGTCCTAAACTGAGAGACCAACTCCATTTACTCGGCCCATGATCACAAGCACCAAGCTCTATCTGATATGTAGCCAGCTATAAGAGACTTGGAGCAATCGTGATTGTATTGGTCACATGTTTAGCAGATGTTATTGTGGGTATAGCGAAATGCTTGTGCTTCTAGGTCCAACAGTGCAGCAATATCTAACAATTTCAAAACATATACCCAATACACACAAATCTAACTAACGAATGGAATTAAGAATATATAAATATTGACAAGCAATGTTAGAGCGACGTAGACTAAGATACAGTAGAATAGAATACAGTATATACACGAGATGACTAATGCAAGATATGTATACATAAAAGTGACTAGTGTTCCATTTATTAAAAGGGGCCAGTGATCCGTGTATATAGGCAGCAGCCTCTCTGTGCTAGTGATGGCTAATTAACAGTCTGATGCCCTTGAGATAGAAGCTGTTTTTCAGCATCTCGGTCCCAGCTTTGATGCACCTGTACAGACCTTGCCTTCTGGATGATAGCAGGGTGAACAGGCAGTGGCTCGGGTGATTGTTGTCCTTGATGATCTTTTTGGCCTTCCGGTGACATATGTGTCCTGGAGGGCAGGTAGTTTGCCCCCAGTGATGAGTTGTGCAGACCACACCACCCTCTGGAGAGCCCTTCGGTTGCGGGCAGTGCAATTCCCATACCAGGCTGTGATACAGCCCGACAGGATGCTCTCAATTGTGCATCTGTAAAAGTATGTGAGGGTTTTAGGTGACAAGCCAAATTTCTTCAGCCGTAGAGGTTGAAGAGGCGCTCTTGCGCCTTCTTCACCATACTGTCTGGAACAGTTAGCCATATCCTCCTCATTCTCCTCCACCTTAACAGGACACACACTAGGCCTACATGCTGCAGGAGCTGTCAACTGCTCCTCAACGACCAGAAGTGACAAAACCGGTGGATCTGGCTTTTCCACCAAACTCACTTCTTCAAGCTCCTGATTCAAGACACAGCAGTGTCACCCCACAAAATACAGATCGGGTCTTCCAGCAGATCCTCACTAAACTCAATGAGAAGTGTGTCAGCTAAATCAAAACCTGACACCCAAATAACCTCACGGTCAGCCTGCTGAGTAACCACAACTTCCTCTGTGGCAAAGATTGTGTCAGCTAAAGGACAAAAGACTCACTGACAAACTGATTTCAACAAATCACTTGGAGGAACCAACTAATTTCTCAGATCATAAATATAACCTAGTGGCTCAGTGTCACTCAACCACCAAAGAAATTGACACTCGACTCAACCTACATATCTCTGCTAGAGACACACATGAATCACGTTCCTCACTAGGGAGAACCATTTCCTGGGAACCACTGTTTAGTTTGGTAAAGAATGTTTCTTTCATTCTCATCTGGCTTGCCATCATCACTCTACAGACTGAGTAACTTCACACACTGAGGATACCTCAACTCTCCTTGAGAGACTTTTCCCCCTGAGACACCTGATTTTTCACTGGGGTTACATGAACCTCATCACTTTGGTAAACTAGCGTATCACTGCTCACTGTAGAAAAAAATGCTTTATTAACAAGACTGTCTGACTGGTAACAAACTCCCCCCTCTATAATGTCCTTCATTTATCTGCTTTTTCCAAGTCCTATTTCCTGTTCTAGCCTTGCAATTTCCAACAAGCCTTCCTCCTGACCTCTAATTTGCACAACTCCTCTGCCATTTCAACCTCTAGCATTTATGTCACTTGACATAACTGATTCCTTGTTAGCTTGGAGAGAGTGAGCGAGATCATGAGCAGATTTTTCAGCAGGTTTTAACAAAAAGATAGATAAACTTGGACATATACAGGATACTACCCTCCACAACAACCTTCACTCCAAATCAAAACTCCAAACCGATTTTGGACAAAATTAACTGGAAGGATTCCTCATACTAAAGATTCTCAATTCCAAGGTCTATACAGCAAATGCACTGGCAAATCAACCAGCAAAATAAGAACAAGAAACCTGAAAAAAACATCCAACCTGGAACTGCGTGAGTAATGATTAGTCTGAAACTACTTTTAAAGCCAAGAAAAATACATTACAATGATGTATTTTACTTAAGGATGGAATGCTACGTTAAGGCTACCAAGCTTGCTAGGACAGAACAGATCTGGCTGCAACTTCAGTTAGCACTGAGGTGTGAAGTGAGGTGTCACAGCCCTTGCAACTAACAATGGCAGGAGGGTTTCACAGCCTCCCCCACCCAAATGCCTTTGAAGCGCCCTCCATCTGTGCAGAGGTCATTACAATACAGTACCCCCTGTATTCATCTCTATTTTGAACTGATATGCAGCCAGGACACTTCAATTGTAAATTACCTCAATAAGATACAATATTGTTGCTTTGATCACATCAAAAGAGATCCTCCTCACAATCTCAAAACAACAACAGCCACAGGACAACTTTGTTTGGATGTTGTAAAGGACCATTCGCCGAAACTGAAGAGATATAGCTAGCTAACAACCTCCCTTTCCACGTGGGAAAAAAAATGTTGGCCAGAGACTTGCTAGCTGTGTTAGCTAGCTGGGATATTCTACAAGGAATCTCTCTCAACTGGGCGGGACACCTACTCCCGTTGGAATCCAAGCAGCAATGCAGCAGCCACCTGGCGATCTGTTCACCGTCTGCCTTGGCCTGTCTCCCCATCTGGTACAGGTACCCCTGCCACACTCCATCTCTTACGAGCTTTCGCTTACCTCCAGCACACACGCACTGTTGGGGCAAGTGACTCTGAACTTACAATGGCTAGCCCCAAGTCGTTATATTTTTTCTTGTGCTTTATGATTACTGCATGCTTTGTTGACTATGAACTTGCTTGTTTACCTAACCCGTGGGACAGACCACCCCCCCCCCCCCACCCCCACACTCGGGACTCTGACTTTTGGTTACACAGACTCTTGGCATCGCATCCTATTCTAACTACCTCTCGCCAGCTTTGTATTCATGTTACCTGATGAAATTGCTGTACAACATGATCTTGTTGCCATCTGATGCACATGTCAAAAAGAAAATCAACACCGCAAAGCTCTCCTTGTCCTCTGCCGTGCCCTGATTGTGTTACTGCTGATGGCATCTGGAAATGTGCATGTACCCCCTGGCCAATCTACTGTTGCTAGCTCCAATACTGACTTGTGCTCTGATATCTGGTTCACTGATTTCTGCTCTCGTAAAAGCCTGGGTTTTCAGCACATTAACACTAGAAGCGTATTACCTAAAATTGATCAATTGAAAGTGGGTTCACAGCTCCAATCCAGATGTGTTGGTCATTACTGAGACGTGGTTTTGAACACTGATAACCTTTCTCAGCAAGACAGATCTTCCAAAGGTGGTGGAGTGGCAACTTTACAAATGAACACCTTCAGTGCTTGGTTGTCTCCACCAAGTCTGTCCCCAAACAATTTGATCTGTTGGTTTTAACATTACACTTTCAAATAGCTTTTTGTTGACTGTTGCTGATTGTGATCGTCCACCATCAGTACCAGCCTGTACCATAAATGCCCTAAGCTCTCTCCTGGCCCCTTACACTAAGTCTGAATTTGTCCCGCTAGGTGACTTAAACTGGGACATGCTTAAACTACCTGACCAAGTCCTAAAGCAATAGGCCTCCCTAAATCTTTCTCAGATTATTACCAATCCCACAAGGTATGACTCCAAACACCTAGAAAAGGCTACTTTACTTGATGTTTTCCTCACAAATAATCCTGATAGGTACCAGTCTGGTGTTTCCTGTAATGACCTTAGTGATCACTGTTTTACAGCATGTGTTCGTAATGGCTGCTCAGTGAAATGACCTGTCCTGATTTGTCGTAGAAGCTTGCTAAAAAAACTTTCATGAAGGAAGGCTTGTTCATTACTTGGCCTCTGTAAATTGGTATAGAATCAGCTTGATCCCCTTTTGTCGAAGATGCTTGGACTTTTTTTTTCCAAATATATTTTCAGGGGTATTGTTAACAAACATGCCCCCATAAAGAAATGTTGATTTAAAAACAGGTTCAACCCTCTTAGGCCTCACTCCCCCCTATCTGAGATACCTACTGCAGCCCTCATACTCCACACAACACCCGTTCTGCCAGTCACATTCTGTTAAAGGTCCCCAAAGAACACATCCCTGGGTCACTTCTCTTTTTAGTTCGCTTGCGACTGGAACGAGCTGCAAAAAAACACTCGAAACTGGACAGTTTTATCTCTATCTCTTCATTTAAAGACTCAATCATGGACACTCTGGCAGTTATGGCTGCTTCACATGATGTATTGTTCTCTACCTTCTTGCCCTTTGTGCTGTGGTCTGTGCCCAATAATGTTTGTACCATGTTTTGTGCTGCCATGTTGTCACGTTGTGTTGCTACCAAGCTGTGTTGTCAGGTGTTGCTGCCATGCTGTCTTAGGTCTCCCTTTATGTAGTGCTGTCTCTCGTCGTGGTGTGTTTTGTCCTATATTTTTTTTGAAACAATTAAATAGCTTGAGAAAACACTAACTATTCTCTAAATCTGCCCAAAACACTACTAGTCAGAACAGCCCGCTAAAGAGAACCAATAGACTGACAAGTCAGTTAGCCACTAGCTCACCGCTAACTGACCAATATATGCACGCGCGCCAAATCCCAGAGATAAACACTCCTACCAGGCAAAAGCCAAAACAGAATGCCATGCACAAATGCTAAAAACTATAGTCACAGTTAGCCACTAGCCTAGCACTAACATATGTGCCACAGAGTCCTCCAGACTCCAAACTGGGAAATCTAATCCTGCACACAGCACTAACAAAACCATAGCCAGAGTAGTCAACATAAAATGTTTTGGGCCCTGAGCAAAATACCTCATCAACCCTACAGTAGCTAAAAAAAATACCAGCTGAAAGCAATTGACTACCATCGTGGGCTTGGCCACACCACACATTTCTGTTGATCAAAGCCATCTTGCTAACATGCAACTCACAGTAGCACTGCTGAAAACCTTACCTAGCATGCTAGCTCAACACAAACACCTGCTACAAACTTTGTCAACCAATGCCCAACCACAATGGTTTTACAACCACCCGGACTACAACCACATATGTTAACATTTATCCCAGATGAGCCCCAATATGTTACAAACCCCAAAACTAGCCTCCTAATATTGTTGCAATCACTAAGACAAGGGATCATAAGCATAGTTACATGATCTATAACCTGAATGAAAGTGTGTATTTAAGTGAGAAATCAGTGTATGTGCCTATGAAGACAGCAACCTTACCTTGGTCCAGGGCCAGCTCTGTCTCTTTTTGATCACCAGTTCAAACAGATTATCATTTGTTCAGATGGTGACAAAACACAAATATGTACAAAAATACTCTGACAATTCCCTTCAATTGGCAGTACCTGATGTGCTTCTCAAGCTTTGTCTCAGAACCTAGACCTGGTTGCTGCCACCTGGGGATGGACTATGGAAGTGTATCCTGGATAGTGTGATAAAGGAGATTATTACCTGAAGGGCTCCAGTAGTGTCTCCCGCTTCTTCAGTTTCTCCAGTTCAGCTGTAGTTGGCATGGTAATGTTCATTTTCTGTTGGGCCAGAGCATCTCTCAGTGGTTGTTGGTTTCTGTGCCAAAGCTTGACCATTTCCAGAGTGGAATTCCATCTCCTTCTGTTGCCCATTTGCATCTTGCAGTTGTCCTAGGTCTGCAGCTTTTGGTGGGCTGTGTTTGAAATTCCCAACGACATTTCAGCATTAGGCTAGGGCATTGTCAAACCCACTGTTCACAGTCTTCACATACACTGCTGCTGCTCTGTTTATTATCTATCCTGATTGCCTAGTCACTTTTACCCCTACATACAGTACATGTATATATTACCTCGTACCCCTGCACATTGACTCGGTACCGGTACTCCTTGTATATAGCCTCGTTATTGTTATTTTATTGTTTCTTACTTTCTAACTCTGCATTGTTGAGAAAGGGCTCGTAAGTTAGCATTTCACTGTAAAGTCTACTGCCCTACAAAGGCAAAACGCAGTAATTATTTAAAAGAAAATCTGACTTCATAGTAGTTTTCTGTCTAGACAGACAGCAATTTCCAATACTCCATGATATATTCTGATCAACTGGCTTGTTCTTGTGTCACGAAACTAAATACCACATTAATCAGATAATATACCTGGCTATTACAACAGATCAAAGATTTTTGACTCTGTTATGCCTTTGTAGGGCAGTCCGCACCTGTTGTATTCGGCGCGTGTGACAAATCAAATTTGACTTGATTTGTGCTATATTAAAGGGCATGTGTTCAAAAGGCAGGTGTCTCGCAGCTGCATTCACGTTCCGTGCACGGTCTGTGCCAAGTGTGGTAACTTTCTGGTCAATGTTCCACTGTTTTGCTACATCGTCTCAGCAATGTGCGCTGTAACCCCGAGGTAGCTGTGTTTACTCACCGACGTCCAGTGGTCTCCTGTGAGAGCAACAGCCGTTGCATGTTTAAACTCTTCCGCTTTTGTAGCCCTTTCGTTTTCATACAGCTTGTGTATTCAACTACGGTGGATCTCGAGGGTAAATCATCTGTGAAATTCTTCGATGTGATCCAAATGATGTCCCTCAAGCTTTCATCGTCCACAATGTGAATTGGCTTGCAAGCTGTAGCTATCCACTTTGCAGCTTTTGTTAACTTGCTGCTCCTTGACTTGTCCATAGGCCTCCCGCTCGCACTCTCATCTAGAGTAGCCTACCGAGGATATCTACTGCCGGCCCTCTCACTACTAACGTTACTAGTATTGACGGCCTCAACGGTGTGTTTTGCTTGTAAATGCTACCTGAGACCTCTTGCAGCTTTCTCCATCACTCACTCATAGCAAGTGGGTGACAAAGCAAACTAGCGTGAGCGTGTGGGCTTGAATTTGATCTATTTAGGTTCAAAGGGTAAAAAATATGAAAATGCATTAATGGCGTCCCAAAAAATTATGCTGTTGTGCATTTTAAATTAATTGCACACATTAACACGTTAACTGTGACAGCCCTACTATTTACTGTTGGTAATAGTTCATGATATTTTTTAACATTTTTATCTAGCCTTGATCTATATAGTCCTTTTAATATAGTCCTTTATGTTTAAACAGTCCTTGGGAAGAAAGAGAGGGGGAAGAGAAATCTGGAATGATGGATGATGCTACACTTGAGTGTGTGAGATAACATCCTCTCTATGGTCTAAACAGCATGCATTATGAATGGTTTTGTGCAGCGCAAATGTCATTTCTTCATCTGAACATGCTGAGCATCTCTAACTGCACCTAATCCAGAACCTTGGAGACAGGCAGTCTTTCATTCATGGCTGCACTCTGCTGTGGCCCAAAGAATATGCACTTCGTGTGAGGATTCATGAATTTATATATTTAGCAGAACTCCAATGATTAATTTGTAATCTTAGATACTTTTTTATTTCTTTTTGACAATCTATGTAGGTGAACCTATGAATCTGAAATGAGGCGGCATTATTATTTTGTGCCTCTCCAAAATTCAAATCTCGATCTAACAACATCTCACCCATTGAGTCACCAGCTTGGAACTGTTTCAGGCAGCACTCAACAAACTTTCATCCTGTTTTCTTCTCTGCATCCTCTTAACCAGAGAGGAGGAGAGGAGACAGTGAGTGTGTTATAGCCAGAAGGCCTGGTTGTCTAATGGTGCGTGCAAGTGGGAAGTGTGTTGTGGTCCAGCAGGTCCCTGCAGGGCGCTACTGACTGTCACTCCTCCCCCAGGGCTGTGCCTGTGCCACCATCACTTCCTGCCCCTCAGGCAAACAGGCTCTGTTACTCTGCTCTTAATGCTTTATTGCTCAAATCAATAGTGATACTTGCATGGCAGGAGGCATAGTGTGTGTGCACATAGAGGGACAATGCCTGAGTTGACAGACTAAACGGGATCAGCTCCTGCATAATCAATGCAAAGGAAAGAGTAATGCTATTCAAATATACAGTAGTCTGCCTATGATTTACCCTCCATTCCTTTAGGAACAAAGAATGTCACAATGTCATAAACAGGATTGGATATTATGTAATCATGGGTCATCAAATCACACTGACAGCTTTATGTTAGAACAAGAATGCAGTCTTGAGCAATATTAATTTAATTTGTCAAGATTACAGACCGGGTCTTTTTCAATATAATTAATGTTTCACATGAAACCCCTCATTATTATTATTATTACATTATTTAAAAATATGCTGAATTCAGCTCTGAGAGAGGTCTGTTGCTGTAGTTGATTCCATTTCTCGTCACCTTTTCCACAAAGGCCAAAAGCACTTCCAAACCCCACAGATTTGGATGCTTATTGCATTATCCGCTATATGTCCAGGCTTATCCTCACACCTGTACACCCCCTGGCAGCGCTGTAGTCTCCACACACTGAGCTTACTGAGCTTTTTCAAAGAACAAGTTAACTACTGACTTTCAGCATGCATATATACGGAAGGTCACTCAACTTGTACTCCACTGACTCAGATGACTGATGATTGGCTAAACTAAATGGATAGTAAGATGATAGTTGGAGAGCTGTACTGTTAGATTTCAGTGTAGCCTTTGATGTTATTGATCATAATTTGTTATTGAAAAAACTCATCTGTTATGGCTTTACATCACCTGCCATCACATGGTTGGAGAGTTACTTATCCAATAGGACTCAGATTATTCTTTAATGGAAATTCTTTAACATCAGATATGTACAGTGTGACCGTTACTCTTCTCTATTTTACAAATTATTTTCCACTTGTTTGACAAGAAGCTAAAATGTATGCTGATGATTGCACACTACACTTCAGCACCTACAGCCTGTGAGCTCACTGAGACTCTTAGCAAAGTGTGTCAGAATGGGTCTTATAGTTAGAGTCAGAATAGGTCACTAACAATAAACTGGTCTTAAATACATATAAAACCAAAAGCATCGTATTTGGTTCAAAACCTCAACTGGAGTTGTGCATACATGGGGTTACCATTGAACAAGTTGAAAAAGCTGAACTCCAATAAGTAACTATGGATGGTTAGTTATCATGGTGAAGTCATATTGACAAAGTTTTGTAAATATGGGGGAGGGTATATCTGAAGAGTGCTGTAGGATTAGTTAAGATACTCTTTGAAGAGGTAAGGTTGATGTTTTAGGAAGATGGGCAGGAACTCGCCGGTCCAAGCTTCAGAGGGAAGCTGGTTCCACCATTGGGGTGCCAGGACAGAGAATAACTTGGACTGGGCTGAGCGGGATCTGCCCTCCCGTTGGGGTTGGAGGGCAAGAGACCTGAGGTGGCAGAACAGAGTGTTCGGGTTGGGGTAGGCGGCCAAAGGAGGAATTGGCTTTTGGGGGTGACCAGTGAAATATACCTGCAGGAGTGCTGGCAAATGGTGGGTGCTGCTATGGTGACCAGTGAGCTGAGATAAGGCGGGGCTTTACCTAGCAAAGACTTATAGATGACCTGGAGCCAGTGGGTTTGGCGACGAATATGAAGCGAGGACCAGCCAACGAGAGCATACAGGTCGCAGTGGTGGGTAGTATTTTGGGCTTTGGTGACAAAATGGATGGCACTGTGATAGACTGCATCCAATTTGCTGAGTAGAGTGTTGGAGGCTATTTTGTAAATGACATCGCCAAAGTCAAGGACTGGTAGGATAGTCAGTTTTACGAAGGTATTTTTGGCAGCATGAGTGAAGGAGGCTTTGTTGCGAAATAGGAAGCTGATTCTCGATTAACTTCTATGGGCTACGTGGGATGCTAGCGTCCCACCTGCGGGACACAGCCAGTGAAATATCAGGGCGGCAAATTCAAAAACAACAAAATGTCATAATTAAACTTTCTCAAACATACAACTATTTTACACCATTTTAAAGATACACTTCTCCTTGATGTAACCACATTGTCCGATTTCAAAAAGGCTTTACAGCGAAAGCAAAACATTAGATTATGTTAGGAGAGTACCCAGCCAGAAATAATAATCACACAGCCATTTTCCAAGAAAGGACATGTGTCAATAAAACCCAAAACACAGCTAAATGAAGCACTGACCTTTGACGATCTTCATCAGATGACACTCCTAGGACATTATGTTACACAATACATGTATGTTTTGTTCAATAAAGTTCATATTTATATCCAAAAACAGCATTTTACATTGGCGCGTGATGTTCACAAAATGTATTCCCACCAAAACTTTCGGTGAATGTGCACATCAATTTACAAAAATACTCATCATAAATGTTGACAAAATATATAACAATTATTTAAAGAATTATAGATAGACTCTCCTGGATGTAACCGCTTTGTCAGATTTTAAAATAGCTTTACGGAGAAAGCACATTTTTCAATATTCAAAGTACATAGCTCAACCATCACAGAGAGCTATACAGACACCCGCCAAGTTTGGGGCAACCTAAACTCAGAATTAGTATTAGAAATATTCTCTTACCTTTGCTGATCTTCATCAGAATGCACTCCCAGGACTGCTACTTCCAAAGGAATGATGTTTTTGTTTGAAATAATCCATATTTATGTACAAATACCTCCGTTTTGTTCGTGCGCACAGATCACTTATCCAAAGGCATAACGCGCGAGCGCGGAACCAGAGACGAAAAGTCAAAATGTTCCATTACCGTACTTAGAAGCATGTCAAACGCTGTTTAAAATCAATCTTTATGGTATTCTTAATGTAAAATTGTGATAATATTCCAACCGGACAATAGCATATTCATTCAAGAAGAAAACGCTCACGTGACCGCGCATATCCAATCCCTTTGTTGCCAGGCAGACCACTCAGTAACTGAGCTCCTATACTCTGCCCAGTGACAGGAGAATGCTCAAACCACTTTCTGAAGACTTTTGACAGCCAATGGAAGCCTTAGGAAGTGCAACGTAACCCCACAGATACTGTAGTTTCGAAAGGGACTAGAAAGAAGAACTACAATTCTCAGATCCTCCACTTCCTGGTTGACTTTTTCTCAGGTTCTTGCCTGCCATATGAGTTCTGTTATACTCACAGATACCATTCAAACAGTTTTAGAAACTTCAGAGTGTTTTCTATACAAATCTACTAATAATATGCATATTCTATTTTATGGGCCAGAGTAGTAACCTATTTAAATTGGGTACGTTTTTCATCCGGCAGTGAAAATACTGCCCCTTGCCCAGACAGGTTAAATTTTGGATTGGATATGCTTAATGTGAGTCTGGAAGGAGATTTTACAGTCTAACCAGACACCTAGGTATTTGTAGTTGTCCACATATTCTAGGTCAGAACCGTACAAAGTAGTGATGATAGAAGGGCAGGCAGGTGCGGGCAGTGTTCAGTTGAAAAGCATGCATTTAGTTTTACTTGCATTTAAGAGCAGTTGGAGGCCATGGAAGGAGAGTTGTATGGCATTGAAGCTTGTCTGGAGGTTAGTTAAAACACTGTGTCCAAAGAAGTGCCAGAAGTATACAGAAGGATGTCGTCTGCGTAGAGGTGAATCAGAGAATCACCAGCTGCAAGAGCGACATCATTGATGTATACAGAGAAAAGAGTCGGCCCGAGATTGAACCCTGTGGCACCCCCATAGAGGCTGCCAGAGGTCCGGACAACACGCCCTTCGATTTGACACACTAAGCTCTGTCTGAGAAGTAGTTGGTGAACCAGACGAGGCAGTCATTTGAGAAACCAAGGCTGTTGAGTCTGCCGATAAGAATGTGGCGATTGACAGAGTCGAAAGCCTTGGCCAGGTTATTGAATATGGCTGCACAGTATTGTCTTTTATCGATGGCGGTTATGATACCATTTAGGACCCTGAGCGTGGCTGAGGTGCACCCATGACCAGCTCGGAAACCAGATTGCATAGCAGAGAAGGTACGGACTGGGAACCCTCGCTGGAGGCTCCGGACTAGGAACCCTCGCAGGAGGCTCTGGACTGGGAACCCTCGCAGGAGGCTCTGGACTGCCGACCCTCGCTGGAGGGTCTGGACCGCCGACTGTCGCTGGAGGCTCTGGACCGCCGACCATCGCTGGAGGCGCTGGACTGCCGACCGTCGCTGGAGGCTCTGGACCGCCGACCATCGCTGGAGGCGCTGGACTGCCGACCATCGCTGGAGGCGCTGGACTGCCGACCGTCGCTGGAGGTCTGGTGCGTGGAGCGGGCACAGGACATACCGGGCTGGGGAGACGCACAGGTGGCCTGGTGCATGGAGCTGGCACAGGACGTACCAGGCTGGGAAGACGCACAGGAGGCCTGGTGCGTGGAGCTGGCACAGGACGTACCGGGCTGTGGAGGCGCACTGGAGGTCTGGAGCGTAGAGCTGGCACAACGTGTCCTGGACAGATGACAATCTTCGCACGGCAAGTGCGGGGAGCTGGCACAGGACGTACCAGGCTGGGAAGACGCACAGGAGGCCTGGTGCGTGGAGCTGGCACAGGACGTACCGGGCTGTGGAGGCGCACTGGAGGTCTGGAGCGTAGAGCTGGCACAACGTGTCCTGGACAGATGACAACCTTCGCACGGCAAGTGCGGGGAGCTGGCACAGGACGTACCAGGCTGGGAAGACGCACAGGAGGCCTGGTGCGTGGAGCTGGCACAGGACGTACCGGGCTGTGGAGGCGCACTGGAGGTCTGGAGCGTAGAGCTGGCACAACGTGTCCTGGACAGATGACAACCTTCGCACGGCAAGTGCGGGGAGCTGGCACAGGACGTACCGGGCTGTGAAGGCACACTGGAGACACCGTGCGTAGAACCGGCACACATTGTAGTGGAACGATAACACACTCCTCAAAGTGATTTGATTAAAGGACTTGCAGGGCTGGGGAGGCGTACTGGAGACCTGGTGCGTGGGGCCGGCACAGTCTTCACCAGACGGCTAGCACGCTCCTCAGGACGAGTACGGAGAGCTGACTCAGGTGGCATTAAACTAAGGACACGCTCCTTAGTGCGAATGTTGTGCCTCATGCACCAACACAACAGCTCTCTCATAACTCTCTCCACCAATTTCCCCATCAACTCCTTAACTGTCTCTGATTCACTCCCTTCACTCCCCTCCAAGTTCACCTTCCTCTCCCAGACTGGCTCTGGTTCACACCTTGGCTCCGCCAACCACCCCGTGTGCCCCCCCAAAAAAAGTTTTTGAGGCTGCCTCTCGGGCTTCCTACGTCATGGCAGCGAGCCTCAATGTCGTCGCCTTTCATCCTTCGCTGCTTCCGCCTGCTTCCATGGCAGGCTTTTGTCTCCTGCCATTATTTCATCCCAAGTCCATCGATGTCCTCCACTCCTGGCTTTCCTCCCAGGCTCAGGATCCCTGCTGCTCCTGGGCACGCTGCCTGGTCCGTGGGTGGTGGGATCTTCTGTAACGAACGTCGTTGTAATGATGGTCGGACCAAGATGCAGTATTTGTTAGGTTAATCATATTTATTAATGATAACCAGCAACAAAACAATAAAGAGTAACGAACAAAACGTACAGCTTTGTAGGGCTAAAAGCTACAATACAAAATCAAGATCCCACGAACAACAGGTGGGAAAAGGCTGCCTAAATATGATCCCCAATCAGAGACAACGATAGACAGCTGCCTCTGATTGGGAACCATACCAGGCCAACATAGAAATACAAAAAACTAGAGTACCCACCCTAGTCACACCCTGACCTAACCAAAATAGAGAATAAAAAGGCTCTCTAAGGTCAGGGCATGACAGGCAGTTAGGAAAGCAAAGGCTAGCTTTTTCAAATAGAAATTTGCATGCTGTAGCACAAACTCCAAAAAGTTATGGGACACTGTAAAGTCCATGGAGAATAAGAGCACCTCCTCCCAGCTGCCCGCTGCACTGAGGCTAGGAAACAATGTCACCACCGATAAATCCACGATAATTGAGAATTTCAATAAGCATTTTTCTACGGCTGGCCATGCTTTTTAAGATGGTGAGGAAAGCACTTTTAAAAAATAACCAGGCATCCTCTACTGATGGAATGAGGTCAATATCCTTCCAGGATACCCGGGCCAGGTCGATTAGAAAGGCTTGCTCGCTGAAGTGTTTTAGGGAGCGTTTGACAGTGATGAGGGGTGGTTGTTTGACCGCTGACCCATTACGGATGCAGGCAATGAGGCAGTGATTGCTGAGATCCTCGTTGAAGACAGCAGAGGTATATTTAGATGGCAGGTTGGTCAGGATGATATCTATGAGGGTGCCTGTGTTTACGGATTTGGGGTTATACCTGGTAGGTTCCATGATAATTTAGGTGAGATTGAGGGCATCTATCTTAGATTGTAGGACGGTCGGGGTGTTAAGCATATCCCAGTTTAGGTCACCTAACAGTACGAGCTCTGAAAATAAATGGGGGGCAATTAATTCACATATGTTGTCCAGGGCACAGCTGGGGGCTGAGGGGGGTCTGTAACAAGTGGCAACAGTGAGAGACTTGTTTCTGGAAAGGTGCATTTTTTAAAGTAGAAGCTCGAACTGTTTGGGCACAGACCTGGATAGCATGACAGAACTCTGCAGGCTGTCTCTGCAGTAGATTGCAATTCCACCCCCTTTGGCAGTTCTATCTTGGCGGAAAATGTTGTAGTTGGGGATGGAAATTTCTGAATTGTTGGTGGCCTTCCTATGCCAGGATTCAGACATGGCTAAGACATCCGGGTTGGCAGAGTGTGCTAAAGCAGTGAAAAAAACAAACTTAGGGAGGAGGCTTCTGATGTTAACATGCATGAAACCAAGGCTTTTACGGTTACGGAAGTCAACAAATGATAGCGCCTGGAGAATAGGAGTGGAACTGAGGGCTACAGGGCCTGAGTTAACCTCTACATCACCAGAGGAACAGAGGAGGTGTAGGATAAGGGTATGGCTAAAGGCTATAAGAGTGCGTTGGGGACAGAGAATAAAATGAGCAGATTTCTGGGCATGGTAGAATAGATTCAAGGCATAATGTACAGACAAGGGTATGGTAGGATGTGAGTACAGTGCATGACGATGAGAGAGGTTTCATCTCTAGAGGCATCAATTAACCTTGGTGAGGTCACACATGTGTGTGGGGTGGGACGAAAGAGCTATCTAAGGCATTTTGAGTGGGACTGAGGGCTCTACAGTGAAATAAAAAAATAAAAACTAGCCAAGACAGCAGTAGACAAGGCATATTGATATTAGAGAGAAGCATAAAGCAATCACAGCTGTTGATCAGGAGAGATAAGACAACAATGGGTAAATGGTGATAAATGGGCAGAGTGGGTCAGTTAGGTACATACAGGACCTGAGTTCGATGCTGGGGCCAACAGGTAAACAAAGTGAGGTACCGTGTTGTTGAAACAGTCCAGGGGGCATCAGCTGTGTAGCCGAGTGATCATAGGGTCAAAAGAGCAACAATATGTGAGTCAGGATGCTGTTCGGTAGTCACTACTAGCTGGGCAGGCAGGGGACACAGTGTTCAGAAAAGCTAGCGGGCCAGGGCTAGTAGATGGTTCATAACAGAATAGCCTGTTGAGACCATATCGGGCGATCACGTCGGCAGTCCAGTCGTGATGGATTGGCGGGGCTCCGTGTCGACAATACTGGGTTCAGGCCAAATGGCAAAGGAGGTATTGTAGCCCTAGAATTAGCTGGTATTTGGGCCTAGCCCGAGGCTAGCTCAAGGCTAGCTGGTGCTTGCTCGGGACAGAGGCGTTAGCCACTCGTTAGAAGAGCAGTTCTGTCTTGTTTGGGTTGAGCTTGAGGTGGTGGGCCGACATCCAAACGGAGATATCTGTCGCCACCTGGGTGTCAGAAGGGGGGGAAGAAGAAAAGTAGTTGATTGTCATCTGCATAGCAATGATAGGAGAGACCATGTGAGGATATGACGGAGCTGAGTGACTTGGATGGAGAGTGTATGGAGAGAAGAGGAGAGGGCCTAGAACTGAGCCCTGGGGGACACCAGTAGTGAGAGTATGTGATGTTGCAGACAGAGGTTTTCTGCCCATGATATCATTTCAAGTCTTTTTACATTGTGTTTTATGTGATTTATCTTGGTTTGGTAATATAATTTCTTCTTTGTTTTGTTAAATAAAGACTCAGTAAGTCTTATTTATTTAAATTGTGATTATGAAATATCAAACTGTCGGGGCAACAAAACAATCCCAGGCAAGACATAATGTAAACAAACAAAGACAAGACATCATAAGGTGTTCTATCTGAGAGTTCTCCAGCGGCCGCTGGGCCAGCCCTCCTTCGATCAGTCAGTATCAGACAGCTGGTATTCTCAGTTGCTTGTATCCTACAACAAGCATGTAGGTTACGCTACTGTATCAAAATTACAATTTACAAGTGGAGTCAGCTATGGACGTTACAACAGTAAAATGTTATTCTAATTTGCATTGACAAGTTCAACAATATAGGCCGCCAACTGAGGTGCAACGGTTGAGTCGGTATCAGCTTGATCTCTTGCAGTGCAAACACTTGCCTGGAAAAGTCGACCCTCAGCAACTATAGGGTTGAATAACTTCGCTATCAAAAGGTTGCAATATTAAACTCCATATCCAATAGGAAATCAATTAGCCAGCT
The DNA here is from genome assembly GCF_901001165.1 of Salmo trutta. Taxonomy (NCBI): domain Eukaryota; kingdom Metazoa; phylum Chordata; class Actinopteri; order Salmoniformes; family Salmonidae; genus Salmo; species Salmo trutta. The sequence goes on from NC_042972.1 coordinate 45,716,934, forward strand.
AGCATCTCCAGCAAAGTTTGCAAGTGCATGAACGTTTATTTGGCTTTTGGCTAATCACCCACCGATAGGCTGTGGACATTTGCAAGCAATGTGTGTGGATCAATCTGTTTGCTAGCTTGCTTCACTTATCATTGAACAGAGCTGGCTTTTGTGATTATTATCCATAGTGTCCAGTATGCTGCTGGCAATGGTCATGCTGAAAAGTCTCAAATATGGTTCAACTAGCAAGTGTTGTGCTAGGAAAATATTCTCAATCCCTTGATGAATTTCACCCACAATTCACCCACAATTCCAGCAACAAAGCAACTTTGTAACAACAGACCCAATAGTGTTTTCAAATCTGTGCTCCTGTGTATCGTCAGTTGTCGCACAGACAGGCAGATGCACAGACGGACTGACAGCCAGGAGCCAACATTATTAAACCGTAGCGACATGCATTTGTCAGCTACATGCTAATTCTGTATCACTCAACTCTCATTTATGAGTCTATGAGGGATACAGCTGCAGTTGAAGTCGGAAGTTTACATACACCTTAGCCAAATACATTTAAACTCAGTTTTTTTTACAATTCCTGACGTTTAATCCTAGTATAAATTCCCTGTCTTAGGTCAGTTAGGATCCCCACTTTATTTTAACAATGTGAAATGTCAGAATAATAGTAGAGAGGATGATTTATTTAATCTTTTATTTCTTTCATCACATTCCCAGTGGGTCAGAAGTTTACATACACTCAATTAGTATTTGGTAGCATTGCCTTTAAATTGTTTCACTTGGGTGAAACGTTTCCCACAATAACTTGGGTAAATTTTGGCGTTAGTGTATGTAAACTTCTGACCCACTGGAATTGTGATACAGTGAATTATAAGTGAAATAATCTGTCTGTAAACAATTGTTGGAAAAAGTGGTTGAAAAACGAGTTTTAATGACTCCAACCTAAGTGTATGTAAACTTATTGTCACGTCCTGACCAGTATAGGGGTTATTTGTTATTGTAGTTTGGTCAGGACGTGGCAGGGGGTGTTTGTTTTATGTGGTTCAGGGTGTGTTTTGTGTATGTGTTTAGGTAGAGGGGGTATTTGATTTATTAGTCCGGGGTTTGTTAGTCATTGTTCTATGTTAGTTTATTTCTATGTTCTATGTTTAGTTAATTGGCGTTGGACCTTCAATTGGAGGCAGCTGGTTATTGTTGCCTCTGATTGAGAGTCCTATAATTAGGAGTTTGTTTTTCATGGGTTTTTGTGGGAGATTGTTCTTGTTTAGCTGTTTGCCTGATGAGACTGTCAAGTTCGTTTTGTTTTGTATACGTTTATGTGTTTTCCTTTTTCACCTAAATAAAAAGATGAGTGTACATTTTCCCGCTGCGTCTTGGTCTCTACCCTGTGACACTTATGACTTCAACTGTATGTATTGTTGATGTGTTTCTGTAGTTGTGGATGGATCAGATGGACAGATAGAACTTGCGTGAGAAATTATCAATATGTGTCATAATACCTGGAGAAATCTGACCTGCAATTTATAAACAAAGCTGCTGTGCTTATAATTAGTAAAACCTTAATTTTATATCACTTTGAAGTGATCCAAATGGAAAATGAATCTATACATTTCAATATATATTAAACTGGATTTACTGAGTCTGTCTTTAAGTTTAGTCACATAATGTCTCAATTTACAGTATGTCAACCAATCAGCTGAGCAGCCTGACTTGTTTACCACCTCTTTTGAATAATTCTGTCATGTTCTTAACAGGTGAATGCTTGTCAACAATTGGCATGAATAAAAAAAAAAATCTGGGCCGTAGTTTTTCTTGAGCTGGTAACTTAATAACCAGGTAAAGCTCTGGACCTTATATTTTTTTGAGCAGTATATATTTCTTAATTCCATTATTTAACTTTTAGCTGTGTGTGCATTGTAAATTGTTAGATTCCACTACACTGTTGGAGCTACTGTTGGAACACAAGCATTTCGCTACACCCGCAATAACATCTGATAAATATGTGTATGTGACCAATAGAATTTGATTTTGATTTGAGTATAGTTTTATCTAAAAATAATAACTTTTTTAAATGTTTCACAAATTTTTATGAAGTTCAGTGAGGAGGATGGTCCTCCACTTCCTCCTCTGAGGAACCTCCACTGAAAGACACAGAGAAAGCAACATGATTGTATAATAAAACTCCCAGGGCTGAGCTTGCTTTATGAAGGCTTGCATCGTGTAGTCCTGCCCTATGCAACTGTAGGCCTAATTAAAAATTAACGCACAGTCTATCTAAGCTATTGTGTTTATTGTTTAATTCCAGTTAATAATTTTGAATTTGAAAAAGTCTAGTTAGCGTAATCAGCCCAAGTTTTAATATAAACCAAGTTTGATCCCATTCACATTTTATGACAAACAAATGGGCTATATATACACAAGGTTACCGATTAATTTACCATTGCCAGAGGGACAGGGTGCGTACTATAGTAGGTTAGACTATGCAGCTGCTGTTGTTAGTAGCCTACAGTTGATCAGACTGAAAAACAGTCTCGTTTCCATGCAATATACCATGTCAGATCACTAATGTTTAGGTGTAAAGGCTGCTACATTTTGTATAATCTTTTATAAGTTACTTTATGCCCAACCTTTAGCACTTTGACATTCTTTGTTATTGCCACAATGTTATGGTCACTACATCAAATGGGAAATGATATTACTGTGGAGCAAAGCTTTGCAGTATTAGTGAAGATATGATCAATACAAGTGGATGTCACAGATCCAACACTATTGATATGCCCTCTAGTTGTTTGAGTGATAACCTGGGTCATATTGCAGGCATTAGTCACAGTTAGAAGCTTCCTCTTGAGAGGACAGCTAGTTGCTAACCAGTCAATGTTCAGGTCAACCAAAAAATAGACCTCTGTTAACATCACACACATTATCAAGCATTGCACACACATTATCCAAATACTGACTGTTAACACTTGGTGGCCTAAAAGAAGAGACTTTAGATGAGGCAGGTGAACTTGCAACCACAGCACTTCAACAACATTTGACATGAGATCCCCTCTAAGCTTTACAGGAATATGGCACTGGACACATACAGCAACACCTCCCCATAGACATTCATATATTTCCTGTAGATGTTTTATCCTAATATTGCTACTGCATTATAATCAAAGGAAATATCTAAGTGAGTTCCAGAGATGGCCAGTGTGTGAATGTTATCCGATGTTAGCAAGTTATTGATTTCATGAACCTTATTTCTAAGGCTACATACAGTATATTAATATGGGCTATTTTTGGCCAATTCCTGGGTAGCTCATTGGAGATAGACATAATATGGAGAAAATAAATAAAAACATTGTTTGGCTAATAGTCAGTCAATCAGGCACTTGTCAGTGCTAGTTGGTGTATGTGTGTGTGTGATGTTGGGCTGAAGCTATGGACTCAGAAGCTTGGCTCTCTCACTCCTCCCAGGCTTTTGGGAGGGAGGGTGGACAATTAGCTTTTTGTAGCGGATGTAAGCAATGTCCCCACACTCTCTGGCAGCTTTCATAGCTGGGATAGGTCCTTTCTGCCTTTGGCGCACAGCTTCAGAGAAGCCCTCATTGATGTTGCCCATTGGGCACAGACGTCAATTCAACGTCTATTCTGAGTTGGTTCAAAGTAATTTCATTGAAATGATGTGGAGACAACATTTATTCAACCAGTGTGTGCCCAGTGGGTGGTTCCTCTCAAGTTCTAGGCTCTCTCCAGAACAGACATCTTGCATTGGACCTTAGGAACTTGATCACTATAGGCCTGGGTCTGTCACCTGGGCTGGTTACAGGTTTTCCAGACCTTTGGGCGTGCTCCACCTCAATCTTCCTTTGATCCATCTGCAGTTTTTCGGTAATAATTTCTTACTTTATCCATCTGGGTCTCATGTGGAGACTCAAGGATGTCATCCACAACAGTGTTATTGTTCCTGGATTGTCCCTCTAGATATGTTTTCCCAGTCTTACAGTTTGTTGTAATTTTGCTTCAAGTCTTTTTCAGGACATCCACCTCTCCCCGGGAGAAATGCAAACAGTTCTTAATGTCTTAGACCTCTTTGGTCAGATCGTCCTGTCACAGATCCCCCCCGGTACTGCTGCTAATTCTGTTCACCAGTCTACGTCACCGGCTTTCTAGGCTTCACTGAACGGGATTCATTATCATCAACACCGGACTGTCTTGTCTGATTATACACACCTGGTTCCCATTTCCCCTGATTAGTATGTTATATATGTGCCCTCTGTTGCCTTTGTCGGTTATTGTTCCCATGTCTGTTGGTTGTGTTAGCACCTGTGTTGGTGCAGCTGTTATGCTGAGGGCTTTATATATTGTGTATTACAGATATCGTGTCGTTCAACGAGGTTTACCCTCGCTTTTTTGTTTGGGTACAGCCCAGTGTTTTTGTACACATGTTTGTTTTGGGTGGATTAAAAACCCCTATTGTGTATTCCTGCGCCTGTCTCCAAATCCATTATACCAGCGTGACACATCCTTTCTTTTCTTTGTTGAGCACCAGTATTTGGACAAAGCTCTGGAAGCTATTTTACTGTTGCTGTAACAATGGCTTGCAGATATATTTTGTATTGATTTAACCCTTGTGTGGTGTTTTTGTTTTTCACCCAATGTTCACGGGTCTGATGGACCCACAACATTATTGAGTTTTTAAAACAATTCAGCCATAACAATTTATGTAAAAATACTTCATTCTTAGATGTTGAGTTATATCAATTACAAGCACTATAGACAGCATACATGGTTAATATTTGCCATTTACCTCTGCTAGATCACATTGATCAATAAAAGCACATAGTTTTCTTTAAAAAAAAAAATGTATTTATTTTTTTATTTCACCTTTATTTAACCAGGTAGGCAAGTTGAGAACAACTTCTCATTTACAATTGTGACCTGGCCAAGATAAAGCAAAGCAGTTCGACAACATACAAAAACACAGAGTTACACATGGCGTAAAACAACATACAATCAATGATACAGTAGAAAAATAAGACTATATACAATGTGAGCAAATGATGTGAGATAAGGGAGGTAAAGGCAAAAAAGGCCATGGTGGCAGAGTAAATACAGTATAGCAAGTAAAACACTGGAATGGTAGATTTGTTATTTGAAGAAAGTTCAAAGTTAAAATATAAATAATATGGTGCAAAGGAGCAAAATAAATAAAATAAATAAATACAGTAGGGAAGCGGTAGTAGTTTGGGCTAAATTATAGATGGGCTATGTACAGGTGCAGTGATCTGTGAGCTGCTCTGACAGCTGGTGCTTAAAGCTAGTGAGGGAGATAAGTGTTTCCAGTTTCAGAGATTTTTGTTGTTCGTTCCAGTCATTGGCAGCAGAGAACTGGAAGGAGAGACGACCAAAGGAGGAGTTGGCTTTAGGGGTGACCAGAGAGATATACCTGCTGGAGCGCGTGCTACAGGTGGGTGATGCTATGGTGACCAGTGAGCGGAGATAAGGGGGGACTTTACCTAGCAGGGTCTTGTAGATGACCTGGAGCCAATGTGTTTGGCGACGATTATGAAGCGAAGGCCAGCCAACGAGAGCGTACAGGTCGCAGTGGTGGGTAGTATATGGGGCTTTGGTGACAAAATGGATGGCACTGTGATAGACTGCATCCAGCTTGTTGAGTAGGGTATTGGAGGCTATTTTGTAAATGACATCGCCGAAGTCGAGGATTGGTAGGATGGTCAGTTTTACGAGGGTATGTTTGGCAGCATGAGTGAAGGATGCTTTGTTGCGAAATAGGAAGCCAATTCTAGATTTAACTTTGGATTGGAGATGTTTGATGTGAGTCTGGAAGGAGAGTTTAGTCTAACCAGACACCTTGGTATTTGTAGTTGTCCACAAATTCTAAGACAGAACCGTCCAGAGAAGTGATGCTGGACAGGCGGGCAGGTGCAGGCAGCGATCGGTTGAAGAGCATGCATTTAGTTTTACTTGTATTTAGGAGCAGTTGGAGACCACGGAAGGAGAGTTGTATGGCATTGAAGCTCGTCTGGAGGGTTGTTAACACAGTGTCCAAAGAAGGGCCAGAAGAATACAGAATGGTGTCGTCTGCGTAGAGGTGGATCAGAGATTCACCAGCAGCAAGAGCGACATCATTGATGTATACAGAGAAAAGAGTTGGCCCAAGAATTGAACCCTGTGGTACCCCCATAGAGACTGCCAGAGGTCCGGACAGCAGGCCCTCCGATTTGACACACTGAACTCAGAGAAGTAGTTGGTGAACCAGTTGGTGAACCGCAATCGTTTGAGAAACCAAGGCTACTGAGTCTGCCGATGAGGATGTGGTGATTAACAGAGTCAAAAGCTTTGGCCAGGTCAATGAATACAGCAGCACAGTATTGTTTCTTATCGATGGCGGTTATGATGTTGTTTAGGACCTTGAGCGTGGCTGAGGTGCACCCATGACCAGCTCTGAAACCAGATTGCATAGCGGAGAGGGTGCGGTGGGATTCGAAATGGTCGGTAATCTGTTTGTTGACTTGGCTTTCGAAGACCTTAGAAAGGCAGGGTAGGATGGATATAGGTCTGTAGCAATTTGGGTCAAGAGTGTCACCTCCTTTGAAGAGGGGGATGACAGCAGCTGCTTTCCAATCTATGGGAATCTCAGACGACACGAAAGAGAGGTTGAACAGGCTAGTAATAGGGGTTGCAATAATTTCGGCAGAACTTTAGAAAGAAAGGGTCCAGATTGTCAAGCCCAGCTGATTTGTAGGGGTCCAGATTTTGCAGCTCTTTCAGAACATCAGCTGAATGGATTTGGGAGAAGGAGAAATGGGGGAGGCTTGGGCGAGTAGCTGTGGGGGGTGCAGTGCTGTTGAATGCAGTAGGGGTAGCCAGGTGGAAAGCATGGCCAGCCGTAGAAAAATGTTTATTGAAATTCTCAGTTATAGTGGGCTTATTGGTGGTGACAGAGTTTCCTATCCTCAGTGCAGTGGGCAGTTGGGAGGAGGTGTTCTTATTCTCCATGGACTTTACAATGTCCCAGAACTTTTTAGAGTTTGAGTTGCAGGAAGCAAATTTCTGTTTGAAAAAGCTAGCCTTGGCGTTTCTAACTGCCTGTGTGTATTAGTTTCTAACTTCCCTGAAAAGTTGCATATCGCAGGGGCAGTTTGATGCTAATGCAGAACGCCACAGGATATTTTTGTGTTGGTTAAGGGCAGTCAGGTCTGGGGAGAACCAAGGGCTATATCTGTTCCTGGTTCTAAATTTCTTGAAAGGGGCATGCTTATTTAAGATGGTGAGGAAGGCATTTAAAAAAATAACCAGGCATCCTCTACTGACGGGATGAGGTCAATATCCTTCCAGGATACCAGGGCCAGGTCGATTAGAAAGGCTTGCTCGTTGAAATGTTTCAGGGAGCGTTTGACAGTGATGAGTGGAGGTCGTTTGACCGCTGACCCATTACGGATGCAGGCAATGAGGCAGTGATTGCTGAGATCTTGGTTGAAAACAGCAGAGGTGTATTTAGAGGGCACGTTGGTTAGGATGATATCTATGAGGGTGCCAGTGTTTGCGGCTTTGGGGTTGTACCTGGTGGGTTCATTAATAATTTGTGTGAGATTGAGGGCATCACGCTTGGATTGTAGGATGGCTGGGGTGTTAAGCATGTCCCAGTTTAGGTCACCTAGTAGCACGAGCTCTGAAGATAGATGGGGGGCAATCAGTTCACATATGGTGTCCAGAGCACAGCTAGGGGCCGAGGGGGGTCTATAGCAGGCGGCAACGGTGAGAGACTTGTTTTTAGAGAGGGGGATTTTTAAAAGTAGAAGTTCAAATTGTTTGGGTACAGACCTGGATAGCAGGACAGAACTCTGCAGGCTATCTCTGCAGTAGATTGCAACACCGCCCCCTTTGGTCGTTCTGTCTTGTCTGAAAACGTTGTAGTTAGGGATGAAGATTTCAGAGTTTTTGGTGGACTTCCTAAGCCAGGATTCAGACACAGCTAGGACATCCGGGTTGGCAGAGTGTGCTGAAGCAGTGAATAAAACAAACTTAGGGAGGAGGCTTCTAATGTTAACATGCATGAAACCAAGGCTATTACGGTTACAGAAATCATCAAAAGAGAGTGCCTGGGGAGTAGGAGTGGAGCCAGGCACTGCAGGGCCTGGATTCACCTCTACATCCCCAGAGAAGCAGAGAAGGATGAGTATGAGGGTACGGCTAAAAGCTATAAGAATTGGTCGTCTGTGACCTCCAGAATAGAGAGAAAAAGGAGCAGGTTTCTGGGGGCGATAAAATAGCTTCAAGGTATAATGTACAGACAAAGGTATGGTGGGATGTGAATACAGTGGAGGTAAACCTAGGCATTTAGTGATGATGAGAGAGATATTGTCTCTAGAAACATCATTGAAAAAAAAATGGCTAACCTCTGGCTAGCTTCTGTTGTGATTTTCAGATTTGAGGTAAATAATACTTTCATTTTTAAATTGGTGAGGCGGGTTGCAGGAGAGTGTTTTGAGGTTGAGTTTTTAGTAGAATTTTTTTTTTAAAGATTTAAGCGAAGAAAAATGTGTGTGTATATATATATATATACGGGACACAACAAGAGGAGGGTAACGACGTCTGAACTGCTACGCCATCTTGGGAAAAAATAAAATGTGGTGTGTGTAAACAAAAATCTATTATAATGAAGACATGGGTGGAATAAATCATGTTTATCTTTATCAAATATAAATTAAACAATGTTTTCATCACTATTGATGTTTATTGCTTTGAACTGAACAAATTGGAAGGACAAATTTGACATACAGTATTTTTGGGAAATGATAAATGAGCTCCATTGAACACAAATTAAGGCCCGTCTACACACCACATGTGGGACAGAGTTTTACTGTCTGTGTGTTGCAAATGTATTTCTTGCCCTTGATGCATGTGTACTGTGTCTTCCTGTCCTTTTTGGGTCCACACACATTGCAGCGCTTCTTCTTGTTGCTACCGGCTAAAATCTAGAATGAGGAAAACACTAAGACCAGGCCATTCCAAGACATTTAAATGTTTCCCTTTAAACCACTCGAGTGTTGCTTTAGCAGTATGCTTACAGTCATTGTCCGACTGGAAGGTGAACCTCTGTCCCAGTCTCAAATCTCTGGGAGACTGAAAAATGTTTCCCTCAGTAATTTCCCTGTATTTAGCGCCCTCCATCATTCCTTCAATTCTGACCAGTTTCCCAGTCCCTGCCAATGGAAAAACATCCCTATGGAAAAACATCCCATGTGGGGATGGAGTTTTCGGGTTGATGAGAAGTGTTGGGTTTTTTATTTCAATTTCATGTAATGGACATACACAAAATAGTCCAAATTGGTGAAGTGGAATGAAAAAATAACTTGTTTAAAAAAATTAAAACAAATAAAAATGTGAAAAGTGGTGTGTGCATATGTGTTCACCCCCTTAGCTATGAAGCCCCTAAATAAGATCTGGTGCAACCAATTACCTTCAGAAGTCACATAATTAGTTAGATTGCACACAGGTGGATTTTATTTAAGTGTCAAATGATCTGTCACATGATCTCAGTATATATACATCTGTTCTGAAAGGCCAAAGTGTCTGCAACACCACTGAGCAAGGGGCACCACCAAGCAAGCGGCACTATGAAGACCAATATCTGAAACTTTGAACATCCCATGGAGCACCATTAAATCCATTATTAAAAAATGGAAAGAATATGACACCACAACAAACCTGCCAAGAGAGGGCCAGCCACCAAAACTCACGGACCAGGCAAGGAGAGGGCATTAATCAGAGAGGCAACAAAGAGACCAAAGATAACCTTGAAGGAGCTGCAATTTGCAATCGTTTTCTCAAATTTGAAAGTGTTCATTGACAGTTTGAGCCATTCTGCAAATGAGGGTGATTGTTCCTCTTTCCAATTCCTTAAAATGACAATTTTAGCCAGGAGAGTTAGTTACCTGAGCATTTGGTGCATTCAAGCATTTGGTGCATTTACTGGGAGGTTTATTCCCAGCAAGATAAAGGCTGCATTTGTGTGTATTCCATTTTCCATTGCTCCTTGAAATAGAGAGAATATCATTTTCAAATATGGTTCCAACTTAGGGAACTTGACCAACATATGCACAAGCCCAGTATCGTCTGATTTACATCTCCAACATATGCTATTAGTTGTCATTTTTGCCTTGTACATTTTAGAGGGAGTCTAGTAAGTTCTATTCATTATATTACACTGAACAATGTGTTTTAGATTCTCTGCACATTTTAAAACCGTTATTCCATACCTTTTTCCATTACATTTCTGGTATAGTCATCTTCAAATCTTTACCCCATTTCTCTCTTTAGGGAAGGTATAGTCCCCTTGTTTTTTTCGTTTAGGAATATATACACCCTAGATGCCAGGTGTTTTTTGGAATGCATATCCTTTATGAAACTTTCCTATTTGTTCAAATCATGTTTAAATGAAATTGTTCTATCTGCTGACTTGACTGCCTATAAAATCTGAATTATTCTCAAATGGTTGGTAAACCTGGTCTTATCCTGTAGTTCATTCAGTTCCATAATTTTACCATCTTTACACAAATCAGAAACTGTTGAGAAAATCTGGCTATTTTGATAGCTAGCAGCTAGGCTAGCTGCTTTGCCAAGCAGCAGCTCTTCAGGCTCTTCAGACTGGAAAAGTGCTTGGCGGAATTATACTGGCTGAAGGCAGTATCTACTGGCCCCAATGAACTCTGGCCCCAATGACCAGTGTTTGAATATACACTGACAGACGAATGTGTTTGACTGAGGGCTTTGAAGATGTGTCTCACTGCAAAGGTCATGCTCTGTGTATCTGTGGCTCAATCCATCAATATCTCCCCCACTCCTGTAGAGCAGCTGAGGCAGTGATGGATAAAGTGATGTGGTGGGTATGGAGCTGTACAAGGCAGCAGAGCGTCAAGGAACCATTGACTGTAAAGCCTGGCCTGAATTACAGAGTGGCTCATTGAGACCAAAAGTCATTCTGAGACAGAGGTAAAATAAGGATAACGGTCTTGCTCTAGTCTAAAAGCATACTGGTGGGTGTAAACACATAAATCTCCCTCTAGTATCCTCTCCTTTCCATTAGAACAATATACAGGAGCTCCCTCAGGGACTGTGTGCTGTGGTTCAGATGGGTGTGAGTGGGTGTGACTGTCTGGGAGTGGCCTATCACGTCTGTTTGAAGCCTCTCTGGCACCCTGGCTTGGGAGACCCGTGGGATGTAATCTCTTTCACTCACGGTAGCATCCCACCTCAATGAGATTTGGATTAGCAAGTCAATAAAGGTTCATTGATATTATAGGAGGTACTTGTCATATAGCCCATCTGATTGACACTACACTAGACAACAACTATAGATTGAAAATACACCCCATTCTGCCATTTTCCAATGAAATGTGAAAAAGTGAAAGACACCAGTTTAGTAAAGATTCAATTTCCTATATACAGTATACTACACTACTGTCTTATTTTTCTCTGTGTGCTTTTGTGTGAGTGTACAGGGATTTTGTTGCCTCTGAATCTATCTGAATAATATAGTATTTCAGGGGAATGTGTTTATGCACTTGGTGAAATTGGATTTGGACTGTTATTTGACACACAGTCTCCAATACCTTTTGCCCACACATTGATTCAACTCATGGATGTATTGAATTTGTATTGATAGTGTGGAATATGGGCTATATTACGAGGTCCTCATAGTGGAGGTAGTATCTGCACCTTATACAACACTGGTTTATTCATTTTATTTTATTTATTTCACCTTTATTTATATCTTTATTGGTTTATTCATAATTGATATGGGTTGACAGTTGAATAGAATCATATTCAGATATAGCATGTTTTCTAGTACACAGATGTTACATCATACCAAGTGTTGTTTCTCAGCCTCTGAGGCAAGATCCAGTAGAACAAACTCCATCGAAGGTCAATGCAAACCTGTGTCATAATTACAGCTGTATGATAGTGCCAATCACTATCACTGCCAGTGTGTGTGTGTGTGGAGAGAATCCCTTCCTTTCCCCCCCACCACTGAGTGTGTCGAAAGTGAGGACTCAGAGAAGTGAGGTTGGATGCCATAACACACATGGATCCAGGAGTACGTGATGAGGATAAAGTGCTGATCCAGCTTCTCCTCTCTACAGCTCCTGTTACACGTATGCTGGGCCAGCCAGGCTCCTGAGAAACCTACCATGGCAGTAATCACCTCTCCATGCTGAAATATTCATGCCCTACCTTGAAGTTAGAAAAGCTGAAAATTCCAGTTTTCAACACAGCTTCATTAAAAGAGCTGGTGACAAAGAGAGAGGGATGGTGCGAGAGATAGAGCCACTGCGCCGGAAGCGTCCAGTACATTATCCCTTTTCTCTCAGGAATCGCTTTTAATTAACAGGAGAAAAGGAGGCCGTTCCTGAGGTCAGTTCCTCTCCCCTCCACCTCTTATCCACCCCCCACCCACCCCGGGTTGTGGAGGATCTCAAAGACCCATGGGAGTGGAGGCTTTTAATTGCAACTTCCATAGCATCCTGCATAGAAACCTGGTTGTTACACTTTATAGTTCCACCAATAACGGAGCAGAAATGCCAGCAAATAGGCAGTGGAAAGACAGTGCTCGTGACTGAGTAATAGGGATAGATTAACATAAAGAGTGTGATTAAAAGTTGGGTGAATCAAGCTTTCATGGTCTAATTGCTGCAAAGAAACCACCACTAAAGGACACCAATAATAAGAAGAGACTTGCTTTGGCCAAGAAACACGAGGAATCTGTCCTTTGGTCTAATGTTTCCAAATTTGAGATTTTTGGTTCCAACCGCCGTGTCTTTGTCAGACACAAAGTAGGTGAACGGAACAGAATAGATGATCATCTCATCTTGTTTGCGCTTAGTGGGACTATCATTTGTTTTTCAACAGGTCAATGACCCAAAACACACCTCCAGGCTGGGCTATTTTAATTAAGGGCTATTTAAGGGCTATTAAGGGCTATTTTACCAAGAAGTAGAGTGATTGAGTGCTGCATAAGATGGCCTGGCCTCCACAATCACCTGATATCAACTCAATTGAGCTGGTTTGGGATGAGTTGGACCGCAGAGTGAAGTAAAAGCAGCCAACAATTGCTCAGTATACAGTGCCTTGCAAAAGTATTCATCGCCCTTGGGGTTTTTACTATTTTGTTGCATTACAACCTGTAATTTAAATGGATTTTTATTTGGATTTCATATAATGGACATACACAAAATAGTCCAAATTGGTGAAGTGAAATCAAAAAAATAACTTGTTTAAAAAAATAAAAAAAAATTTAAATGGAAAAGTGCTGTGTGCATATGTATTCACCCTCTTTGCTATGAAGCCCCTAAATGAGATCTAGTGCAACCAATTACCTGTGTGCAATCTAAGTGTCAAATGATCTGTCACATGATCTCAGTGTATATATATACACCTGTTCTGAAAGGCCTCAGAGTCTGCAACACCACTAAGAAAGGGGCACCACCAAGCAAGCGGCACTATGAAGACCAAGGAGCCAAACAGGTCAGGGACAAAGTTGTGGAGAAGTACAGATCAGGCTTGGGTTATAAAAAAACATCTGAAACTTTGAACATCCCACAGAGCACCATTAAATCCATTCTAAAAAATTAAAAGAATATGGCACCACAACAAACCTGCCAAGAGAGGGCCGCCCACCAAAACTCACAGACCAGGCAAGGAAGACATTAATCAGAGAGGCAACAAAGAGACCAAAGATAACCCTGAAGGAGCTGCAAAGCTCCACAGCGGAGATTGGAGTATCTGTCCATAGGACCACTTTAAGCTGTACACTCTACAGAGCTGGGCTTTACGGAAGAGTGGCCAGAGAAAAGCCATTGCTTAAAGAAAAAAATAAGCAAACACGTTTGGTGTTCTCCAAAAGGCACGTGGGAGACTTTTCAAACATATGGAAGAAGGTACTCTGGTCAGATAAGACAAAAATGTTGCTTTTTGGCCATCAAGGAAAATGCTATATCTGGTGAAAACCCAACACCCCGAGAACACCATCCCCACAGTGAAGCATGGTGGTGGCAGCATCATGCTGTGGGAGCGTTTTTCATCGGCAGGGACTGGGAAACTGGTCAAAATGGAAGGAATGATGGATGGCGCTAAATAGAGGGAAATTCTTGAGGGAAACCTGTTTCAGTCTTCCAGAGATTTGAGACTGGGACGGAGGTTCACCTTCCAGCAGGACAATGACCCTAAGCAGACTGCTAAAGCAACACTCGAATGGTTTAAGGGGAAAGACTTAAATGTCTTGGAATGGCCTAGTCAAAGCCCAGACCTCAATCTAATTGATAACATGTGGTATGACTTAAAGATTGCTGTACACCAGCAGAACCCATCCAACTTGAAGGAGCTGGAGCAGTTTTGTCTTGACGAATGTGCAAAACTCCCCGTGGCTAGATTTGCCAAACTTACAGAGACATACCCCAAGAGACTTGCAGCTGTAATTGCTGCAAAAGGTGGCTCTGCAAAGTATTGACTTTGGGGAGTGTGAATAGTTATGCACACTCAAGTAATTTTTTTGTCTTATTTCTTGATTGTTTCATAATAAAAAATATTTTCCATTTTCAAAGTGGTAGGCATGTTGTGTAAATGAAATGATACAAATCCCCAAAAATCCATTTTAATTCCAGGTTGTAAGGCAACAAAATAGGAAAAATGCCAAGGGGGTGAATACTTCCGCAAGCCACTGTATGTGGGAACTCCTTCAAAACTGTTGGAAAGGCATTCCTCATGAAGCTGGTTGAGACAATGCCAAGAGTGTGCAAAGCTGTCATCAAGGCAAAGGGTTGCTAGTTTGAAGAATCTCAAATATAAAATATTTTGATTTGTTTAACACTTTTTTGATTACTACCTGATTCCATATGTGTTATTTCATAGTGTTGATGTATTCACTAATATTCTACAATTGTAGAAAATAGTCATAATAAATAAAAACCCTTGAATGAGTAGGTGTGTCCAAACTTTTGGCTGGTAATTTATATATATTTTCTTAATTTGTGCAGCACCTTCCCGTGGCTATGCCTTGACTGCAAAGCGCTACAGAGGGTGGTGCGACAGCCCAGTACATCACTGGGGCCAAGCTCCCTCCCAGTCAGAACCTCTATATCAGGCGGTGTTAGAGGAAGGCCCGAAAAACAGGCTCAGAGATATCTTCTACCCCCAAGCCATAAGAATGCTAAATAGCCAGACTACTAAATAGTCAATTAATTGTACCCAAACTATCTGCACTGACTCTGTCTTGCACTGACCCTATGCACACTCACTAAAAAGTATGTGTCACGCCCTGATCAGTTCTCACCTATCCCTGTGATTGTCTCCATCCCCTCTTGGTGTTGCTTATTTTCCCCAGTGTATTTATCCCTGTGTTTCCTGTCTCTCTTTGCCAGTTCGTCTTGTATGTCTTAAGTCAACCAGCGATTTTTCCGTTCCTCCTTTTTCTAGTCCTCCCGGTTTTGACCCTTGCCTGTTTCTGGACTTTGTACCTGCCTGCCTGACCATTCTGCCTGCCTTGACTGCCGCTCTGTACCTCTCTGATCTGGTTTTGACCTTTTGCATGTCCACGACCATTCTCTTGCCTACTCCTTTTGGAGCAGCCCTGATAGGACTTGAGCCAACCCCATGCTTATTGCGATTCTCGATTATCGTGGATTTATCGGTGGTGACAGTGTTTCCTAGCCTCAGTGCAGTGGGCAGCTGAGAGGAGGTGCTCTTATTCTCCATGGACTTTACAGTGTCCCAAAACATTTTGCTATTAGTGCTACAGGATATACATTTCTGTTTGAAAAAGCTAGGCTTTTCCTTACTAACTGACTGTATATATATATATTGGTTCCTGACTTCCCTGAAAAGTTACATGTTGCGGGGACTATTCGAAGCTAGTGCAGTGTGCCACAGGATGTTTTTGTGCTGGTCAAGGGCAGTCAAGTCTGGAGTGAACCAAGGGCTATATCTGTTCTTAGTTCAACATTTTATAAAAGGGGCATGCTTATTTAAGATGGTGAGGAAAGCACGTTTGAAGAACAGCCAGGCATCCTCTACTGACAGGATGAGGTCAATATCCTTCCAGGACACCCGGGCCAGGTCGATTAGAAAGGCCTGCTCGCAGAAGTGTTTTAGGGAGCGTTTGACACTGATGAGGGGTGGTTGTTTGACGGCGGACCCATAACGGATGCAGGCAATGAGGCAGTGATCGCTGAGATCCTGGTTAAAAACAGCAGAGATGTATTTGGAGGGCAAGTTGGTCAGGATGATATCTATGTGGCTGCCCATGTTTACGGATTTGGGGTTATACCTGGTAGGTTCATTGATCATTTGTGTGAGATTGAGGGCATGTAGTTTAGATTGTAGGACGGCCGGGGTGTTAAGCATGTCCCAGATTAGGTCACCTAACAGTAACATCTAATTTAGTTGGATGGGATCTTTAGCCTTTTAATTGTATTTAAACTATTGCTGAGCATTTTCTCTCAATTTGACCACATTAATCAGCTAAGAGTACCACCTGTATTTAGGGGCGTACTGTTATTGAGAGAGAAAGAAAGAGAGATATTCTCTTTGATATGTAACACCAACATCAAAGGCATTTCAACAGTGAGACAAAATGTTTACTCATTTTACAACATATTACATAGTTATCTTATGCAATGCAGTACTATGTGGATCTTTATTCAGCTTACCCCAGCCTAGTCCACACAGTTTCAAATCTTATCATTATGATTTTTCTATTTAAAGGGCCAGTGCAGTCAAAGGTGTGATTTTCCTCTTCTTTTTTTTCTCTATGTTTCCACGCTATGAGGTTGAATTAATACTCTGAAATCGTAAAAATTATGATAATGCCCTTTTAGAGTAAGCGCTTTTTGGAGAAAAACTTTGAAGGGGTAAGTGGGGTTGGCTCAAGTCCTATCAGGGCTGTGTATGTACAGATATTATATACATATATTATATACATTTGTATCAACACACCCACATGATCAGACGGAGCATTTCAATGGCAAAAGGAGGCTCAGGGAAATAAATGATTAAATATATTTTTTGAGTTATTTTCATGAAATAAACACAATGATTTTTAGACATACAGAACATACAAAATGTATAGCTTAGATACCTGAAGTAAAATGCATTAATTTACACCTCTTGCACCACTAATCCATTTTCACATTTGGCAGTAAACGAAAACCATTTGGGTACTCAGTAGGAAGCCTAGGAGCCTAGTTTGTGGTGTCACAGCATGATGTGTTCCTCCTCTGAGTCATGGCGGCGGGAAGGCAGGCGGGTGGAGATGCACTCATTACCACATGGCTGACCTGCCCCTCGCCCAAGGGTACACAGACGGTCACCACCAAGCATCAGACACCACTTAACGGTCCAGCTCACTGAGAGGGAGACACAGGTTACTATTCCTGACTGTCAGGTACATTTGTTCTGTCGACTGGACACTGATTTTGGGATGGGTCGGCCGATGTGGGAACAGCCTCTGCTAACCTCAATCGACTGTACTGTGGAGATGGACCACGCTGGGGAGTGCCCCTGGCAGGAACACAACTTCACCTCTGCTATAATGGTTCACTGCTCAAAAGGCCACGTCTTTCGGCAAATGCATTTTTTAAAGCCTTTGAAAGGCTTTTAGAAAGCATTTTTTAAAGTAGCTAAAGTGGATGGTGCCCATTTTGCCAGCTCCTCCTCAACTTTGCTATTTAGTTTTGTATTTTCACGTTAATTTTGACTTTATGTCACGTGTGCTCCCTCTCCGGCGTCTAGCTCGCCAGGCTGCTCGTTATGGCGCACACATATCACCATCATTACGCGCATCTGCGCATAATGGCACTCACCTGGACTCCATCACCTCCTTGATTACCTGCCCTTTATATGTCACTCCCTTCGGTTTCTTCCCCAGTCGTCATTGTTTCTGTTTCATGTTGGTGCGCTGTTTGTGTTTCTTGTTTTGTTCATTTATTAATTAAATGTATTCACTCCCTGAACTTGCTTCCCGACTCTCAGCGTAGATCGTTACAGAATGACAACTCAAAGGGAAGCTCCCATGCCTCAGCGGGTTCGATAGGCTCCCATGCCTAAGCTGGATGAACAGGTTCCCGTGCCTCAGCCGAGACAACCGGGGAGGTCTCAGCCGGTTCATCAGGTTTCTGTGCCTCAGTGAAGGCGACCGGTCTGCTCCAGATCCCCGGGATCGTCATCTTGTTTGGCATTCTGCGGCTGGAGTCGCATGTCAGGGAGGGGGTACTGTCACGTGTGCTCAGGCCTCTAGCTCACCAGGCTGCTCGTTATGGAACACACCTGTCACCATCGTTAAGCGCATCTGCGCATAATGACACTCACCTGGACTCCATCACCTCCTTGATTACCTGCCCTTTATATGTCACTCCCTTTGGTTTCTTCCCCAGTCATCATTGTTTCTGTTGCTGTTTCATGTCGGTGCTCTGTTTGTGTTTCTTGTTTTGTTCATTTATTTATTAAATGTATTCACCACCTTAACTTGCTTCCCGACTCTCAACGTACATCGTTACACTTTATTTGTACAGAATGTTTCTGCTATTATTTCTCATGACCTCCAAGCACTTTTGAACAGATTGACTGTTACTAGCCTTAACTTCGTCCTGGAATCTTTGTTACCCCTTACTTGGTCCAACTCATTGGCATACCTGGCATCCTACCTAGGAAGTGGCGCCGCTGTAAGCGTGGAAGAAGAGGGGCGTTCTGGTAAGACTGAGACACTGTGAAAATCATCTTTCCCCTTCTGAGAATTCTTCTGGACAATGTTCAGTCACTGGAAAATAAGTTGGACAAACTCAGGTGAGGCTAACCTTCCAATGGGACATGAGGAATTGTAAAGTCATTGAGTCACTCACTGAGACATGGCTCTCTCTATCGATACCTGACTCGGCCATTCAGCCTAAGGGATATTCCAGTTGGATTCATCGGTTGGATCGAGCAAAGGACTCAGGAAAGAACAGAGGGGGATGGGTATGCTTCATGATCAACAACTCCTGTTCTACATTCCACCCCTGGCTGTCACCACTTTGGCACTCAACGAACTGTTTGGGACTATAAACAAGCAGGAAACCTGAGTGGAGTGTTACCTAAGTTCCATCGGTACATCTCTTGCCCTACGCGAGCCAAAAACACGTTGGACCACTGTTATTCCCTCTTCCGGGAAGGATATAAGGCACTCCCTCATCTCCCTTTTGGTAAATCAGATCAGGCCTCTATTCTGTTGCTACCCACCAGTGTAGGCTGCTGAGGGGAGGACGGCTGATAATAATGGTTGTAACGGAGCAAATGGAATGCCATCACACGTAATCCATGTATTTGATACCATTCCACCTATTCTGTTCCAGCCATTACCACGAGCCTGTCCTCCCCATTTAAGGTTCCACCATTCTCCTGTGCTAACCAATAATTTAAGGTTCCACCATTCTCCTGTGCTAACCAGATGCTGAAACAGGAAGAGCCTGTGGTAAGATCTATTCAATGCTGGTTTTATTAGTCATATGTACTGGATACGCATGGTACTGTTAAGGCAAGGGCTGATTTCAAGGTTTTACTGCTAACCTACAAAGCATTACATGGGCTTGCTCCTACCTATCTTTCCGATTTGGTCCTGCCGTATATACCTACACGTACGCTACAGTCACAAGACGCGGGCCTCCTAATTGTTCCTACAATTTCTAAGCAAACAGCTGGAGGCAGGGCTTTCTCCTATAGAGCTCCATTTTTATGGAATAGTCTGCCTACCCATGTGAGAGACGCAGACTCAGTCTCAACCTTTAAGTCTTGACTGAAGACACATCTCTTCAGTAGGTCCTATGATTTAAGTGTAGTCTGGCCCAGGGGTGTGAAGGTGAACGGAAAGGCTGCAGCAACGAACCGCCCTTGCTGTCTCTGCCTGGCCGGTTTCCCCTCTTTCGACTGGGATTCTCTGCCTCTACCCCTATTACGGGGGCTGAGTCACTGGCTTACTGGTGTTCTTCCATGCCGTCCCTGGGAGGGGTGCGTCACTTGAGTGGGTTGAGTTACTGACGTGGTCTTCCTGTCTGGGTTGGCGCCCCCCCTTGGGCTGTGCCGTGGCGGAGATCTTTGTGGGCTATACTCGGCCTTGTCCCAGGATGGTATGTTGGTGGTTGGAGATATCCCTCCAGTGGTGTGGAGGCTGTGCTTTGGCAAACTGGGTGGGGTTATATCCTACCTGTTTGGCCCTGTCCGGGGGTTTCATCGGATGGGGCCACAGTGTCTCCTGACCCCTCCTGTCTCAGCCTCCAGTATTTATGCTGCAGTAGTTTGTGTCGGGGGGCTAGGGTCAGTCTGTCACATCTGGAGTATTTCTCTTGTCTTTTCCGGTGTCCTGTGTGAATTTAAATATGCTCTCTCTAATTCTCTCTTTCTTTCTTTCTCTCTCTCGGAGGACCTGAGCCCTAGGACCATGCCTCAGGACTACCTGGCTTGATGACTCCTTGCTGTCTCCAGTTCATCTGGCCGTGCTGCTGCTCCAGTTCCAACTGTTCTGCCTGCGGCTATGGAACCCTGACCTGTTCACCGGACGTGCTACCTGTCCCAGACCTGTTGTCCCAGACCTGCTGGAACCCTGACCTATTCACCGGACGTGCTACCTGTCCCAGACCTGCTGTTTTCAACTCTCTAGAGACAGCAGGAGCGGTAGAGATACTCTCAAAGATCGGCTATGAAAAAGCCAACTGACACTTACTCTTGTGTTACTGACTTGTTGCACCCTCGACAACTACTATGATTATTATTATTTGACAATGCTGGTCATTTATGAACCTTTGAACATCTAGGCCATGTGCTGTTATAATCTCCACCCGGCACAGCCAGACGATGACTGGCCACCCCTCATAGCCTGGTTCCTCTCTAGGTTTCTTCCTAGGTTTGGGCCTTTCTAAGGAGTTTTTCCTAGCCACCGTGCTTCTACACCTGCATTGCTTGCTGTTTGGGGTTTTAGGCTGGGTTTCTGTACAGCACTTTGAGATATCAGCTGATGTAAGAAGGGCTATATAAATTCATTTGATTTGATTTGATACTGTATACATCATACAATGAAATGCTTACATGCAGGTTCCTTCTTGACAATTGTGGTGGATGAATCAGAATTAGTTGGGTATCATAGATAATTAAGATGTTTTATTTGTATAATATGCTTATGTGAGATACTTGTCATTAGGATGGCGTGCCTTTTGGACTCTGGTGTTGACAGTTGTACTTTTCCCTTAGCTAGGGCTCAGTCACTTGGGGCCCAGAGAGGGGAGAAGTCAGAATGAAACATTGTCTTCAAATGTGAATGTGTCTTTACCTATTCTTAAACCATGTGAAGGGATGGCGTGATTAATGGGGAACCAATTACTTGTCTCCACAATGTCTGTGAGCAAGTCACTCCCTCCTTTTCTATGTTGTGGGGAGGTTTATGGCAGTGTCTGGGACCATTGTATGTCCTCTCTTAGATCTTGCACTTATTCTAGGATAGTATATGACCTAGAGGCTCACTCCCCCTAGTGAGCTTGTCCAGGAGTGGGGTCAAGAGGGGGTTTGCTTGAGATGGGAGTATTTACAGTTGACAATTGATATATGCCATTGGATGAGTTGGTGTTTTTGTACTATGAAGTACCAGGGACGAGATTAGAAACCTTGTCAAGGGGACCAAACTGAACGATAATTTATAGCGAATGCTATCTGGCTGTGGATACTCCTCTCTCAAGTAACAGTCTTTCTTTGTGAACCGTTCCTAACTATCTGTGGTTTGTCATATCAAAAGGGGGTGGATCTTGCTATAAAGATCTCAGTAGCCATTGTGTTGACACTCTCAACGGTTCATTAGAAATGGTGAATCGTTGAAAGTCAAGTGCTAATGCAAAGCTCTGATAATTAAAGATGTAGTTTAAGTATAACTCTGACTGGTGTGTGTTAATCTGTTAGGGACGACATTCCGCTAGCGGATCCTCACCAATATCCAATGGACATATTACTATTTTACACCATTTTAAAAATAATTGTTATGACTATTTTACAGCATTTTAAAGACAAGACTCTCGTTAATCTAACCACACTGTCCGATTTCAAAAAGGCTTTACAACGAAAGCAAAACATTAGATTATGTCAGGAGAGTACCCTCCCAAAAATAATCACACAGCCATTTTCAAAGCAAGCATATATGTCACAAAAACCAAAACCACAGCTAAATGCAGCACTAACCTTTGATGATCTTCATCAGATGACACTCCTAGGACATTATGTTATACAATACATGCATGTTTTGTTCAATCAAGTTCATATTTATATCAAAAACCAGCTTTTTACATTAGCATGTTTTGTTCAGAACTAGCATACCCACCGAAAACTTCCGGTGAATTTACTAAATTACTCACGATAAACGTTGACAAAAAACATAACAATTATTTTAAGAATTATAGATACAGAACTTTATGCAATCGCGGTGTCCAATTTTAAAATAGCTTTTCGGTGAAAGCACATTTTGCAATATTCTGAGTAGATAGCCCGGCCATCACGGCTAGCTATTTTGACACCCACCAAGTTTGGCACTCACCAAACTCAGATTTACTATAAGAAAAATTGGATTACCTTTGCTGTTCTTCGTCAGAATGCACTCCCAGGACTTCTACTTCAACAACCAATGTTGTTTTGGTTCCAAATAATCCATAGTTATGTCCAAATAGCTCCGTTTTGTTCGTGCGTTCAAGTCACTATCCGAAGGGTGACACGCCGGCGCGTTTCGTGACAAAAAAATTCAAAATATTCCATTACCGTACTTCGAAGCATGTCAAACGCTGTTTAAAATAAATTTTTATGCAATTTTTCGCGTGAAATAGCGATAATATTCCAACCGGGAGACGTTGTATCCGTTCAAACACTGAAAGTAAAACATGGAGTCGTCACATGCACGCGAGCGCCAGTGCCATTGTTCTCAGAAGGACCACTCTCCAAAACCCCTGCTGTTTTTCGCCCAGAGACTGCAGAGCTATCATTCACCGTTCTGGCGCCTTCCTACAGCCAATGAAAGCCTTAGAAAATGTCACGTTACAGCAGAGATCCTGTATTTTCGATAAAGAGGCTATAGAAGGACAAGAAATGGTCAGACAGGGCACTTCCCATATAGAATCTTCTCAGGTTTTGGCCTGCCATATGAGTCATAAATAATAAACAGCGAGTAGCAGCAGTGTACAAAACAAATGGGGGGATTAATGTAAATAGTACGGTGGCCATTTGATTAATTGTTCAGCAGTCTTATGGCTTGGGGGTAAAAGCTGTTAAGGAGCCTTTTGGTCCTAGACTTGGCGCTCCGGCATCACTTGCCTTGTGGTAGCAGAGAAACCAGTCTATGACTTGGATGACTGGATTTTTTGGGGCTTTCCTCTGACACTGCCTTGTATATAGGCCCTGGATGGCAGGAACCTTGGCCCCAGTGATGTACTGGGCCATACTCACTACCTTCTGTAGCACCTTATGGTCAGATGCCGAGCAGTTGCCATACCGGGCGGTGATGCAACCGGTCAGGATGCTCTCGACGGTGCAGCTGTAGAACCTTTTGAGGATCTGGCAACCCATGCCAAATCTTTTCAGTCTCCTGAGGGGGAAAAGGTGTTGTCGTGCACTCTTAATGACTGTCTTGGTGCTTGGTGTGTTTGGACCATGATAGTTTGTTGGTGATGTGGACACCAAGTAACTTGAAACTCTCGACCCGCTCCAGTACAGCCCGCCGATGTTATGGGGGCCTGTTCGGCCAGCCTTTTCCTGTAGTCCACGATCAGCTCCTTTGTCTTGCTCACATTGAGAGGGAGGTTGTTGTCCTGGCACCACAATGCCAGGTCCCTGACCTCCTCCCTATAGGCTGTCTCATCGTTGTCGGTGATCAGTTGTTCGGTGATCACTGTTGTGTCATCAGTGAACTTAATGATGGTCTTGGAGTTGTGTTTGGCTACGCAGACGTGGGTGAACAGGGTGTACAGGAGGGGATTACATACACACCCCTGAGGGGCCCCAGTGTTGAGGATCAGCGTGGCAGATGTGTTGTTGCCTACCCTCACCGCCTGGGGGCGGGCTGTTAGGAAGTCCAGGATCCAGTTGAAGAGGGAGGTGTTTAGTCACAGGGTCCTTAGCTTAGTGATGAGCTTTGTGGGCACTACGGAGCTTAATGCTGAGCTGTGGTCAATGAACAGCATTCTCACATAGGTGTTCCTTTTGTCCAGGTGGGAAAGGGCAGTGTGGAGTACGGTTGAGATTGCATGTGGATGACATTTTAATATAATACAGGAAGGAACAACTTATAGTCCAATATTTACTTGTGTGTTGAGGAAGGGGGGGATGGGGGGGCAAAGCATATAAATTGAGCAGTATAATAAGAGTCTGGTATCAGCAGTTGTGATGTGTGTAGCATCAATGTATATGTGTGTGTCCTGTATATATGAATTACAAATCAGCCTTTACTTAAGACATGTTTGTAGTCTATTGCATAGTTACAAAGTGTAATCCTATTGTCCCAGGAGCAGGAGTGGTAAACACTGTTGAAGTGTATAATTGTAATACATTCATGCAGACATAGCATTATTCAAAGAATTGAGTTTGATATGACTGAAAAAGAATGTCTCAGAGATTCATACCTGAACCGCACCTTCATTTGCCAAGGAAGAGTACATGATCAGTGAATATATTCAATGTACAGGCTACAATGTGGGGATCTCATGCGTGGTAATAACTACAGTACATGTATATAGTTATTATATTCTACTCTATCCATAGGCTCAATTAATGCCATTTAGACTTGAAGTTGATACAACAACCATGATAGCTGAGGTTCATAGATTGGTATGAATATTAGTTCAGAACCTAACATTTTAGGGTCCATACATAGATGGGCTACATACTGTAGCTA
The DNA here is from genome assembly GCF_901001165.1 of Salmo trutta. NCBI lineage: Eukaryota > Metazoa > Chordata > Actinopteri > Salmoniformes > Salmonidae > Salmo > Salmo trutta. The sequence continues at coordinate 45,741,874 of NC_042972.1, forward strand.
GCTACACATCCATAGGCATACAGTTATTTTTCTCCTCCACTACACAATAAGCAAGTAAATAGTTAGCTACCTGTTTTACTTCAAGCAAGCTTACACAATTGTACATTCAATTTGCAGTAAATGCTTTAGCTAGCTAGATTCTTTACATCCACTGTTTCACAAGACGACAGCCTGGTTTGCTAGTTTTCTCAGGACTCCCGAAAACATTAAACAACACAAACTACAAATTCATTCTCATGTCACAACACTAGCTAGCTAGCTAGCTGGCTAATGTTAGCTAGTCAGAACTTGCTAAATAGCGATTTTTGTAAATTAAGTTTATGACAAAAAAGTATGCACAAACGTTTGTCTCTACATTAACTAACATGTTCCTCTCAATTGTAAATGTTTCGCTTGACTCGTTACGACGTTATAACTACTTACATTTGGTTCCACCGTAATGTTTTGTTAGCCATCTTCACCCAGGGACGGGTGGCTCGCGTCAAATTTGTCATTGGAACCACTCGATATGATTGGTCATATAAAAACCTTGGGACCCAAATGCATAATGAGTGCTCTAACTCCCCCTTGAGGTGGTCTGGAGCAATGAAGCTGTGACGCTGGGTACCTCTAAGTCCCGTGGTGTAAGCTTGCAACTTTTAAAGGAGGAACCACTGTATGTATGTGTGGGTGTGTGCATGATGAGGAGTGCATGTGTGCTAAGGTGCTGAGAAACAGAGCAAGTGGTCAGTCCAGCTCAAATGTTCTGCAGTCTGGTGGCTTGTAGATAGAAATTGTCTCTGAGCCTGTTGGTATCAGACCTCATACTCCGATACCGTCAGCCCGATGATAAGGGAGAGAACAGCACGTGGCTGGGTGTGTGGGGTCTTTGATGATGCTGTGGGCTTTCCTCAGGCACCATTTGTCCTGGATGGGTGGGAGCATGGTCCCAGTGATGTACTGGGCCGTCTTCACCACCCACAGAATGGCCTTGGGGTCATGGATGGAGCTATTTCTGTACCAGGCTGTGATGCAACCGGTCAGGACGCTCTCAATGGTGCATCGCTAACATTTGGAGAGGACCTTTGGCGGCATGCTAAATTTCTTCAGACGCTTTAGGAAGTAGAGATGCTGTTACGCCCTCTTGACAAGTGTGGTGGTGTTTTTGGTCCATGTCAAGTCCTCATTGATGTAGACATAGAGGAATTTAAAACTTGTGACTCTCTACTGGAGTCTCGTTGACGTGGATTGGGGCATGTTCCCTCCTCTGCTTCCTGAAGCCAAAAAATCAACTCCTTTGTTTTGCTGACGTTGAGGGAGAGGTTGTTGTCATGATACCACAATGCCAGTTCACTTACCTCCTCCCTATAGGCTATCTCGTTGTTGTTGGTTATCAGGCCTACAACCGTGGTGTTGTCAGCAAACTTGATGATGGAGTTGGTGTCGTGCAAAGCCACGCAGTCGTGGATGAACAGAGAGTACCCCAGAGGACTCAGGACACACCCCTGGGGGGTCCCTGTGGTAAGAGTCAGTGTGGAGGAGGTATTGTTGCCAATCTTCATAGCCGGTGGTCTGCGTGTCAGGAAGTCCAGCATCTAGTTGCAGAAGATGGCTTCCAGACCCAGGGCTCTGAGCTTGTTGTCGTGCTTGGAGGGAACAATAGTGTTGAATGCTGAACTGTAGTCAATGAACAGCATTTTCACATATAGTGCCTTGAAAAAATAGCCATACCCCTTGATTTATTCTACATTTTCTTGTGTTACAGCCTGAATTCAAAATAGATTCAATCTTTTTTTTACTCAACCATTTACACACAATACTGCATAATGACCAAGTCAAAACATGTTTTTATAATTTTTTGCAAATTTATTGAAAATGAAAATGACATATCTCATTTACATAAGTATTCACACCCCTGAGTCAATGTTAGAATCACCTTTGGCAGCAATTACAGCTGTGAGTCTTTCTGGGTAAGTCTCTAAGAGTTTGCACACCTGGATTGTACAATATTAGCATTATTATTTTTTTAATTCTTCAAGCTCTGTCAAGTTGGTTGTTGATCATTGCTAGATGGCCATTTTCAAGTCTTGCCATAGATTTCCAAGCCAATTTAAGTCAAAACTGTAACTAGGCCACTCAGGAACTTTCAATGCCATCTTGGTAACTCCAGTGTATATTCAGCCTTGTATTTTAGGTTATTGACCTCCTGAAAGATTCATTTGTCTCCCAGTGTCTGTTGGAAAGCAGACTGAACCAGGTTTTCCTCTAGGGTTTTGCCTGTGCTTAGCTCCATTTTTGTTTATTTTTATCCTAAAAACCTCCCTAGTCTTTAATGATTACAAGCATACCCATAACATGATGCAGCCACCACAATGCTTGAAAATATGGAGAGTGGTACCCAGTGATGTGTTGTGTTGGATTTTACATAAAGTAAATGTTTTTGCTATATTCTTTGCTGTTTTACTTTAATGCCTTATTGCAGAAAGGGTGCATGTTTTGGAATATTTCTGTTGTGGAGTAACTACAATGTTGTTGATCCATCCTCAGTTTTCTCCTATCACAGCCATTAAACTCTGTAACTGTTTAAAGTCACCATTGGCCTCATGGTGAAATCCCTGAGCGGTTTCCTTCCTCTTCAGCAACTGAGTTAGGAAGGACGCCTGTATCTTTATAGTGTCTGTGTGTATTGATACACCATCCAAAGTGCAATGAATCACTTCACTATGCTCAAACAGATATTCAATGTCTGGTTTACCAACAGGTGCCCTTCTTTTTGAGGCATTGGGAAACCTCCCTGGTCTTTGTGGTTGGATCTGTTTGAAATTCACTGAGGGACCTTACAGATAATTAATTGTATGTGTAGGGTACAGAGATGAGGTAGTCAAAAATCATGTTAAACACTATTATTGCACACAGAGTGAGTCCAAGCAACTTATTATTTGACTTGTTAAGCACATTTTTACTCCTGTTCTGATTTAGGCTTGCCATAACAAAGGGATGAATTCTAATTGACTCCAGAAATTTCAGCTTTCATTTTGCATTGATCCTTTTTGCACTAACGTTTTGACTCATCACATATGCTGCTGCTACTCTTTATTATGTGTCACTGTATTCATAGTTATATGTACATATCTACCTCAATTACCTCGTACCCATACTCTTTACTGGTACCCCGTGTATATAGCCAATTTATCATTTCTCACTGTGTTTATTATTACCTTTATAATTACTTGTTTAACTTTTCTATTATTTCTCTATTTTCATTCAATTTGCATTGTTGGGAAGGACACCGTAAGCATTTCACTGTTAGTCAACACCTGTTGTTTATGAAGCATATGACAAATAACATAATGCACGACTACTGCTCCATCATTAAACTTTCTGAGGACACCACTGTTGTAGGCCTGATAACCAACACCAATGACAGCCTATAGGGAGGAGGAATGAGCCCTGGCAGTGTAGTGCCAGGACAACTACCTCTCTCTCAACTCTCTGCAAAACCAAGAAGCTGATCGTGGACTACAGGAACATAACCTGTACTGGATAATCTGTCTGGAAAGAATGGGATGCGTGGGATAATGCAGAGCCTGAAGTGCAACTGAATTCATGTAGAAAAAGGGCCTCCAGCAGGTGGATGTCTAATCTAATAGTTTGCTGATGCTTGGTTAGAAGTGCCAGAAATATACTATAACTGCCAGATTGGAATTGTTATGCTCTGACTTTTCCGACACATCTTTTTTTTCTTCCCACAGGAGTTATTTGAAAATCTCCCAAACAATGACAGTTAGTAAGGAATTAGACATTGTTTTATACACGGCAAGGATCTCTTTATTTGCTATAATTAGAGCCGCTTAATTATTCTGTTCTTTTAAAGCTCTGTTTGTAGCCTTAGGAGTCAGATTGGAAAGCTATTACCTTGGTCAATTATCCTTAAAAGCAATGGGTGAAAGCTTTGCTGAGTGTCCTTAGGCATGGACCATATAAAATGTTACAATTCATTTGTTTATGACATGGTTGGTGTATTTGTCCTTTTCCTTATTACCCTCGTCATCATTCTTATCATCATTAGGATGCAATCAGTTTCTCTTGGTTGCACACACTGACCATGGATATTCATCACCATATACTATATAAAACCGTCAAAGCGGGAGCCAAAAATAGCCCAGAGGATCCTGGCATACAAATATACAGTACCTGCTATATGTAAATAGACTGTGGGAGATTTAAATGAATAGTGTGAGAGCTCTGCCATTTGGCTGCATGCCTGTCATTGTGCAGGCCTGTGAGCCCCATCATTTTTCTGTTTGATACAAACACACTTATCTGGTTGAACATAATCAGCTTTACTGAGCTGAGGGATGGCACTGTCCACTTTGATTCCACTTCTTAAATTCAACATCCACTCAATGCAGAGCGTAAACCGGCCATAAAACAGCTCATCTAAAGCCTAGACGTTTTATGACAGACTATGGGCAGACTTGACTGCTATTGGGCCTGACCAATGTTGAATGAATTAGTGATGTATACCTGTACAATGACATTTATATGATATGAAGTACTGCATTGTTGTCATTGAATCAATGGGGCAGATGGAGCATCTACTTTGTTAGATTTAACCATTCTGAGACCGGGTATTGTGAAGCAATATCTGTATTACATTTACATTTTAGTCATTTAGCAGACACTCTTATCCAGAGCGACTTACAGTAGTGAATGCATACATTTCATACATTTTTTTCCGTTCTGGTCCCCCGTGGGAGTCGAACCTACAAACCCTGGCGTTGCAAACACCATGCTCTACCAACTGAGCCAGATAGTCTTAATCAGAGAGTTTCTCATTGATTTACCTTATATTTAATAGGAT